>NC_051184.2:59151691-59467465 GCF_013339695.2 Rhipicephalus sanguineus | reverse complement strand
CATTCAAAGAGCTGTCTACTTCCCACCGTTAGCCCGGAAAGCCACGGGACCAATGGCAGGCCTTTGCGAGAAGTACGTCATCGCTTCATCTTGATTTTTGCATCCATTGCGGAGCTTGTTTTCTTTCGACTCGATCAACGGGAGTGGGAAGCGCCGCGACGAAGCTTACTTGCTTACAGCATCGACGAAGTTTTTGGCTGCGTAGATGCGCGTATTGCCTTACGGACGCGTACTGAGTACTTCGCCAATTCGTAGGATGTGCGAATAGTGAATTTTGGAACCGAATCGAATACGAATCGAATAGTGATGACACCGAATCGAATATGAATACTAATTGAATACTTTTCGAATAGTTTTCGAATAGTAAGACAACCATTCTCAAAACGGTCCTAGAACTCCGCAGCGTGTTTTTTTCTTTTTTTGAAAGAAATATTCACGAACTTTCACCAAAGAGCTGCGCTTACTTTTAACTGACTCAAAATACCACAGTTATGAAATCTGAGGTAAGCTCGTATACAGCAGCGACCAAACCTTCGAAATATTTTCGTACTGTAGGTTGAAATAAAGCAGTGACTGCAGATGCTTTGTCGCCTGCTTTTAAATAAAAACTGAGACATAAAATCTAAACAATTTTGAACGAAGACTACGCATACAGCTAAGGCGGTAATGAAACGCATAAACCTGCCATCGCAACCTGGTCCTCGGCACTGAAGGCATGGTGTTGAAAGCTGTATCTGCAAGAACCAATTTACGCAAACACAACCCTTGCATCTATTGCTATTCATGAAGCTGAATGCAGGTGGACCTTCAGTTCTTACAAGATGACGACAGGAACTGATTAATGCGATCCAGAGGCAGTATGGAGCTTTCATAAAAAAAAAAAACGCCTTCATCCGGTAATCAATATAGCGTCGGTAGTTTCGTAAAAAGCTTGGGCTGCATGCATACTGGTAATTTAGTGATTAAAAGAAGAAAAATGGCCTTTAACTATTCCAAAGTATCATTGTTTTGGGGTTCTCCCGTCGGCGCTAATTATTCGAAAACTATTCAAAAAATATTCGGTATTTCGAGTATGTACTATTCGATTCGAGTACCGAATCGAATAGAATGCTATTCGATTCGTTATTCGAAAGTTTCGATATTCGCACAACCCTACCAATTCGCAATATGATAAATTATGGCGTAGTGGGCATTTCGCAAATTTACTCGCAGCGCATGCAGTCTATAGGAGAGCTTAAAGAGGCCCAACGTTACGCGCACAGACGTTCCTTTCCTCGTGGAACTGTCGAGAATGGGAAAGCGATGCGAACGGGGCCCCCGATTACGCTATCACGCTCTACTCTACAATGCGATGCTCTGAGATTTACGAGTGACGCCTGTATTCAATGATCCAGTGAATTTACCATTTACCTCACTATTCGCAGTTTTCTCATTGTTTCAAAAATATTTTGGAAGACGCAGCCCTAGACAATCGGCGAAGACCTGATTGAGCGGGCCAACCAGATAGCAGCCTAAAATGTGGCCCTGGCCTGATGGCTCCACCCTCTGGGACTCAATTTTCGACACAACGCACACCCATTCATGGCCGCTCCTTCCGAGGGATCCAAGTAACCAAGCTTGCTTACGTTAGAGGAGCGTGGTTCAGCCCTTTCCTCCGTGAATATAACTCATCGGACGTCCCGCTGCCTACCCAATATTTTTGTTCACACGAAGTAGCACAAGATGTTTCTCGGTAATCATGACGATCCGTAGAGTCCTGCACAAATCCATTAAGGGGGATGGGCCAAGAATGAGGTGCCTACGCATGAAGATGTGTATCCTCGGTAGCTTTTTGAAGCATTCGTTTGTCTTTACTCTTATAAATTTATCTTTACTCTTATAAACTCCACGAAATTAAAGACGTCATACGACAGACTCTACAACCACCACAGTGATGGAATCTTCAACGACTATTTGCAGTGAACATCGAAGTTCTTCCCAGTTAACACAGCGACTTCTTGGAACGCGAACATTTGGTTCAAGTCGTGACGTAAGCACGCTAGTTCCGCGCCCCTACGAGCTATAGCTGTTGGCTGCAGCTAGTTCTAGTCATTTGTGATCTATAGATTTGGATGGGTAACTGTGGTTAATACCGAGCTCCTGTCGCTGTCCCATCTTTTCTGCAGGTTCTCTGCGAGATGGCGTGGGTAGCCAACTCTAAAATTGCTGAAGTTTTGGTGGATTTTAATGCGCACTATTCATACCGGTGCCAACAGACAGCTGTTGAAACGGCGGTCCGCTGAACAATGCCCGGAAAACGCAGGCAAAACAATCCGAAATGACCGACGATAGATTTCCGTGGGTGTACAACAGTGTAAACTTGTACAACAGTGTAAACTTGTTGCACTGCTTCACTAATCTGCAAGCTTGTACCGTGATCAAGTCTGCGCGACCAATTCACATCGAATTCAACTCGCACCTAAGTCCATCGACTAAAACCGCATTAATCTGCAATCTAATTGCCTAGTTCGCTGCCAGCGAACTTTCTTCACTTCCGCATTCTACAGTTGGCGTTAAGCAATTCTTGTCAAAGTTAATCATGTAATGTCTTATGGCTGTAAATTTCAGTCCAGGGCGGCATATACAGTTTAACAAACACAAACATAGTCTCGGAAGGCTGTGGCGCATAGTCCCTGACGCGCACGTCGTATAAAATCGGCCGGCTTATGGTAGTTGCCTCACGGAGGAACCAGCAATCGCCTCTTCGCGCGGCCCAGAGACGTCGTTCTGGAACGCCGGCGCTTGCCTCCGTCTCGGGCCACTCGCAGTGGAGAGTAGAGCAGCCATTTTTCCTCCATCGCCAGCATACCCTGCACCGTGTTGGAGGGCGGCAGCTGCCTCGTCTCTGGCAGAGCGAACGCCATCGTGCTCAGCAGTAACAACATGGCGGCCGCGATGGCGTACGCAGCGCTCCTCAGCGGCGGCGACGGAATCTCGCTGACAAGCGGCGCCACCAAGGCGCCGAGCCGGCCACTCATGTAGCAGCAGCCCAACGCGGTCCCGCGCAGCACGGTCGGGTACAGCTCGGCGGAGAAGGCGAACGCAGTGATGGCCGACACGTCGAAGACGAGAAGCCCCGACACGACGAGAGCGGCGGAGAGCTTCTCCGAGGCGCCGCCGAAGAGTTCGACCACGGACAGGGCGGTGGCCACGACAGAGAGGGCCAGCATACTGAAGGCGAGAGACAGGCGTCGGCCGGCGCGCGTAATGGCGTAGACGTCTGCCACGACGCAGGGCAGCCGGAGTAGGACGAGCGCGATGCGCGTCGCTTCGCTGGTACGCATCACGTTGGTCGTGGTGAAGTGCGCGAACGCGCCGAACACGAGGAACCAGCAGCCGAAGATGACGACGGACCGCTGGCGCAGGGTGTGCTTAGACAGCAGGTCCGAGACGCGGACTTCTGCGGGCGCGTCCACATAGTTGGCGGTTAAGTACGTACGTGACAGAGTGTGCGCTAAGGAGCGTGCTATGGAGACAAAAGTCATCTCAACTTGGCTGAAAACACTCCACAACTTGCACGATCATCAACTAGCCGAGATGCAAGCCATTCTGTTTCTATCTTTTTTTTTTTTGTCGAATATAGTAATTGCAGTCAGAACTGATCTAACGAAACCCGATTTTACGAACTTCCCGATCAAACTAAGAAATATCCATTCGGCGGCAAGTACCCATAGGGTTCATTGTTCTCATCAACCTTCGTGGCACTGAACACGAAAATGAATGAGCAAAAATGCAATGCTTTCTTTCCACTTTTCACACAGAGGGCTTTTCTTCGGGCGTGCGCTGTAACGCTATCCCGTTAGGACATCTAGCGACCCTAGTCACGGCACTGGTTTTATTTTGACCAGGTTGCACGCCGCAGTTGGTAGCGCTTTTACATATCAAATGGCGCAATAGGGGCGGCGGTGGTTTTTTGTTCCTGCAACTGCTCACACAGGAACACGGTGGTTGCTTTCGTTATTTGATGGTTTATGCGACAGATGGCACTGATCGTCTTCTTCGAACTTTCTTTGCTCTACCTGCTCTCCCATTAACTGCATACTTTCTCCCTGTCTTTGAACAATCGTCAGCTTGTCGTAGCATCACGTGACCCCTGGACATGGGAGAGTTTCATGCTCGGGCTGCCCTCGCGGGACTTTTCACACGCGCAGGCGTGTATTAGTGGCAAATAAATGCCGCGGTATTAGCTTACGGGTGACGCCACGTTAATTTGATTTCCGAGGAACGAAAAATTCCTTCCTCGATTTCGCGAACTTCTCGATTTAACGAAATAATTCGAGCGCTCTCATCACTTGGTTACATCGAGTTTAAATTGTAAATCATCCTCTCTATCACCAGGGGCGTACTCTCGGGAAAACGAACGGTATTCCTCCCCTTTGTATTACGCACAATCATTGTCCCGTGCACAGGGCTTAAAGTCAAGGGGGCATCGGGGGGGGGGGGGGGGCTTCCCTTCCATTCTTTAAGAAGGGGCAGTATGTATGTGTATGTATGTATAATAGGTCGCCACCCTCTGAGGGCCCCCCGCCAATGAAGAGAGACTAAGCCCTGCCCGTGCAAGAATGAGCCAACGCAGTCACACCGTGGTCTGAGACGATGGCGCCTTCCGGTTCTTGCTGCAACGCCAGCTGCTCGTTCTGCCGGTTCAGCTCGTCCTCAGACGGGAGAGGCGGCGCTTGAACATGCTCGCTCGATGTTGTTGATGCCGGCCGCCCTACGAGCACGCTCTCGGCGTAGCGCATCTCGGACACGGACATGAGCCAGCAGGGAGACTCCTCCATCAGGTACACCGCGACGATCATGCCGCACGAGGGAATCATGTAGGCCACCTGCGACATTGTCAAGTGAGTCGCTTATCGAAGGGAGCTTTCTAGAAGGTCTGGACACTGCCAACCTTAAGGTACACTCGGAGTGTGTCTTTTTCGGAAGAGTCACGGAAGAAGATTAGGACCACATATCACGAAAAACTTTTGCGCCAAAAATTTTTCGTAAGACGTTTCAACCAATCACGATGCGGGACATATGATTAGCGAAGCGAGATTACCAATGGGAAAACGCACGTTCCCGCAACCACAGCAAAAGCTGTGGTTGTGGGATCGGCCTCCGCTGTAATGTTCTCTGAGCACGCGACTCGATAAACGGACGCACTTTTCGTCAGAGCCTAGACATATTCAGCTTCACTACATGCATTATACCTTCGGTTCACATAGGGCACCTTTGAATCAATTTAGCATTCCAATCGCTTAATCACGCCTAATAACTCCGTCACCACCAGTCCAGTTAATGAGCCTTCGATTCACTTTCATTCTCACTTGTTGACCTAATTCACATTTTGTGGCGCGTATGAGCCACAGCTCCACGCACTGCATTGCCCCCGGGATTGGCCGAACGCTGTAACATTGCTGTTGTACGCGTCGTTTTGTCCGCAGACGCGATGCTCGAGAACCTACGGCCATACACAGCTTGGCTGTAAAAGTGCAATCGTGCTCAGCGCGTGCGAATGTGTGTGCAACCAGTGTGCAGTAAAACAGCATTACTCGGGAACATTGCTTTGTCGCAACACACGCTACTGCAGACGGTGTAGAGATACTTGCGGATCAAGAAATAAGCCGAGGAAAGCAGCACAACGTTGCACAGTTCGCGCAGAAACAACGTGGTGTCGATATCTGACCAGTGTTTATGAAGCGTGTATAAAATCGCGGTGCGAAATACGATGGAGATGTATTGCAGTGCAAGGTTATCTTAGAAGCTTGACAGTCGCACCTCCTCTGCCACAAACACTTTTCTTGAACGCCTACCTCAGATCGGAAGCGCACGCCACTAGAGAGAACAGCAGTTCGGTTTTGCGAAGCAATGCGCCTCTTGCAGCTGCCGTCCGGATGAGTTTTTAAGCGCGCAGAGCTCCGATATTGAGTTCACGTCGATTTGTGGCCGCACAGTGAGGTCCGCTGAGCGTTCGGCGCTGGATGACGAAAAAGACAGCCGCATTATCTTGGCCCGAAAGCTTCGCCAACGTCTGCGACTCGGCCTCTCCGTGGCCTCTCCTTATATGGAGGCGCTGGCTAGTACCCTAGTGCTGGCAGACAATTCCGCGACGGCGCCCAACAAAAAATGGCGGACGCGCCCAGTGTTGCCGGAGCACCAAGCATTATGAATATCTCCTATTAATACCAATACTTGCTGAGCAATCAATTATCAAGTGAGTTACCGAATCGGTCACATTAGTCAACCATGAAATGGCGATAAATGAGTAAATTCAATCTACACTTTAATAAAAAAAGAGCCCTTTGAATCTTTTTATAAGGCCTGGCGTAACACGTATAAGGCTCTCCTTAAAGAGAGACGTCAACTCTCCTTTATACTCTCGTCGGAGGATTGTGGGATCCGAGAGAGAGATAGTTAACGTGTCTCTTTAAAGAGACATGTGCCAAGTCAGGACTCGGCGAAAAGAGTTACACATGCTCTCTTTTTTCTTCTTTTCTTTCAGAGTGCACGAATCAACCGAGTCAGAGATAGCGGGCCGAGTTACCTGCTCAATGTGCCAGTTGCGGATGCATACGTAGATGAGCTCGCTGTAGACGGCTGCGGCGAAAGTGGCACTGGCGACGGAGATGGCGCAGTAGGTGGCGCGATACCGCGAGCCGGTCACTTCGAATAGCAGCACGTGCGATGCCACAACCACACCGGCGGCACCGACCGACAGCAGGAACCGGAGCGCGGCGAACACCGGCACACTGTGGGCGAACACGAGCGTGGTGCCGGCGAAGAAGAGGAGCACGAGCCAAATGCACAGCACGGGCCGTCGACCAATGCGGTCGGCCGCGATGCCTGCCACCTGAGGAGAGAAACCTTATTAAAAAATATCGGCAAATAGACCTCACGCCAGGAAGGACAAGACCAAAAACAAGTCATCCGTCAAAGCCCAGGCCGCCGGAAGCCAACTGGTTCCGGCCGGCGTCTCGGGGCGTGTGAAAGGGGAAGCTGCGTCCCATGACGATCACCCACACTCTCTGACGCGTGCAAATAAAGTAACTTTCTCTCTCTCTCTCTCTCTCTGAGGAGAAAGATCACCTATCCCGTCGCTCCTAGCAGGCAGCAGTAAGGGCTTGGCTGATGATGCCCTGCTGGACATTGGCGTGTGGGCTGCGGAGCATAGTCCCCCATGATTCCGGAGTGTGTGAGTTATCGTACCGAGTAGGACATGTCCGCACCATGTGGACCAAATATGCTGCCTCATCACAAGATTTGCACTGGGACCTGAATACCTCTGAATGCCACCTGCCGCAGAGTACCTGAGATTAATCAAACCACCAACCAATCAGTGACGAAATGAATTAAGCTGACTAAATGAATCGCTAAATGAACGAAGCTGTGGATGCGCGTAGCAATATTTTCATCGGAACAGAAAAATAGGCGAGTTGGTATGGAAGCCTGAGACAAAAAGTAAAGCGACCCTAATGCAAGACTAAATGGCCTGAGAGTGGCACTGACGTTGTCTGTGTTGGTAAACTTGTGATTAACTGTGAGCCATGTTCTTATCAGTCGATGTACTGGTCCTTTGTATTAAATATGCGCTTCAGGAGAGTTTCCCTTGGGCTAGTTGCTATGTCATTAGAAGACGAACTGATACACAGGAACGCAAACAGTACCTGCGTTTCCTCTTCTTTTGTCCCTGTCTTTTGTGCGCAACTGTTTACCTTCAGACTTGAGTACACACACGGTAAACCCTCAAGTTGTTTTGCCGTGTCTATAACTAACACCCTTACACCTTAGAAAAAAGGAGTTTTCTTGAAACGAGACATGGGGGGTTGCCAATAGTCCAAACACCCTTATCACTGAAAACCGAGAAAAAATAAAGCCTGCCACGGAGGGCACATCTAATTACAGATGACGTCAGCATAGAAGGTGCACGTACGCGCCCAACCATACACACAGCACAGTATATTGTCAAGTACCCCATGGTCGGAGCGCTCGATCTACACAGCCTTACACCGATAATCTGGTATATATAGCCATGTACTCTGCAGCCACCGTTCTGTGCCGGTGGGAGTATTCTGTTCGTATAAATGAACATTAAATTAAACATTCACAAAGTGGCGTAAATTACGGTTGTGCTTGTAATGTCACTAAAAGGGAGAGAGATCTTTAATCTAAACTCGTTAATATACAACGGGTTTTTAATTCAAGCGAATTCCCAATACCACATGGCACGATGTTGTATTGGCATAGATGTTTTTCACAAACATAAACACCCTTATCTCCTAGAGGTGGTTTTAGGTAAAAATACCTCTTACGCAACCAAAAAAGGCTGTTTGGGGGAAGGAAAAACTTGGACACTCATTTTTGCAAATTCTTGTTAGTTAAAATGGTGTTTTGCTTGCTTGAAACCGCTTAAGGGTTGCAAAGTGGTTTTACATAGAGTATGTTTTTTCTTTGTTCGTTTGTTCTCCTGATGTGGATGTGAGTCCGTCAAGGAGAGATGACCGTCGATGAAGCAGGAGGCAGGTTGGAGGTAATGAAAACTTGAAGGTATATTGTAGCGAAATATTTACAGTCATATGTACATCTTGCCGAAGCACACTGATGATAACATAGACATCAACAGCATCTTACTCTTCTACTTAACTTTTCTTAAGTTAGAGCCTAGAACACTGTTACTACATACGAAGAACCGAGTCTCACTGTTCGACCACCGAGTGGTTACGGCCCAGACAAAAGTTGCATCGTACGGAGTCTTACTGATCGATCAGTTAAATGATTAGAGCCTAGACTGAAGGGAAACGAATTCCGTCCAGTCTTAAGTACCTTGCGGTAACAAAGAAAAGGGGAGGTGGCCACTGGTGGTCCGCCTCGACATTCCCTTATCCAATCCGTTTATCCTCATGTTAAGCCACTCCCTACTGGGCTGTCCCTAATCTCGACAGCAGTGTCTTTTACAGTGCAGACAGGCGTTTTGGCACTCTTTCCCATCATGGCTCTCCCTCTCCTTCCCACGCTCTCAGGGATCTCCACGGTCGAAATACATCTGTATCTTAGCCCTGGTGCATTCACGCCATTTTCCCATACACATCGAGTTGAACTCGCGGGAGCCAGTCGTTAAACCGTTCCGGGAAAGAAAAGGCGTCTGCGTGACCCTGCCTCCCACGCATTCGACCTTGCATTGTTTGCAAAGCACATCTTGGTCCGGGTTTGGGGTCACGCATACTGTCGCCTCGAGCGACGGCTTAGAGCGGGGGATGTCCTCCTCATTTTCCCCACACATTCAGGACCGCCGACCTCTGAGACGGTCGCTTGACCGCAAACCCATGCGGCCATCGCTGCGTCAAAGGAAAGCCGGTTTGCTTTCTCTTGATAATAGTCTTTTAGCAAGTTACGGAAGTATACGGTACGCAAATACGGTAAGGGCAGTACGGTACGCTCCTCCTTTCCCGGTCGTTGAGCGGCCAAAGCACAACCAGCGGGAAAGGAGGAGCGCTACCGTACGGCCTTACCGTATTTGCGTACCGTATAGGTATGCGAGCGTTTCGCGAGTCGATTTCAGTCTAGGGTCACCGAAGGCAATCACCGGAGCGCCAACGAATCCGCCAGCCGTGTAGGCAGCCGTGAGCGCGGACACGATCCAACGACGACCGCACACCCAGGTTCACTCGACCACGATGGAGTGCGGAGGCTTGAAATCCAGTAATCCGAAGCCGCCGTGATGCTCAGGGCCATCCGAGATGGGTCCCGTCTCGTAGTGCCAGCCGGCGTCGCACGGTATCACGCTTCGGTTGTCCGAGGAGGCGTCGAGGTCGGGTTCGCCCGCGGGAGGGTCGAACGGAGGGTCGTACCTGTGGCACTGGCTGCGACGTACCACGGAGCCGTCCCGTTCGACCGGGATGCCGACTTTTTTCCAGGTGTCCTCGGACACAAAGTCGTACTCTTCCGGGGGGCTGCGGCAGGACTTACAGTTGAGGGGGTACTGACACCAATTTTAGAAGGTGAGTTTACTCTGCCATACGAATCTTCAGTATACAGAGACGGCTCCGAGCAAGTGTGGAGCTCTACAAATGCTGATTATTTCATTTTGATATTTAAAGTCGATTTTCGCATGGCGCACCTACTGACATCGACGCTATCCTGACGTCAGTGTACGGTGTCAATTCTGGGGAGTAGGGGGCCTCCTTATCTGGCGGCAAATAAGTTATCATTATATAATCAATTCCGGTGACCATCAGTATGGCCAGTTGTGATGACGTAAGGTGCCAAAACATTCAAACTGGCCGCTTGTACGTCACAAACAGAGCCATGGAGAAGGAGCGGCCGTAGAAACGTCACGATATCTTGCGCGATCACGTGACGAGAAGCTCATAGCGCGTCGTGACGTCAGGGTACAGTAGGAACCGTATAATGTAATTACTTTTTCAGGGCGTGCTCACGCTTACCAATACATTTTCTAGGCTCTTGAGAGCTGCTCTTTTCAAAATTTTCGTTTCAATACCCCTTTTAAGGGGCAGTTCTGGCGAGGGGGGAGCATCGCCTCTTAATTGCATCATTATGAGAAATGCCTGCACAAATACATGCATACTCACTTATCTACGTGCATGCACGTGACGCAATCATAATCTTTGTGCATAGGGAAACAATAAGCACAGGGCTGCAGGGCGGTTGTTGCTCCAAGTTTACGGGCAATTCTTTACTGCTGAAGGAATTATCCATTTATCCAGAAAATTGGCCAGAAAAGAAGATGCTCGTCGAAGGCGCTCGTCTTTGTCTGTTCGTATCTTCTGTCGTCGTCTATACTCGCTTACAACAATAAAACTTGCTGCTGGGCGAGATGGTTCATACTTGCAAGGAAAGAATATTGATGAGCACACATAAAAACACGGACTCAGGAGACTCGTCCGAGTCTCCTGAGTCCGTGTTTTTATATGTGTGCGCATCAATATTCTTTCGCTTACAATCTTAGGGAAAATGTCATCCGCCCACGACCATCGCTGTCCCTCCCGCAAGGAATTTCAATAAATGCTCCATCCAATAGCGTTTACCCATTTTCGTGACGTCAAGCACTTTTCGAATGTTTCAGATAGTTGAAATCGAGAGTTCGACGGAAGCCCGTCTGGTCGGGACGAAACATGAAACGTCGTTTCTTTCTTTTTAAAACATTTATTTGGTCGGTGGTTGCCTTTTATTTTCAGCTAGTTGGCTATCCCATACAGACACACGGTTGTGTCGCTGGTTTGGGTGGACACAGGAACGTCCTGGTAAATTTCGTCAGGGATTCCGACGTCGCGTCTCGGTCAAACGTAGTGTTTTAGTTAGTATGCGTGGTATTTACGTTAGCCGAGAAAAAGTACTTACGGTCCGATCGGAAACCAGCCAGCACGACTATTTCGATGGTTAAGGGCAGGCGCGCCACGGTTCTGTGGGCGGACCTGGCATTTTTTTAAAGATTTTTTTCTTAGGTTTAACTGAGGTCGCGCTGCCTTTCTCTGACTGCAATATGAGATTGCCCTTCGCTTCCACGACCTTGATCAAATACCTGCACCAGTGGTCCTCAGGCCTCGCCAAGGTCGTGGAAGCCATATCGTGTGCGATGGTCGTGAAGAATGCCAGCGTGGTGCAGACCAGGACGATCCTCTGGAACCGGCCGTGGCCAATGATGAGCACATGGTCCAACGGCGACGAGGGCTCGATGATCGTGCTGACCACGGCCGCGGTCCCTGTGGCTGTGCCGGCGGTCGTCGTCGTCGTCGTCTGCACGACTCCGGCCGACAGCGGGGACAACGGAGCGGACGTCGGCAAGGCCGATGTGGGTCGCGTGGCCGTTTCCTCTTCGCCGACGGACGTCCTGAGCGTCTCCTGCTGATCCTCGGGCGGGGAGAGCGGGAACGACGTCGACCAGGACTCCGACGGCCTTTGGGCGAAGGGGACAACCTCGGTCAGGGGTTGTTCCTCGCTGCTCGACGTCTTGGTCATCTCGTCGCGCAGCTCGCTCGGCGATAGAGGAGACAAGGTTGGTGACGCCTGCGTCGCTTCGGAAGGCTTATGGCGCCCGTTTTCGGAACTAGCCATGTTGAGACGAAAGAGCGGCCTTGTGTGGCGGGGTGCCGGAGGCCGAAGGGGGATGTTCCGAGTAGCGGAGCGATGCCCAGTCACGTCCGAACGGTGAAATCGAAGAGCTTCTTCTGGGTTCACGCGCGGCGCGTGCCAACGTTGATGATGATGATTTCCGGTTAAGATAAGCCACCGCTCACCCTGGGAAGATGTAGGCCGGAAACCAAGCGGGAGCTACGATGAGAAAGAGATAAAACGACGCTGCGAGTGGAATAAGTTACGAAAATGGTGGCCGCAACCGTAATCGCAATGATTGTCAAAGTAAATATATGCCCGTAGCACTCGTGGAATTAACATATTAATTAGCTTCCAGTGCATCACTATACTGTTTCTTTATTGGAAATAGACTTGCCCTTATGGCATAATATTAGAGTCTTTTAGCAAGTTACGGAAATACGGTACGCAAATACGCTAAAGCAGTACGGCAGCGCTCCTTCTTTCCCGCTCGTTGTGCTAAACCCGCTTCCAGTGCCAGGGCGTCCCCCGATCGACATGTTCCTCGTCAACAATGCGTAGGCTGACAGGCAACAATGAGGTGTGACAACCCCACAGTAATTTTATCAGCGAAGCTGTTTAGCAAATCGTTCCTTGTCCGACGAACCAAGAAACTATCACCATCTTAATTGAGTATATGCCATAGCAATTGGGTAAATCTCGCTGCTTACCGCTGGTCCACTAAAAATGAAGAAGGCAAGATCTATCAACATCATAAACGGGTATGTGCCACGGAAATTGGGTAAATCCCACTACTCACCACTGGTCCACTAAAAATGAAGAAGGCAACAGTTAGCCCAATAACAAATGGCTGCAAAGCGACGGCGGCGAGCCCGAAGACCCCGAGTACGTACAACGGGAGAATACTAGGTAACGGGAAAGGCAACAGCGGCTGCGAGAAGACCCCGAAGCGATGGGAGGCCTACGCCAACGACGACGTGCCCGTAGATCTACGAGAGGTGCGGACGGCTGGTTTCAGCTGGAGTTTCTGTCTCTGGAGTTTGGACATCCGTGTTATGTCTGTGAGTGTCTGTGGTTTAACTCGAGACTCTCTGCGCTGGGAATCAACGTAGAAACAACCTAGCATCACCTAGCTAAAGCCTATAGCAACGACCTAGAAGCAACCTAGAAACAACGTGCATAAACTAGCTAAGGCTTAGAAAAAATTACACCATCTCCCGCTAAAGGGGACCATGAGGCGATGCGAAGCCGGAGCACTTGCACGATCGCGTTCCGTTGGCGTTCGTTGGGCATGCTACCGACCTCGCGTCGTGGAACGCGAAGAGGGACGCTACGCGCGTCGTATCTTCCATCTAGCCTGGCCGTTAATTCTCACAGGGCGAGCGGGGAACGCGGCCTACAGGCGGGCGAGAGGGGGGCAGCGTAGGAGAGGAGAGAGAAGGGGAGGGGACGCGCATGCGCTCGAGCTCATCGCGGCGTTGAGCAGGGGAGAATTTCGGCATGTCTAGCCCGCGTTTCAGAGGAAGAGTGGAAAGGGGGAGGGGAGAAGGGGAGAGGGAAAGTGGAGAGGGGAAGTGGAGAGGGGAAGGGGAGAGGGGAAGGGGAGAGGGAAAGTGGAGAGGAGGTGCGGAGAGGAGGTGTGGAGAGGGGAGAGGAGGTGTGTGGAGAGGGTATGCGCATGCGCAGTAAGGGTGGTCAGAACGCACACCACCACCACCACCACCACCACCACCACCGGATTGAGCTCCGCCTTAAGATACTTCGCATCTAAAACCTAGAAGCAACCAGAATTAGTCTTTAGAATCGTCTAGTTTCGCTGCTTCAAGCCTTGCGCGGCGTTTTTTAAACTTTTGTGGTGTTGGGTTCCCTTCACCGGCAAAAGCACAATGAGCGGGAAAGGATGACCATACTGCCTTACCGTATTTGCGTACCGTATTTCCGTAACTTGCCAAAAGACTCTATTTTGTGTGTATATGTGTATATGTGTATATGTGTGCGTTGTTTGGCCGGTGTTGTGTATGAAGTGAAGAAGTGTCTTGTGGAATGTTGTCACGTATCCATAACCGTTTGTGTCACCGTAGCGAAGGCCGGCTTGCAGGAGATGATGGGAGTGTTGCGATTGTAACCCTTGGCATTTCCATACTAATCGTTGCACCCGGGACGGCAAGGACCCCCGGCAAGGCACCCGGGAGATACTGCCCTGTGTGATACGTGATCAAACGTTTTCGAGTTTTCGTGACCCCTGGCGAAGATGAGACATGGAAACCCATTTCGTGCCGACAATTTTCACTTGCCGACTAGTTTGCCTTGTAGGGGTATGTGAATGACACCAGTACAGTGCGAAACAATGCTGCCGTCCCAACCGTGACGCTGGCATTCGGTCCTATCTGACACGACACACCCGAAAGTACTGTCGTGAGCCACATGAGAAGGAGCACTGAAATCAGCTTTTAGATGCGAAGCATCTTATGGCGGAGTTCAATCCGGTGGTGGTGGTTGGTGTGCGGCAGGGACCACCCTTACTGCGCATGCGCAAAGCCGTCTCCACATACCTCCTCTCCACTCCCCTCCCTCTCCCCCTCTCCACTCCCACTCCACCTCCGAAACGCGGGCTCGACATGCCGAAACGCTGCTTCGCATCGCCTCATGGTCCCCTTTTTAGAGAGAGATGGTGTAATTTTTTAAAGGTCAAAGCGGTTAAACGCAGCTGACAAGCGCAAAAGTATGCATGACACTAATTGCTCAAGCGGAAATGTATTTCTGGCGATTCAATACGTCACGTTCATATCAGTACATTACAAGTAATGGTTGATTAAGCCCGAATTCGGTGTTGCCTCTCATATTGCTCACGACTGTACATCCAACACTGCACACGGCCTGCAATAAAACCGTGCGGGTGATTAGACAGTTATAGTTTAGTGGATTTAGAGGAATAGCGAGATAGAAATGCGCATGCGCAGTGCGCTAAACGACCCCTAGCGTTTACCGTACGCACGCTATTTTTCAGATTTAGCGTTTCCGTGTTTGCATGGTTAACGTAGTGTGCGTAAAACATGGCGGCGGTTTTGGACGCCCGCTTCGAACTGAATTTAGCGTTTACAAGTGGACGGATCCGCTTCTTTCGTAGCAAACGACTGTGTAAAATTTCTTCGTTTGCCTTCAGGTAGCTTCGACGACTGAGTATTACGGATAACTTGGCGTAGTTTTTGAGATCGCTTCCCATTTCGAACGTTCCTAAGCCTATCTGCAACATAAAAATTTTCCCTTTTGGTGCGTGGTTCATATTTATTTACTTTTATTGTTATTCTAAAAAAGCAGTAATATTGCGACGTGCGGGAATACAGGCGAGAATTCTCGATTTTTTTCTTTTGTCTTCTTTTTCACGCATTCACCCTCCGCTGGGTGACGCCATGGTCACAGCTTGGTTAGGGTTCCTTGAAGCGGGGGCGCGCGCATCGAGGCACTCTAAACTTGGGCACGTGAACGCTATCCCGCTAAACTAAAACGCGCTGTCCGCAACGAATGTTTGTGGCACGGTAACGCGCTATTCCCTTAGCCCCCGCTATCACGCTAACGCTAAACTATAACTGTCTACTAACGACTGCGTCCGGTCCTACAACATCGCCGGCCTACAGAAGGCTGTGTGGTGGAGAAGGTGCTGCAGGTGTTAGAAGCCTAGTTGGTCCGAGTGGGATGTGTGGTGTATAGAGAGATTGGATGCACATTTAATACGGTGCTGAGCAATATAGACAATATTATGATGAAAACACTCGGAGGGTTCGGCGGTCCCCGAATGTCTGAACCTCACAGTCAGAGCCGCGCATGCGCCGTCTCTATATACGCTACGATAACACGAAGACGGCGAGTCAGTTCTGGAGAAGAACATCGAGAATAGGTGGCGGGACGTCCCGGTGAAGGTTCTCGCTGGTTAACAGAAACAGATCTCGAAGGCAATGCTTTAGCTCACTGCAAATGCCGGAAGTGATACCAAACCAGCCGGAAACCCACAAGAAGTGTCGTCTTTTAGACGTGGTCTAGTATCGAAATAAATTTTGTAGCATTAAGCTCGGAAGTGCGTCACTCGAAAACTACATGGATCCTGCAAACTGCATCACTTGGCACGGCCAGCCGTGGCGTGGGCATGGCGCGTATTGCGTTCCGTTGCAATGCACGAGGTCGTGGGTTCGTTTCCATCCGCGGCGGGCCGCATTTGTAGGGACGGAGAAATGCGAAAGCGCCGGTCTACTCCATGCTTTATACCACCCGAGTAATTACTAGGAGCACGTTAAGCAAACACGTTGTGGTCAGAAATTAATCCGGAGTATCCCGTTACGGTGTGCCTCCTAATCAAGTTGCTTTCATGGAAAGTACAAACCAAGAAAATTTTTGTTTGTATCTGGTAGAAATTCAAAGGTGGAAAACTCTATATAATAGTTTGTGCGCGCCTCGAGAATATGTCATTAACTTTGTGAATCGGAGCTTTCGCGGAATCAACGCACTAATTGTGACGATTCTTGTTCCTCTTTAAACTAGCGCATCGTATCTGCGTGTGTCAGATTAGCTAGCGGACGTATGCGCTTCTTGGGTTGAAGAAAAAAAAAAGCGTTTCAGAACCAAAACGGTCTCAGTGGCGTTAAGAACATCTTAGTGTTCTCCCAACTTTAAATCGTCAAACATATTTCCGAAGCACCGGTTTACTAAGGCGAAAGTCATCAAACGCTAAAATTGACCGTCGGCTCCAGCACAAGTGATTCAAAAATTTACCATCATTTGATGACGTCATTATGACGTCATCACATGACACCGTCGCTTGGTGACTCCGATCCCGGAGGCAGGGCATAAACATGTTGGGTGCAGAATTCATCTTCAAAAGTGCGCTTAGTGAACACAGACACAAACGCAAAAATACAGGACGTAAGGCGTTTGTGTCTGTGTTCACTAAGCGCACTTTTGAAGATGAATCTACTCTTGACAGCACTGTGGAAGCTACAGAACCGAAGCTCATGCCTGCTACCGATGCAAAAAATAGTAACTTAAGTTTACTGATAATTTTCTCATTTGCCTTACTGAAATAAATGCTGCTTTATTTATTATGAGACTCAAACAGTTGCGAGAAGTCGTAGGCAAAATACTAGGGGTGTGCGAATATTCGAAAATTTCGAATAACGAATCGAATAGCATTCTATTCGATTCGGTACTCGAATCGAATAGTACATACTCGAAATACCGAATATTTTTCGAATAGTTTTCGAATAATTAGCGCCGATGGGAGAACCCCAAAACAATGAAACTTTGGAATCGTTAAAGGCCATTTTTCTTCTTTTAATCACTAAATTACCAGTATGCATGCAGCCCAAGCTTTAACGAAACTATCGACGCTATATTGATTACCGGATGAAGGCGTTTTTTTTTGTTTTTTTAATGAAAGCTCCATACTCACTCAGTTTTTACTATGCTGCCTCTGCATCGCATTAATCAGTTCCTGTCTTCATCTTGTAAGAACTGAAGGTGCACCTGCATTCAGCTTCATGAATAGCAATAGATGCAAGGGTTGTGTTTGCGTAAATTGTTCTTGCAGATACAGCTTTCAACACCGATGTCTACATGCCTTCAGTGCCGGGGACCATGTTGCGATGGCAGGTTTATGTGTTTCATTACCGCCTTAGCTGTATGCGTAGTCTTCGGTTCAAGACTGTTTAGATTTTATGTCTCAGTTTTATTTAAAAGCAGGCGACAAAGCATCTGCAGTCACTGCTTTATTTCAACCTACAGTAAGAAAATATTTCGAAGGTTGTGGTCGCTGCTGTATACGAGCTTACCTCAGATTTCAAAACTGTGGTATTTTGAGTCTGTTAAAAGTAAGCGCAACGCTCTTTGGTGGAAGTTCGTGAATATTTCTTTCAAAAAAGAAAAAAAAAAACGCTGCGGAGTTCTAGGACCGTTTTGAGAATGGTTGTCTTACTATTCGAAAACTATTCGAAAAGTATTCGATTAGTATTCGTATTCGATTCGGTGTCATCACTATTCGATTCGTATTCGATTCGGTTCCAAAATTCACTATTCGCACACCCCTACAAAATACAGTTATTGTTCATTTTTCAAGAATGCCTTCGAAAGCCGATACCACTAGACGCAGGAAATATTTAATACCAGTTGATCTGGTTGTTTTGAAAGAAACAATATATTTGAGTAAATGGTCGTGCAGCCGTTCCTAAAAGATCTTTATTCGTGCGTGAGCAGAACGCGTGAAACTACTTGCTACAAGAACAAGTGAGCTAGACCGAGGCCACACCGTTTAAATGTGTGTGAACAAATTCATACAGCTTGTACGCCCCTGCACATATACTCAGATAAGGACCTAAATTTCCAGTGCAGTTTTTGTATGCTCGTTCTTGATGCGTAGAGGACTTGTAGCAAAAACTTGAAGGGGTACATTTTAGCTCAGGCTATGAAAGAAAGGCACGAGTAAGATCTCCTGCTCATAGTTCTTACTCCTACTTCTTTCTCCTACTTCTTACTCGTGCCTTTTTTTCATAGTTTGAGCTAAAATGTACCCCTCCGATTTCAACCATCCTCCAGCAACAAGTCTTACTTAGCACGAACTAGATCTTAGCTAAGAGAAATAGATAGGATACTGTAGCGTTTGCGAACATTGAAAGGACCATATCACTAAACTTCTTGTTTTTAGATGCGAAGCAGCTTTTGCTCGGGGCTGTGTCCGGCGGCGGTGGTGTCGTTCGCGCTCCACTGCGCATGCACCTACTCTCTCTCCCACTCTCCTCCTTTACGCAGGTGTTCGGTCACCTTCTCTCCTCTCCTCCCCCGCGCTGCAGCAGTCTAGAGGGTGTTGGCTGCAGGCGCACCGCAGCCTCTCCTCCCACGTGATGCAGCCGCGCCGGAGACAATACAGCCTGTAACCCACTCTCTCCTCTCCCTCCCCCATTTCATGTGTATATAAGCGCGTGCGCTCGGTTGGCTTCCGTCATTCTCGCTTCGCTCCCATTTAGATGAGTTGTAACGTCAACATCGGAGCCACTCGTTCACTCGGCGCTAACGGAAAGCAACGCACAAATCCAACGTAATAACACAAACACTAAATACAAACGCAAACCTCACACACTAACGGAAACGCCAAGTGAAAATAACGGAAACTTGATGTGCGCCCCAATGCGCATCCCCTGATGGTTCCCTTGAGTGGGAGATGGTGTAAGTTTTCCCTTCACTTTCGTGCACTCATACTACCAGTAATCTTTCGTATCACGAATATGTTGCAGCGGAACACCGCGATATCACAAATGCGTAGAAGTCCACTTCTTACCTTCTATTTCAGTGGGAATGCTTTCTCAATCACCATGCAAGATGGCCGCTGACTCGCTCCAATAATGGCACCACATGACGTTTCACATAAGTGTTTCGCCACAACAACCGCTTTTACGACCTCTTTTTGTCACTGCAGAACACCATTACGTCATCCGCATATGCCAATAGCTTTACTTTACTCGTGAGAAGACAGTAAGCTACTTTTTCACTGCACGATAGTACGCTTAAACAAAAGGGCTACAAGTATAACGCAAAGAGCAAGATCGACAAAGAACATCCCTACTGAAAGAAGATTTCACTAATATGTTTTTTTAATAACTTTTTTGAAGCATCAAGGTACCTGTCGGGCTGTCAAGCATGACTATTTCCATAGACTTCCACAATGCAACTTTTGTACGCGTTGTATAGTGTGTTTTATTTGCGCTTTGCCAAGTACCTTCGTGGCATAACAATTAGAAAGGGTAAAATTATTCTACCAATTGCAAATTAGTTGCAGTAAAACAGCGTCAACAAAACAAGGGACCAGGCGACGAGAAACGACACGTACAGCCGCCCAAATCTTTAACCATCGTGCGCTAGCGCCGACTTTTTGTGCGTCAGCGCCATACGACGGAGCTAAGTTGCAAACAGGGCGAGAGTAAGCGCAAAAAAAAAAGTATTTGCGTCGCCAGCAGTGTTGCGGAATGGGCACCTCCATTCCATTCCAATTCCATTCCGCGGAATTAGAACTTGCCGCAATTCCATTCCTTTCAATTCCTCGGAATGAAAAAACTTAGCCCATTCCCACTCCGGGAATGGCCGGCAGTTCAATTCCATTCCTGTAATTCCTCAGCGTGGGAAAGGCATCTTGATAGTTTATCGGGTTAAGAATGAACTGCCCATAAAGATGATGTCATCAGATGCATTAAGAACTGCAAGAGTACGTCAAACACGTTACCAAGGTCGAGGGAACTTGGTAACGCTTGGTCGATAGCTTGGTGACATATCTCGTGCAGTACAACCACCTACTAATTCCCATAGGGGCAGTTCTCCCGCTACCTATAGTATTTGCATGGTCAGCATGTTTGAACTAATGGTGATGTTTGAATATTGTTTAAGCTTAAATGTGTTAATGCTGAAATGGCGACATAGCGTATTTTTATGCTGACAAAAGTATAGTTCAAGAAGACTAGGCAGTTTTGCCACGCGTCTGGAGTCTTCGTGAATATGGAGAAAACTAAGATTTGGTTAACGGGGAACAAAACCCTCTATAGTCGGATACAACTTTAGAAGGCAGGAGAGGCCCCGCCCAGACGACCGAAGCGCGGCAGCCGATCGCCTCCGCGACTAAAGAAATAGTCCCGCTCATGCACGCGACGATGATGAGTGGGCGAAGCTAGGTCCTAAGGTCCGTAATGTCTACGTTGAAATCACCGACTAGTATAAAGGGTTTGTGCTTCTAGGAGTTTTATATTGTTCTGCCACAGTTATGATTGATATTAGTGTACTGTTCAACGTTTCTTTTTTTGTGTCTCACATATGTTACCCTAGCGTTGCCCCATATAATGTAAATTGAGTGACATAAAGTGGCATAAAGAGTCGACGACAAAGCTCGGTCCTAAGGTCCATAATGTGTACGTTGAAGTCGCCGACTAGTATAAAGGGTTTGTGATTGTAGGTGTTTTATGTTATTTCGTCACAATTATGATTGTTGTTCGTCTATTGTGAACCTTTTGTTTTATTCACATACACACATATGTTTCCACTATAGCAACGGTTTCTAACCACCATAACAGCGGACAGTGAGCGTCGACGACAAAGCTAGGTCCTAAGCTCCCTAATTTCTACGTTGAAATCGCCGACTAGTATAAAGGGTTTGCGCTTGTAAGTGTTTTATTTATTTATTTATTTATTTATTTATTTATTATTTATTTATTTATTTATTCATTGTACCCTCAGGGCCCGAAGGCATTACAGAGGGGAGTGGGGATACATAAAGAATACAATAAACATGAAATCATAAAGGAACAAAAAAAGTAAAATACAAAGTGGCTGGCGAAAACTCACAACAAGACAAGGGAAAATAGCAGCGGCAATAAACGAGAACAATTTTGATAATGAGAGAAAAAATTATACTGTTTTATATTGTTCTGTCCCAATTATGATTGATATTAGTCTATTAAACCTTTTTTAGGGGATTTTACGCGGTGCTGTGCCGTGAGCACGGACACCACCCAACGGACAAGCCTAGACCCTAAGGTGCTTTGTCCCTAAAACATGAGCACAAACTGCGATAAAGACAGCGCAGTGTTCGCGTCCTGTACTGAGCGCGATTACTACATCATTATTTCGGCAGTTGTTCAAGAAGCTTGTGCTAAAATTTATACAGCTTTTTGCAAGGGTTAACGCGAGAGCACACGACAACCGATGATTAATGTGTGTAGAATGACAGCGCTGCCTCGTTTATTGCTTACTGGTAGTGAAGAAGTGGGGGGGGGGGGGGGGGGGGGCAGCTCAGTGGCACACACTTCTCTGCCTATTCATCATCATCATCATCAGCCTGTCTACGCCCACTGCAGGGCAAAGGCCTCTCCCATGTTCCGCCAACCAACCCGGTCCTGTGCTTTCTGCTGCCACGTTATACCTACAAACTTCTTAATCTCATCTACCCACCTAATTTTCTGTCTCCCCCTCACGCGTTTGCCATCTCTTGGAATCCAGTCAGTTACCCTTAATGACCACCTGTTATCCTGCCGACGTGCTACGCGCCCGGCCCATATCCATTTCTTCTTCTTGATTTCAACTATGATATCTTTAACCCCGTTTGTTCCCTGACCCATTCTGCTCTCTTCCTGTCTCTTCAGGTTACACCGATCATTTTCCTTTCCATCGCTCGCTGCGTCGTCCTCAATTTAAGTTGAACCCTCTTTGTAATAAGTACCGGTAAGATGCAGCTGTTATATACCTTCCTCTTGAGGGATAGTGGTAGACTACCATTCGCGATTTGATAATGCTTGCCGAATGAGCCCCATCCCATCCTTATTCTTCTAGTTATTTCACTCTCATGGCTCGGCTCCGCGGTTACTACCTGTCCTAAATAGACGTACTCCTTTACAACTTCCAGTGTGTCGCCCCTATCGCAAAGCGCTGTTCTCTGCCAAGATTGTTCCACACTACTTTAGGTTTATGCATATTAATTTTCAGACCTACTCTTCTACTTCCCGTATCCAGTTCAGTAATCATGAGCTGTAATTCGTCTCCCGCGTTACTGATCAATGCAATGTGATCAGCGAATCGCAGGTTACTGAGATACTCTCCATTAACTCTTATCCCTAATTCTTCCCAATCTAGGGCCCTGAAAACCTCCTGTAAACACGCGGTGAATAGCATTGGAGAGACGTGTCTCCCTGCCTATTACCCCTGGTGAAATATGGTTCCGTATGCAGGAGGAGTGTGGCGACTACGTCGCGCGGGGGCACGTAAGCTCTCCGATAAGCTGTCCGTACCACTTATTACGTGACGCTCGTCAAAGTCTCAATACCATGAAACTTTGTGGAAAAGTATTCTGTCCTTCAACTGGCGGCACAGAAAACTTGTTCCCAAGGAACTGTCGGGCCATTCCCGTTTGAAGCTTTGGTTATCGTTTACCTGAAAAGTTCGCGTCAGCGCCGCTTAAGCCATGAGACGTATCGAGGCTCGCTGCGGCGGCGTCCTACTTAATTAGAATATACTAGATTACGTCGAACAATAGATGCTTCCTGGCGAAGCGTACTCACAGCCATCCTGTCTCTTTCTGACTGTTTAGCGCGGAGTCTTGGGCAAGAAACATTAAAGGGGTCATGAATCACTTTTCCAAGTAATAATCTAATGACCTCAGTATCGGAGTTTACTGCCTCCCGAATCGATTGCCACAAAAATTTCTCGAATCCGTCAAGAATGAGCGGAGGTACGGGGTTTGGGCGCACGCTCTCCGCGCTTTCACTCTTCTCGTTCCGACGAGCGCGCTGGAAGCTACACGGGGAGGGATGGCACGGGGGAAGAAGTTACGTCAACGCGCGTCATGAAACGCGATCGCTCTCCCGCTGTGATTCGCATGCGCGTGCGCGGCTACCGTGTACTGAGGAGTGCGGCGCCAGCAAGTGGCGGCACCCCGTGGCAAGAAGCGCATCTGATCCGAACGCCGCTCTCGATTTACGTCGGCTATCGGCCAATGAGGATGCTATGTCTTTGCGACGCGGCGATGCAGATCGCGGCGTCAATCGGCAGACGTCCCGCCCACCGACGAGAGTGAGAACCGGCCTCTGTGAAAAGAGGGGGCCTGAGAAAACAGCAACTTCGCGTTCCGCTTGTAGCCTTTACGCGGCGCGCACGACTGCAATATTTGGCTGAGCAGTTCATAGCCGTGTCAGCTTTCCGCAGGATGTGTTTTTTCAACAAGCCCAAGGGGTGCTTCATGACCCTTTAAGTAGACAACACATACAAGAGCTCGTGTACGTCTTGTCTTTTATACGTTTGCTTCTGTAAATTCGGTGCTCAACACAGGATGAAAAAGAAATCGCAGCAGGCCAAACACTGTCCTGCATGAATTTCAGGACGACCGTTTTTGTAGCCAGTATGAACGATTTCCATGCCTGCGCTTTCTGACTGACTATCACGAAGTACGGAACGCGACAACTATAAGAATAGGAAGGCTGCACATATTCACTGTTGATAACAGAGTACCCAAACTGCCTAATTATTGTATTAAGGCGAAAACCTTATACGCCTAATGAGTTGAAAAATCCGTTCTAGTTGGTGTCAGCACGAATGGTAAAAAAGAAAATAATAAAGGTGTGTCTTGAGGCGCGTGAGCTGCGCACTCACTTCTTTACATAAGCGTGTGAAGCCGATGTGATAAAGAAGAAGCGTCAGGAGGCAACAAAAACAGTTGAGCTTAAACATGCGTTCATCTGTAAACTTGCGTATGTATCTTACTGGGCCCGAGACTAGCCATATTCGTTCTAACGTGCTATCGTAGTATTCAGAAGAAGTGGTGGTGCAATAAAGAAAAAGACTTAAAACAATTCCAATACATACACTTTATGGATGCTTAATAGCTTTCGTCTTAACTCGTCTTAGCGTTAGTTAACTGGCCAAAGAGATTTTTTTCTTGATTATTTAGCATCATCGCTTTACATGATTGTAAGAGAAGGAATGTTTTGCAGCAGCGAAGTACGTTGCAGTTTGCGTTTCAGTGTCCTCTAACCGAAGTTCCCAAAACACCGTTCAGGTAAAGGGACACTAAAGAGAAACAATGAATTGGTTTAGATTGATAAAGTGTGCTCGGAGAACTCTTGTGTAGTTTATTTCACTACCATTGTTTATTATTAGAGGAGAAAACCAAGTTCAAAGTTTCATCTTTAAATTTCGCGCCGAACTTTGTAACTCGTGACGTAAAAGACTTCAAAGAGCCTTAACGTATTTTGGCGCCACTGGCTCGACGAAATTTCCACAAACTCGTTATGTCAAGTCTCTGGCCCCCTCAGAGGACAATGTACTTCGATTTAACCGATTAGGAACTACGTAGGCCCAAGCAGGCACCGTCAAAAATATGTGACGTCACGGTAAATGGTGCGGGAATTCCAAGGTGGCGTCGCCACCTGTATTTTCTTTTTGCGCGTTTTCTCGCTTATTAAGCGTCTTCGCGCAGAAAGCGTGGTGTTTTTGGTATCGTGGAAGACTACTTTACTAATGCGAGAGAAATCGTTTTGCTCTTTAGTGGCCCTTAAAGCGACGTTTGTAAACATTGTGTTTATTGGTGGCAAGTAAAAGTTGCAAACTTGTTGTGCTTATCGGGCCTTCCTGTTGAAGCTATATTTTTGTTTATCTGGAGTCTGCAGTAATTCTTTCTTGCACTATAGTTCAACCACCACCTTTTTGCAGCGAAGCTGTCCTTGCGGACCCTCTGCCGGTGTTGCGAGTCGCCATCCATGGCGTTCGCTAAAGCAGGTAGTGTGACCAGGGAGGAAGGAGGAGCATCGTGAGTGGGGAAAGGGAGGTATCGTGATCGACCGCGGAGAGGAGATTTTATTGAAGAGGCAAGTGAACAAAGAAATAAGAAACAGAATAAATTCTTTGTCGAGGCGGGGTTTGAACCCGACTCTTAGTGGTCCGAAGACAAGTGTCATAACTACGGGCTGGGCTATACACACGCTTGCAAAACATGAATTGATGGGAAGCGTATGAATGCGAAGGAGGAGCGGTCACCTGGGCAACTCGCAGCGAGTCACGTGCACGTCTGCGGGGGCCGTTCTTTCACGGACGTCACGTTCGGTGAGCGGTGCGGTGCGCCCGAGACGCCGAGCGCTAGCGACGAGACGACGGCGGCGACGTGCCGGTCGTTCGCCGGAACAACGCGATCTTAGGAGGCGAGGACGCTTATCACGAGCCAGCTAACGGGTATATAAACAGTGAAGGCTTGCAGAAACTTAGGAGGAAAATGTAATGCCCGAAGACGGGGGTGACAGCTACGATGTGTTTTCCGGCGGGGAAATGGTGGGTGTTTTATTCCTTGTACCATCTAATCAGACCCTTTCTTAATCAAGTAATCTCAGCATTTTGGCCCCTTTGATCCTAGATGCTTGCTTACGCTCTCCTATAGTGGTTTATTTCCTTGTTCCACTAAGCATGTGGTTTACTATTACGACTCCAACGTTTTCAGCCGTATTTATCTTGCTGCAAGAGTTTTCTCAGCTCGTTGTAATGGCGGACCGCCGTATAGAAGGGTCTTCTATATTCCGGTTTCTATTTTGTGATCTCCACTATTCATTCATACCCACTTTTAAGCATTCCGCTGCTGCTGCGTTGCGTCACTGTATCTCTCAAAGTTCATGCTGTATACATATGATCGCTACGCAGGGAATTTTCCATTTTTATTTTATCGCCATTTGCTCGAGTGTTTGTAAAGAATTTAGAGAATAAGGCGTAGTCGATACATGCCTGCCTTTGCATGTTACGTCACCCAGCCATTGCACCTAATATCCCCGTCAACTCCTATGAAGTTCCGTTCCTCGCGCAAGTTCAATGTTACGGAATCGTCGTAGGCAGTATATCCGTCTAGACGACCAAATGCGCATTCATATTGCCTGCTAATTAGCTCACTGGTTGCTTAACTCATTAATGTTGTCACGAGGGATGACTTCTCATAGAGTAGATTACTTGTGCCTTTCGTTCTGCGCGAATAGTAGCTGTCCGTGCGTATACGACACACCTGGCGACGTCTTTTTCCCTTCTCGCATGCCGGTAATCCATAAATATTCGTTTCTTCACCCTTTGCCGCTTTTTAGTTCGGCTACTAAGCACGCCTTATCTCTACCCAGGCAGTCTGATGCACAGTTTGCATACAAAGCGTTCAACAACATGCTGTCTTCATATGTCGTGCATGCGTTTCAGTCAATACATAACATGCTAATAGCTTCGTCATCCAGCTACGTTTGAATATCCAGACATTTAGCCCATTGCGATCACGCTACGTTTTGTAACAAATTGCAAAGCTTCGATATTCAAACTTGGTGCTTTCAAACTGCACTCACTCAAACTGCAGTCTGGCTCACATAAAAGCTCCGTCACGGCCTACTCTCTGCGCCGGCTGGCGTCGATTACTGGAAAATCGATAGCCTGACCTAGCGTCCAAAATGCCTGTTTACTGCAAGGACTGCCATTAAATTTAACATGCCCGCCTTTCAACTTCTGGCGCCAGGCACACCGCGATGTAAACGATTCCCCAAGCTTTCCCGGTTTCCCTAACCGCCTTTGGCTAATTGCTCCGCCATCCCTGCTCCATGTCTCATGCAGTACGTCAGCAGGCGACGATCAAAATGTCAAGTGCCATTTATTGAAAGCAACAAAGCTTCCTTCGCCATCTTGCTGAAGGCATGACAAACGAAAGTGCTCGCGCGCGTAGTTCTGCCTTAACCCCGTGTTCTAAATTGTCAACTCACTGCTTTTCGTTGATATGCGAAGCGGGTGGTATGTCGCAACACCGGCGATACAATAAAATTATCCACTACAATAAAATCTGCATGCTAAAACAGTGGCCAACATATATGACGCCTTTTTATTATATATCTCGTTCTCTTGTGTCCCTTTACTGTGACCTTCACTCGCGCTGAAAGCGGGACCCTTTGTTCGAAACTTCAGCTGTTTTTCACAGCGTGCATCGCTGTGCTACTCCGCGCCGACTGTTGTCCGTGTGCAATGTGGCGTACCTCATGAGAAATCCTTAAGCCATGTCAAATCACACGCTGACCGGCCATGGAAAGACGGCGTATGCCGACCAGAAACGCGGAAAATGGCTGGCGATGACTTGTTTTAGAAAATGACGACGCTCTCTTTTTTTGCCGTGTGGTATAAGTCATCGCAAGCAAGTCCATTTGGCGCCTCATTTCACGCTACGCGCATATGCGAGGGCAGTCATTAAACATTTATAGAAAATTCGAGATGGCGTAGTTCCCAGAGAAATCGTAACGGACTCTGTGTGCACTTCTGCATAGTAAATCCTAGCTATAAATTCTAGCTGTATTTATAGCAAGCCCTTCAGATAGACCCTGAGCCCTATTACTCGAAGTGGCTGACATTACTTGCAGGAGAAAATTGAATTACAGAAAATATGCACGAACAAAAGAACATTAAGCATCTTCTTAATTATTGTACGGGAGATATTGCAGTTTCGCACTTGTAGCCAGGAAGCTTGCACGACATTTCCAATTAAATCGGGTTCTTAGGATGGCGCGGTTTTCTGTATAACATACATACCATCACACTTGCTCTAAAAATGTTCAGATCCGCTTACTTCATTCAAATAAACTTTCTTGTGCTGTGAAATAAAAAAGTAGGCGGAGCGTGCCCATGCGTTTTTCCGCCAACTTTGGGAATGAGTACGAACTGGTTTCTTCTTGAAAATTCGCTCCAACCAGATGCACCTTGCGAACTCATCGGCTACCATTCGTAAATTGCAATATGAGCTGCGATGTAATTAACCCTTTGCTTACCGAAGACGAGCTGGGCTCGTCCACAATGAAACAAGCATTTGGGGGCGCCGCAGTTAAGCTACCCTGACTCATTTTGCTATGTTCCCTTTGAATGCAACAGATAGTACAGTAAAAAATAAAAAAGGGCGCTCAAACCATGCATTTTGATCGAGGAAGGAATTGATTCGGAATTAGAAAATGGCGTCCTCCTCCGTGCGCGCGCGGTGCGCGCGCGCTGGAACAGCTCCTTTCAGTGAAAAAAATAAACAAAAACAAAGCCATTGTTTGCCGAAGCTTCGTTAAATAAAGAATTTCAGTTCTCCTGCAAGTGTCGCGGCGACTACACATAGCAGCATAGTCTCTCTAAATCATCGGATTCGGACGACGATCGCGTATCGGCGTATCCGGCAGTGGACGCCCTTAAAAAGAAAACGCCCACCAGCGCGTCCAAGGTTTGTTTTCACGCACTCGCTTCCCTGCGCTTCATTATTTAAATACGAAAGAGACATCTTCTGCACCGAAGAGTGGAGAAAATAGGGCACTTTTATGGTGCATTGCAGTGAAGCTAATCCTCCGCACATTAAAAAAATATTTTTCGCGTATCTTACGAATAAAGCGTCTTGAATAATTATTTTAGTTGTTTCAGGACACGTAGAATAAAAAAGGCAAACATAAAAAAATCGTTATTTGTGTATCGTTGTCGGCCAAAAGACTAGGTAAGGAAAGGGTTAATAAAGGGTAAATGTATTGTTCGGTAACTTCTTATTGAGCATATCGATGTCTCATGCAAGTATAAGCTCCTCAAATTTTAGCACTCAAGCTCAAGAAAGACAACTCTGCTATCTGTCGCAGGCAATCTAAAAAAAAAAATCTGTTCAGCGCAAAGAAAACGCACAGTATAAGAGATAATGCCGCGTGCACAAGAGCGCTGTAGGCCAGTTGTGTCGAGACGAGGCAGTGAGTTGAAGACAGGTAAGCTGCAGAAACGAGAATAGTTGCCGCCTCTCATCTCGGAGATTCTCCGTTTCGAAGGTTTCGCGCAGTCTGTTACGAATCCGCAATGCGGCACGACCAACGCCTCGCGGAGCCTTGGTGTCACACGGTGGCAGTGAATGGGCGACCCTCATGGACTGGTTAGGTTGTCACATTCCATTATCATCGCGCACGCGCCCATGCACTCCCCATGGTCCGAAGCCTGTTGCCGTTGTGCACGTGTGCGTTTCAGCCAACGGTGTAGCTTAGGTAGCGGAAGAAGTTCACTTTCCCTCGTTCCTTGTCAATCGGTTAATGTGTGTTAGAAGGTTGCACGAATAGGCATCATGCGAGGGAGAATACTTTACGCAAGTATCTTTCCAGAAGACCTCTTTTCCCTTTGTTTCTTTCTTTAATAATAATAATATCTGGGATTTAACGTCCCCAAACCACGCTATGATTATGAGGGACGCTGTAGTGGAGGGCTCCGGAAATTTCGACCACCTGGGGTCCTTTAACGTGAACCTAAATCTAAGTACACGGGCCTCAAACATTTCCGCCTCCATCGAAAATGCAGCCGCCGCGGCCGGATTCGATCCCTCGACCTTCGTGTCAGCAGTCGAGCGCCATAACCACTAGACCACCGTGGCGGGGTTTCTTTCTTTCTTTCTTTCTTTCTTTCTTTTTTTTTGACGAAGTTTTGGACACTAGGGCATGGCAGATTTTGCGCAACCAAAGTTTGGGAATGGAAGCCGCCAGGAGCACGAAAGTACTCAAAAAGATATACGAAAGACGGAAACAGAGCACAGGGCATTCGATGCGCAGATAAGTATGGATACGCTATACCTTGAATACTCCATACTGTAAAGAAAGAAAAACTGACCTGTGCACGACAGATCCAAGTTGACCCAGTATAAGAGTCAACTCGACATCAGTTCTAGACGCGAATGAACGGTGCGATCTACGTTCGTCTCTGCCGAGTTTTATTCGTTGAATCCAGAAAAAGAACGAGGGAGATAGAGGAAAAGAAAGGAAGTTGACAAAGATGCGAGTTATCGGTTTGCTACCCTGCATTGGAGAGGCGGAAATTTGCGTTCGAAGGGCAGTAACGAGAAAGACCTTTACACAGGATCCATGCTCACATGCAGTCGGTAACAATGCTTGCAGTACAAGCAACGTCTTTATAGAGCTTGCATAAGTTACGGAAAGGGCGTTCCATGCAGCAGAGGTATTCGCGGCGAGATCGACCTATAGGTGGCAGCACCGTCACCCACTAGTGTGGATACTGGTTTCGTGTGGGGTGTGTAGAAGTGCACGGGGCTTCTGTTTTCACATCGTGATTTTGTGTTCCGTACCCGCAGAAAACTCTTCGTTATCGATGGTGAGGTTTTGTTCGGTGCCACAATGCCGCACATACTGCAGAGAGCCAGGGATAAGCTTCCATTTTTATCCCACCGACGCGGAACGTCGCCGACTGTGGCTCTTAGGCTTCGTAACGGCAGGACGCCTTCCAAGTACGCGATGGTGTGCAGCAAACACTTCGACGACGGTGCATTCGCATTCGCAGACGAGAAAGAATGGTGAGTAGTCAGCGATAACTTCGCTAATGTGTGCATTTATATGCTTGTTGCTGCTGTGCACTACGAGCGTGAAGACGGTCGCAGTAAGCGAACGCTCGGGGAAGCTTTCCTGTGCTTTGATTTTCCTACACTTCCGCAGGAAAATTAAGCGAGAATCAATCAAGAAAGAAGAAAATTAATTCATGGAATTTATTCTGTGTCATTCATGTACCGTCTGCGCTGTGAATGCAAAGTTTGTTCGCGCTTGGCTATGAGTCTGTTTAAACGAGAGTCCCCGAGCCCTTTTGTAGTTCGCGCATGTTCCATTGTGTTTACACGGCCGCGAGAACAGTTCTCAGTGTTCCGCAGGGCAAGTACGTGCACCGAAACGCGGCAAGTGTGTATGCATGATCTGGTGCATAGTAAAGGGTATCGTTTTATGAGCCCTCACTCGCCACGTAAGCGATGAAAATGCGCGAGCGAGTTTATCGCCACTGCTGATCTTGATGAATATATTTTTCTCGCTCGCTCTTTTTTTTTAAGGGTTTTCGCGGAAGAGATTGAGGCCTGACGCACTTCCGACACTGAACTTGCCACAGCGAAAATTTGACAGGCATAAGCTACCTCGCAAGTACACGGGTGTCTTTGTACATTTCGCCACAAGTTATAATTGCGCAAGGCAATTCAGCGGCACCTACACTGATATGACTCTCGTGAACGGACGGTACGACGACCACGCACAGCACTCTCGACAAGTGCACTCACTGATCTTATTACAGTACATATACAGCCGATCAAGGCCAAATGCTTCTTTACATGTTGTTAGGCATACGTACGAGCGGTTAAAGTTGCACCAACGCAACGGAACAAACCGCCTTTTGAGGCCCTGCATGACGTACGCGCACATGCAAACAACGCGCGGCTAGCAGATGACGCATGGAGCAATCCACACTAGGTGCGCTTCAGCCAGTAGCCGCCAGGCGGCGACTCCGCTCGATCTCGCGGCCAATAGCTTCCCAAGCAACGCTTAGCGGCGCTGCTGCTCTTGACAGGCAGCGCCATCTCTGGCAGAAAGAGAGAAACTGGGGTGTAAGCAGCGAGCGTTTTCCCTTCTCTCCACCGCGTTGCCGCTCGCTTCTGTGCACGTGCAGAGCTCTCGCGGCGCCTCGCAATGTACCGCCTGGAGTGCGGGTTCAAAGAGATCTCAGAGCTGGATAGGCACTTCCGAAAAGCGAACTTGATAAAAGGAGAAGGGCTCGTCAATCACGTTAACGGTGAAGAGCAGACGATCGACGACAACGACGCCCGACTCAAAGCAAAATGCATTTCCCAAGTCGCGATTACACCGTGTAGGACGTATACCTCCAGGTAAGTCTCATTCTGTCATGTTAAAGATGAATAATGGTCCACGTGCACTCCGAAATGAAGCCGTACACGCTATCGATGTTCTGCGGTGTGGACTACGAATCATATGATTGTTGTTTTGATATGGCATGCTTACAGTAGTAGCCGTGTACTTTCGTGAACAAACGTTTGCGGCGGCGTGAGAAAAAAAGAAATTATACGGCCATGGCACTGTTCCTGAGAAGGTTAGAGTCAAGTCCTCCGTGCCGCTGGAGAATCACCCGCCGATTAAGACGCGAGGCAGCTAGCTGAGCTTTAACCACTGTGAAGCAAGATGAACTGCTCGCCTCGTTTTTTCGACTCTCGCGTCATGCTTGCAGTCTCTTTTTATGATATCGACTTGACAGGCGTATAAACCCTGCTGCGCGAACGCGGCTAGAAATTCGCACAGTCAGAAGGTGGTTACTTCAAGGTTGCAATTGCAAAGCATGTATTAAGTGCCAGTTATATTTAGCGGCATAAATATATATCACACTAATAAAGTGACAAAACAAAGCAAAGCTGCAGAACGATGTCAAAGCTTGCTGAAAATGCACAGACGTCCGTTCCGGCGTGATAAAGCAGCCTTCCCGACGCGTGAATTGCAGGCGCCGAACTTCTGACAATGTGCCGAGTTCAGTTGAATTCAACCAAACGCGCAACGCTAACGGTATAAAGCGAGTGTGAACGTTCAACAACGACGGGTAGGTCTCACGAACACGGGGAATCAAAACACGAAGTGGTTTCACCTACAACCGCAATTGAACTTTCACAATGCGAGAAGACAGCGAGTAATCATTGCTGCAGTCGCTGCGTGCATGCGCCGCGTTACTTACCGATTCAGGTAGTCGAAACGAACGAAAGCGATGAACTCAGACAGCCAAAATAGAAGGCGGACAGCGCTCAGCTATCCACGCTTGCCGCCTTTTTTCACGTGCGACACGCCCGGGAATCGATACAGTTTCACACGTGAATCGCGTGCCTTGGTGTTGTCTGCACTGTTGTGGCAACGCACGATGCAGCAATACTTCGACCTCGCGTCCACTTCCGTGGGGTCGCTTCTGCCATCGCGGAAATGCGCAGCTTCGCACAGCAAGCATCTCGGTTCAACGTGCCGAGCTGACGGCCCCCAGTTACCCGCACCGACAGAAGAACGCGTGCACGCACGTGCGCTACCGCTACCGTGAAAGGGGCTGAGTCGGCCGCGCATAAGCTCCAGAGCTTTCCGACAGAGCCGCGGCGCGGCTGGCGCGGCGCTGTCGTCGCGCCGCAAACTTGAGCTTGGGTTCCCTATACAGCAGTCATTGAGGCTAGAGCACTGCACGTACGGGCCGGATTTTACGGCACGGGCCCGCTTTATGAAGCCCGAGCCCAGCCCGGACCCGTGGTTCGAAGCGCGGGTCCGGCCCGGGCCCGGGCGTACATGACCGAACCAAGCCCGAGCCCGGCCGGTGGTTCCAAGCCCGGGCCCAGTCCGGGCCCGGCGTACTTGACCGTACCCAGCCCGAGCCCGGCCCGGCCCGTCGTTCCAAGCCCGGGCCCGGACGTTCATTACTAAACTAATCCAGGGCACGCTTGTTCATGACCAGACCCGTCCCGGGCCCGCTAGAGGATATTAGTTGTTGATGATGATTATTAATGATGCCGTGCGCTTTGAAGCGGGCGATCGGACGGAAAATCCGGTGTGTACATGCATCGAAATGTTGCTTTGCCTGCGGTGGTAGCTCAGCGGTTAATCTGTTTCGCTGTTAAGTCCTACAACGCGGGTGCGATTCCCGCGACCACGGCGGCCGCAATTTGATGGGGGCGAAATGCAAGATCACCCGTCTATATAGTACTTATCTTTAGGTGCACGTTAGAGAACTCAAGGTGGTCGAAATTAATCCGGTGCCACTACGGCGTGCCTCGTAATCATATCGTGGTTTTGGCACGTAATACCAAGGAATATAAATGAAATGCACCGTATGTGTCTACCTCGAATTAAAGACCGAAATCTTTATTCCTACCATGGGAACAACCGTGATCCGGCCCATTGTTAGTGCTGTTAATATATATATATATATATATAAGGGAAGAGACACAACTAAGCGGTTGTCTTAATTTTATTGCCAACGGTTTCGACCGGAGGACCGGTCCTTCGTCAGTGGCTTATGAGCAAATACAGCGCTATGCGAGCATCCAAAATCGTCGTGGTCACTCTTAGTTGTAGGAAGGAAAGGGAGTAAATAATAAATCAGTCAAGTTGTCAGCGGTGACGTATAGTGTGTCAAACCGTTCCTCTCGCTCATTCGCTAGAGCAGCAAAGAAGAGAATGGGGAAACGGGAAAACAAGCGCCGTTGCGGCGGAGTAGAGCAGGTGCCGTAGATGTGGAGGAGGGAAAAAATTGAAATGGCAGAAGCGCAACAAAACGCAGAGCGCGGCTTCCGCGGCGCGCCTTTGATGGTCGTGGGGAGCATTGTTGCTTTGCTTGCGTGGCAGCAATTACTTGCTGCGAGGGGTGCATCCGTGGCAGAGTAAGGCCGATCCCGCGCCTTTTGCGGTCACTTCCAGAGGGGGAAAAGGGGGGGGGGGGTCGGTGTTCTTTTGACGCTTACCCGTTGCGTGTGTGTGGGGGCATAGATTGTGCATGCGCACGAGGCCCCTTGTGAACTACACGTTAACCCTCGTGTCCGTGTCGAAGTGGCGGCGTGAGTACAAGAATCCTGCCCTGTTAGCGCGGCTCTCCGAGGCGCCTGTGGTTGAAAAATGTAGTGCGGGTCAGCCTATCCCAATTAAAAAATGAATTAATAAGTTAAGCAAACCGGTTAAAATATAGAAAGAAAGGAAGAAAATGAGAATAAAACGAATAACACGTTGAAAAAGATAATAATAAAAAGGGAAGGTAAGATGTGGGAAAGGTGTACATTGAATACTGAAAAGTCGGAAAAAAAAACATACAAAAGCACATGTCAACAAAATTGCACATAAGTACGGAATATGCAAAGGTTTCCGGTTGGTCCGCTCCCCCAGATACTTGTTCGATACTCCATTTTAGCATACAGCACGAGTTACAACTGTCAGGATTCCTTTTCTCGCCTACTAACTTTTGCATGACCGAAGAAACGAGAGGTTCCGCATGTTTTCATTTATGCCGTGTGTCACTGTTTCAAATTTGTGGATGAAATAGGACTCTCGTTGTTCCCGTTCACGAGTACTGCGGAAGCCTGACTGCAGGAGGGTGACGCGTATTTTGTCGAATGAGTGTTCTGGCAAACTCAGATGTTTAGAGAAAGGGAGATCTGGCAGAGTGCGCGCGTGAGCTCTGTGGTTATTCAGACGTAGTCTAAACGCCGTCCCAATCTGGCCTATATACTGCTGGCCACAGACATCGCAATGTAGCATATATACAACATTAATAATATCTGGGGTTTAACGTCCCAAAACATATATACAACATTCTGACTGTCACAATTTAGAGGTCCCTTAATTTTGAATGTGAAGTCAGAGGACGAAGCCTTGCCAACACAGGTTGTGGTCATATGTTTGCAGACCTGGCAGCGCTGTTTTCCACATGGCCTGCAACCCGATTCCCTCTTTTCAGACTCGGTCGTCCTAGCTCATACTAGGATGTCCTTTATATTCCTACCGCGGCGGTAGACCACTCGCGCCGGCTCCGTGAAAACTGAGGACAGGTGCGTACTCTGCTGTATAATGTTGAAATGTTTAGAGAGAATGTTGTTGAGGTGCGGTAGTGTGGACGAGTACGTGAGGATAAGGTTCGTTTGGTTGTTTGAGTGGCATTGTTTCGAGCCCGACAAAATTTCGTTTCTATCTAAACTCCTCACCCGGCTTATGGCATCATCGATGATACTCTCTGGGTAGTCCTTCGCCACAAGGGCCGTTTTAAGATCCTCGGCATGACCTTCGAAATCTGACACTCCCGAACAAATTCGGCGGTATCGATGGGCTTGTGAGTATGGTATGGCTGTTTTGCAATGACGCGGATGGCTACTCTTAAAGTGAAGGTATTGATGGCGATCCGTTGGTTTTTTGTACAGATTTGTATGCATGCGATTCTCATTAATTTTAACAGTGACATCAAGAAAGTTTATGGTTGATTTCGAGTAGCTGTGTGTAAAAGATATTGAAGGGTGAGTTGAATTAAAATCATCTATGAACGAAAGGAGACTTTCCTCTCCGTGGTGCCAAATAATGAGTACATCGTCTAAGAACCTTTTGTAGACGAGAGGCTTCAATGTTCTGGTTGCAAGAAAAGTTTCTTCAATAGATGCCATAAAAATATTCGCGTAATTAGGAGCCATCTTTGTACCCATTGCTGTACCGTTTATCTGGAGAAAATGTTTATTATCAAATTCGAAGTTATTGTGGCTAAGTACCAACCTCAGAAGTGTCGACAGCGTGTCCTCGTCTAAGCATAAGTGTGTACTAGCGTTCTTGAAAGCTTGCACCGTTGCAACAATGCCATCTGACTGCGGAATGTTTGTGTAAAGTGACACTACATCCATTGTCACAAGGATGCTATCCGCAGGAACCTCGAGTCCGGTGATTTCGCGGAGAAAGTGGTTCGTGTTAGTAGACGGGAGAAGGAATCCTGACAGTTTTAACTCGTGCTGTATGCTAAAATGGAGTATCCAACAAGTATCTGGGGGAGCGAACCAACCGGAAACCTTTGCATATTCCATTATGTGCAATTTTCTTGACATGTGCTTTTGTATGTTTTATTTTATCCGACTTTTCAGTATTCAATGTATACCTTTCCCACATCTTACCATCCCTTTTTATTATTATATTTTTCAACGTTTTATTCTCCTTTTCTTCCTTTCTTTCTATATTTCAACCAGTTTGCTTAACTTATTAATTCATTTTTTAAATGGGATAGGCTGACCCGCACTACATTTTTCAAAAACAGGCGCCTCGGAGAGCCGCGCTAACAGGGCAGGATTCTTGTACTCACGCCGCCACTTCGACCCGGACACGAGGGTTAACGTGTAGTTCACAAGGGGCCCTCGTGCGCATGCATAATCTATGCCCCCACACACACGCAACGGGTAAGCGTCAAAAGAACACCGACCCCCCCTTTTCCCCCTCTGGAAGTGACCGCAAAAGGCGCGGGATCGGGCTTACTCTGCCACGGATGCACCCCTCGCAGCAAGTAATTGCTGCCACGCAAGCAAAGCAACAATGCTCCCCACGACCATCAAAGGCGCGCCGCGGAAGCCGCGCTCTGCGTTTTGTTGCGCTTCTGCCATTTCAATTTTTTCCCCCTCTTCCCACATCTACGGCACCTGCTCTACTCCGCCGCAACGGCGCTTGTTTCCCGTTTCCCCATTCTCTTCTTTGCTTGCTCTAGCGAAAGAGCCGAGATGAACTGTTTGACACACTATACGTCACCGCTGACAACTTGACTGATTTATTATTTCCTCCCTTTCCTTCCTTCAACTAAGAGTGACCACGACGATTTTGGATGCTCGCATAGCGCTGTATTTGCTCATAAGCCCTGACGAAGACCGGTCCTCCGGTCGAAACCGTTGGCAAATAAAATTAAGACAACCGCTTAGTTGTGTCTCTTTATATATACATATTTTTGGAGGAAGCCTCTAATGCCCGGGCATCGAGCATTTCGCCTCCACTACTAACATCCCCTCTTGCTCTGAGAATAGAAAAAATTGCCATCCGATCCAAGCGTCTCATAGTGGTGTAGTGGTGGACAATGCCATATATTCGCTCGACCGGAAGGTGTTCTTTACGCGCTTAAATCATTGTGCGCGTGGGGGTTTCAAGTTTCGATCAACACCGAAGCACTGCTGAAAGTAGCGCGAGCATGTGTGGCGCCGAACTATGGGCTCCAAATTAAGCGTTAGATGCCTCAACTTGTAGCTAACAAGAGATCGACTCTACCATCACCATTTGGACTCACCAAGCACCATTTATCAAGGTGACCGATTCTTCGTTTATTTCCAGACGTGTCACCATAGATTCGAGAGGTGCGATTGAGTCGTCGCCGCTGGAGGCCGAAGGCTGTAAACTGGCGACTTCATATTGGGACATCCGAACGTGCCCTGAGAATAAAAAAAAATATGTGTTGATTTCAGTGGCACTGCTCGCCACCAATACTTATGGCTATGCTATTTATGATTTAAGTGTCAGTGACCTAGGTATGGTGCCAAAAAGTACAAGACAGGTGACTTACGAGTAATCAGTGGACCGATAAGTTCGATAGATATAAATATATAACGAAGCTTCCACTGATATAAATCAAATTCTTGATTAAGGCACCATATCGAACGTACTTGATCGTTGAAGTTTGCTATCGATAAGGTTATCTTTAATAGAGAAAACAACCTTTATCACATGTCGGCAAAAAAAGAGTAGAGCCCACTCAGACTGACTCAAGAAATATATTTTGCGCTTAGTGCTCACTCGGACTCAGACTCGACAGATTTTTCCCCAACCAGAGTTACTCGGACTGAAGATCACCAAAATATTACTCGGACGGCCTACCTCAGACCCAGACTGACGGCCCCACCTGAGTATGCGTAAGTCTGAATGTGTCGACTCATGAGTGAGTTTGCCGACTTATGACATTTATACAGCTTCCTGCCCAAGCCTTAAACCAATTATTCAGACCACGTTGACTGAATGTGTCCCGTTAAATACACTGATAATGGCTTCTCCAATGGCAAGCAAGAGGAAGTGCACTGTCGAGTTGTACTTGCCGCCGAGGAGCTTTCCACACATACTGTAGGGATCTTTGCAATAGGAAAATGATGTACCGTATGCAGCATTGCTTTGGAGTGTCAGCGTGCCAGGAGGGACCCTGGAGGTTAAAAAAGAAACACATTGGTGTCAGGCTGTGCGTTGCGAGCAAAGATCATACGTATGATGATCAAAACGGCTTTGTGGTTGCGCAGAACAGCAACTTATGTCAAAGTAATTTTCTGCTGGGATACCGCATGTATTTTTGCCGCATACTTATTGACTTGAGCGTTGTACAACGACGACGCAAAATTAAAGACCAACAACTCTGCTGCAAGAACGCTAAAAACGACAGACATGCCGTTGCAGAGGTCGTGGGAACAAGCATGAGCGGCAGCTCCTACGTGAGCATGCCGTCTTTCGCGGTATGCGTCATAGAATAGGATGATCTTTCGGTTTAGCTGGCTAATTTAGGCAACGTTTAGCTAATTGATTATTGGCGTGTATTAACATGTTGGGCACGCATTAATAGGATACAGCGGTGCCGCAGCCAGTGCAAAAACAGGATGAATTCTCAAGGCGATAATGAACTAAAAAATCACGCCATATCCACGAAGTGAATGATCGGAGATAATCGAGTAAACTGTGAATGCTCCGTACAATTGCTCCACTGTCATATAAAGATGTCACACGTTGTTATAGTAGCGATTGTGGTCAGGTTGTTGTCGAACCACAAGCGGTCGCCAAGCTTGCAGCTGTGGCGGAACGTGTGGTCGAGGAAATCGCGCTTGAAGCGCGCGTTGCCTATGCTATATGTGGTTTTGCCTGCGTTAATGTCATCATCAAGGCGCTCGAAGAACAACAAGAAGACTTCTCTTTCGCGCGAGCTGTGCCTGTGGCGGCCGCCTCTGGAAGTGTTACGCTTACGGTGCGGGACTTTGGCCCAGAGTAAGAACCTGTCGCGCCAGCTCCTAAAAAGTGACGGTTTCTACGTCTACAGGTCGTCAATGTTGTTAATAATGGTGATAATAGCGTGAGAACACCCCTATCCGCAGTTTCATTTTCTACCCAAGCTTGTTATGAGTTACAGGTTTCTATGGCGGCTTCGTCCTACGCGAGAAGCCCGGCGCCGGCGAGCTTCAGAAATGGGGCCTTCGATTGTGCGCCGGTAACATGCGTGTATGCGCAGTTTCCGATAACTGGGGGCTATTTTGCAAGCGTTCTGCCACAGAACGCAGGCGGTCTGTTCTATCGAGCCGCGGATGGAGGCTCCTTTGACGGTCAAGACGCGAGAATAGCCACAGAAGGACCACCGAAAGAACGGAGGCCCCGCTCTGTCGATTGAACGGATACAAAAAATTTCACCATCTCCCACTAAAGGGAACCATGCGGGGGTGCGAGGGATCGCATGGGTCGACTTAAAGTACCGTTCATCACGGGCACCTTGGCCGATCTTAACGCGTCCTTGCATGTGGAGCACACCATGAATTCACCGCAGTTGCTGTTGCGGTTACACTTCCCGAACTCTTGTTGGAGGACGCCTCGCGGGTTCATCGCGCGTCTGCAGAATCTCGTTCGGCGACACCTTCACATGATTGCTGAGAGAGTGTAAGGGGGAGAGGCCACAGCGTCTTACCCTGCTCCGAACGCGCAAGCGCGTGCCAGCACGTGGTTTTGTCTGCGTTACACCAACCTTTTACAGCAAACGGCAGCCCGGACCCCTAAAGTGCTCTGCACGTATCATCATCAAGGCGGTCGAAGAACAAGACGAAGAAGTCTTCTCCTTGGTGCGAGCGCGCGCTCAATATGTTACAGATGGCTATGGTAGGTTTTAGAAAGCGGACGGTCGCCAATGGAACTACGGACAAAGACCAGCGCTAAAGCTGCTTTGCATCTAAATTGACATCACGTAGCAGCTAGTCAGGTGCCATGTTTTCTCGAAAACCCCGCGACGCGTTCGTAGTGTGCGGTGCTGACCGAAACCGGAGAACGATAGCTAAGGCTAACCATACTTACTACTACTAGCAAAAACTTAGCATCTCTAGGAAATGCTTACCATCACTCGCAAAAACTAAAAAAAAGACTAGGTCGAACACTAGCTCTGCTCTTGGTTCCAGCGTTGCGCCCCTAGTGCAAGCTGCGGATTTTTTTTTTTTGCAAAGTATTTTACGAACGCAACCATGAATGTTAGTTAACCGCCTCAATTTTTCTGACATCTTCAAACACCTGTGGGTGCCTGGACTGTAAGGAAGCGTTATGCTGACTCATTGTGTCCTAAGCAGCAGCAATCGTTGCAGATCTTCAGTCATATGAACGCAAGGCAATGTGATATATGTGTGTGGTTACTGCAGTCGGAATGTTTACCACACAAACGTCGGAGGGATGCTGTAACGTTCTCGCGAGGTGTGATCAGATACGCCATTGCATTCGTCCCAGACACTGCATTTCTGGCGATTAGGCGATAATGTAAAGTATTTGCGCGACAAAGTGCCAGTATCGGAAAGTAGGCGAAGGTAATACACATGTAACGCGGTGAAATAATTTAAACGTGATACCAATTGGTAAGGAATCTTCAAATGTGTTGAAGGTGCCAGAAGGCCATCTGATACATACGGCGCAATTTGAGGGCTGCCAATGGTCTTCTCGTACCAATCGTTCAGCATGTCAGTCCATTCCTTGTCGAAACTGCAAAAATTGAAAGTAATATATGTGACGTAGTGTCAGGTTTGGGCCCAGGACCGCTAGCCAAGGAGCGATCGAGCCAGGAGTGCTTACACGCACAAATATATTTACAGAGAGAAAATTGGTCGCGTATCTGCATGCTTCGCTGCAAATGTCGTCTAAAAACGATAGAAGAGGCGCTGCGTGAGATATGGACGCCATCTGGCAATACGTCGGGAAACATGAGTGCTGTGTTGCGGACTGGTAGTCCCGGCGCAGCGGCAGGCGAAGACCGGCGGTGACCCACGCAACCGGTGGGGACGCCGGCCAGCCCGAACAGGCTGTTTGGCGCGATGCGCCGAAGGAGAAGAAACGTCCGCGCTCAACGAGTACTCTCCACACACTCATTTATCTACACGTCGCCTGGGTAAAACAGGTATGCCAGAGCGGCGCCCCCTGTCATTCGTACAATGCAATACTGAACCGAAACCGAAACACAACATGAGCTTGTGCAGAGGGCACGGAGGAAGCCAAGTTTCAACGCAGTCGTATTTTCAGCGCAGCTTAAGAAACTAGGGTCTATAAAAATGCGTATCTATGTATTTTATATTAAAGGAACACACCACCTAATACTTGCCTAATGATGTTGCGCCTCAGATATGCGTAATATTTACTTTTTTGATCGACAACGTTCACAAGTATGCACAGCCGTACCAGTTCAAGACCAGGGTTGCCAGGTCGAAAATACAAAAAATAGCCAGAAAATTGGAAAAAGTAGCCAAAATGTAGCCAACTTGAGCCAAGGACAGTAAAAGTAGCCAAAAGCAGCCACGCATGTGTGAAATCCACTTCTATATTTGTATTTAAATGACTAAATGCAGAAAGCCTTCCGGCGAAATTGTAAATATGTGCTGCCTGAACAATTCAAAATCATAATTCCGGAGATTTCAGCATAAATTCTTGACTTTAGCAATCATTTCATGCTTGACGACATAGTGTTCGCGCTGTTGAAAAACAATGAGTCTCTCTCCACGTGCCTTGCGTGACGTTTGTTGAAATGACTAGAAGTTGCGACAATAAAATTGAGTCTACGGCATTGAAACATAAATTGAAGCCCTTTCGCAAAAATTTCTTCCGTGATGACGAATCCAGAGTCGCAGTCCGTATTAAGCCTAAGAAACGATAGAAGCAGTTCGTCGGATATCCAAGAAGGATTGTTTGTTGGGTGAGTCGGTACGAGATTCTAAAGAGATCACCACAGAAAAAAAAAAGGACACGAAAGCGAAAGGCGGCAACAGAAGCGCTCACTAACAGCTGTTATTAGTGAGCGCTTGTGTTACCGCTTTTTCCTCTCGTGTCCTGGTTTTTCAGTTCTCACTTGAAATGTCGGATATCCTATTTCTAATGTCGATGAGTGCACAGTGCCCTGGATGCGGAGCGCTTTCGATTCCTGTTTACGTGCAATTTAGGTTTAAAGCCACGTTCAGCAATGGGTGATCTGCAAAAACAGGCTCCATGCAACAGCTACCGCTGAGTCCCGACCAGGCATCCAAAAGCATTGTTTAGTGTGCGTGACGCCTGCTTGACTGGCAGGTTATACACGTGTAGTCTTTTTTAATATATTTATGTTATGTTCGACCATTGAACCTTACGCCTGCTTAAGCCACAGCGCCATCCTTTTCATTAAAATTCATTATCCGCGTAATCAAAATGGAAAATTCAGTTATTGGAGCAGGGTGCACACTTTGGCTGCCATGTTTTGGCACCATACACTCGAACACCAGTGGCTGCGACATCACCAGATATTGATAATTTTGCTCAAATCGAGGGGACAAGAAAGTAGCCAAAAAGGAGCCAAGTAGCCAAGACGATTTTTCTGCCGCCACCGGCCTAAAAAAGTAGCCAATTTGGCGCAAAGTAGCCAAACCTGGCAACCCTGTTCAAGACGGTTGGGCGGTAAGCAAGTGGTTAAACTTTGGCCGGGTGGCTGAATCGCGTGACGTGCCGACAAACAGAAAGACAGACAGTTAGAAAGACAGACCAAAATTTCTGCGTTTAAGTTCCCCAAGAAAGACTATCGTCTTTAAAATGCAACTGATAATTAAGTATCACTGAAAATTGTCTGTCCCATGCAGTCCTGTACTAAATGTGTCTCTGAAGACAATTAAGTTTCGGTCCCCGTACGGGAGACTTGTTAAAAGCAACTAAAAGCACGACGTTTCGGCCCCCGTACGGGAGACTTGTTCACAAGTCTCCCGTACGGGGGCCGAAACGTCGTGCTTTTAGTTGCTTTTAATCGTGGTCAGAGTTTTGTTTTAATAGTTTTCATGACTGTTCCTGACCAGACGGGTTTCCGTCCAACTATCGATTTCATAAATGTGTCTCTGAATGAGGTCTCTCGCCGTGTTTGGCTTGTGGCTTATTGGACGCCGATGGCTTGTGGACGGCGCGCCGCCTGGCTTGTTGACGTCCTCAACGCGATTCGTACAACGCCATGACACGGCCTTCTGCAGCAGCAGCAGCACCAGCAGTAGAGTAGCGATAGCTTGGTAGCTCCGCAGCAGCTCTCTGCACACCGGGCTCGCGGCAGCCACCCCGAACGGCAGCAGGAACATCGGCCCACAGCAAATCGGAACTCGCAGCCGCTCTGGATGGCAGCCAGAACAGCCAAACCACGCCTGATCCCTGGGCCAGACACCCAGCCGGAGTCCAGGAACGGAAGAGCGCCTTGAGGACGTCGCCTAGTTTCCTTGATCGGGCGTTCAGCCGAGAACCGTCTGTCCTTGCACGCCGCTTGTTTGTTTGTTTGTTTCTGGGTTCCTTGCATTTGGCTCACACTCACAACGGAAGATTGGCCAAGAAGCGGGCGGTTAACGTAAATTGGGACATTAAGTAAGAGTTATGGAAAGGGAAAGTGGCTTTTTTCAAATAGAATAGGGTGATTTTTGTGATAGAACAAAAGGAAATAAAGAAATAAAGATTTTTTTTTTAGAGAATTAGAAGCAATAAAATGAGAAACAATGAACTAGCAAGGTAATCTCTTCGTGTCACCCAGGAATTCGCAGAGGGCCCCGCCGACGTGCCTGTTTCTATATTCCATTGAAGCAGCCCCAAGGGAGAGGATATTTAGAGTTCTTAGTGGTATTCCTCTTTTTCAAAATAAAACTTCAAAGCACTTTTTCCTTTTATTGTTGAAACGGTGACAGGGTGCACGCAGCGCTGCCTCGAACGCTGTCAAGTGCTTCCCGACCCCGTGCGCTCATCCTGGTAGTCTTCTACGGCGATCGCGCAGATTCGGCTTCGCTTTTCCTCTCACAGTATACAATCTGATACAGTTTACACCGAGCTGTATGGTAACATTCGAAGGAATGTTTCTCCAAAAGAAAGTTTGTGAAAAGAAAATGGCTTTCTTGTTATGTAACGTGCTACCTTTACTGTATCCTCAACTCAAAAGTTGCGTCATTCTGCCTGGCAACAGGCCAATGGTACAAATGGGGTATGATATAGTATGAAAAATGACTTATTATACTGAAAATCCCACCTCGATGTTTTATCACTACGGCATAAGTGACATAGATGATCAGCCTAAAGGATGATTGATCTGCATGTGATAAAGATGTCACGTGCAACTTCCTTCAGTGAAAGCACTTAATAGGCGCTCACCCCGCACTCTCGTCCAGATTCACTGCGCTGCTTGTACCCGGTTGTAGTGTGTCACTGCTGCAAGCTGACGTTGTGAACAATGGTCTTTCGGCTTCCGGTGTTACTCCAGGCCGTATTTGAAAGTCCTCACTGTAGAATACAATAACACGTTATAGGAAAATTATACACAAAGCTTACACTACTCCCTAACAGCGCTACATAAGAGAATAATATTTAGTGCAGCGCAAGTGACTGCAGACGTGTCTACCGCTTCTTTTAGTCTTCGATGGTTCCTTGCTAAATCCGCATTATTGATGCGCTGTATACTTACTGCACATGCTCAACGCCTTGACTGTTTGAGAAAAACACCAATTTTCGTAAGTTATTTTCCATCGGAATTGCAAAGGGGGCGGGGGGCTAGCACCACTCTGGCAACGGGCCTGTTGACTGGCAAACCCATTGAATTGCACTATGCGTCAAAACATGCGAATTGCCCGACGAGGGGGCGGTTTAAAGCTGCCCACCTATTACAAAGTGTGCAGCTGCGCAGGCGCGCGTTGCACCTTACGTAGGGGTTCTATTTACTCCGACAGTTTCCAAAAGGAATTGTGACGTAGTGGGCCTTCGCAAGTGTGCTTGCAGTAGACATTCTAGGATGGTTTGAAACGGCCAAAGTTAAGCGGACAAACATTCCTTTCCTTGCGGCACGGGTGAATCCGATGCGCATAGGGGCAGATTACTCTATCGCGTTTTACTGTTGAAGTCCAAGGTCAAGCGTACTCGTGTTTGTTTTTGTATATACTGCACGTCTGCACTGTTACTCACGCGGGTACCTACCGTTCAGAATCCAAGTGCCACTACAGTCGTCCTCTCGCGCTCGCCTATCTCTGCCTCAGCCAATTGAAAGACCACACGTCTTTCAATGGACTGACTGTGCAGGGCTTTCTGTAAGGTACCTACATGTACAATCCGACATCCGCTTACACTCATTCCTTCTTTTCCCAACACGATGACACTATATCCAGTAGGAACACCTGCAGCCAGCCGGCGTTACGTGTTTTAGGCCTCGTAAGGCCAAAAGTGTGCGCTGTCAATGTCTCAGAAAGAGATGAAACAAAAGGCCAAACGTTCAGACTTTCGCACGTCGTAGCGTGCATTGGTGCTACGTTAATCAATAGAAGCGTTCGGACGAGAAGCTCACCTGGCATTGTCCGTAGTCGAGCTTGCCTCGTTTGTTTCCTGAACTACTTGGTTGCTGCCACTAGACGCAGAGGAATATTGTGGCGTTTGTCCTTCATCGGCCATGTCTGTTGGTTACGTGGGCACTTTGCAGACACTGGGCCCGGTGGGAAAGGCGCGGGCAGACACCTACGAGTGCCCAGCGCTAAGTGCAGCGGTGCATCCTTTGCCAAACTAGCGCATGTTGTCGAGATTTGACACAGCGCATGCGCATTCTACGCTTTCCGTGTTTTGAAAAATCGCGTGCTAATCTTCTCTGTTTTTATCACAATGATTAAGAGCTTAGGCTGTCCACGTGCTCCTGTATCGCGCACGATCATATTTCCGTCTGTTATTTCAAATTCCGCAGTGGGGTCACGCTGCTTATCACGAGCAACAATGAATAGAGAATATTCGACGCAATATTCTTCTGGCAACAGTGGCCACTTCTACCATCGTTCAGGTGGCGTAGTTGCAATATGGCTATGTTCGAAGTCTTGAACGCTGTCTACATATTCTTCTCCGAACTCTAAAATTGAACATTTCACTTCATACCGACTGAGAAAATAAAGTACAAGAATTTACAGCTGAACTGGTTGATACAAGTTCCTAAACATCTTGAAATCTGCGGAAATTGCGGCAGGTACAAGGGACGATAGGTCTGAAATGGCCACATGGGTGGCAGGTTGTCAGCATGTAAGTGGGCTTGCATTAACAGCGAAGGTGTTCTGAGTCGAATAATTAGTGTCCGATGTTGGCGTAACACAGATGGCTCATTTTACTGGTATATGCCAGAGAAATTGAATAAATCCCAGTAGTCACTGCTGGTCCACTAAGAATGAAGAAGAAAACTTGTTGCGGTTTGGAAGGTGTTGAAATTCATAGGAGATAACAAGAGGAAGAAGAAGACTGCGGGTACCGAAGGGGCGCGAAGACGTAATAATAATATCTGGGGTTTTACGTCCCAAAACCACGATAAGACTACGAGGGACGCCGTAGTGGAGGGCTCCGGAAATTTCATCCACCTGGGATTCTATAACTTGCATCTAAATCTAGTACACGGACCTGAGACATTTTCGTCTCCATAGAAAATGCAGCCGCCGCGGGCGGGATTCGATCTCGCGACCTTCGGGTTAGCAGTTGTGTGCCGTTACTACTAGACCACCGTTGTGGAGACGCGTGAAGAAGTAATAACGAGAATAACAAAACAAGAACCACCTTGCTTTCGTTCGCATTGAACGCAGTTGTCTCGTCTTGGTTTAGAATGACTGCCAGTTGGGCGTGTTGTTATAGATTCATGATGGTGAAGCACTCGTCTTGGTTCTACGACATTGGCGCTTTTGGAATGGTCAAGCTTCCTCTTTTATTCCGATGAAAGAAGCCGCCGGACGTGACGGTCAGCGAGAACTGACCCAAGAATGGGCTAACGCATGGCAATGTACAGTTGGCGAATGTACCCAATGACATTCTGATAATTGTAGATTGCCATCCAAGAAACATACCTGATGACGTTGGCGTTGACGTGCATCTTAAGCGAAGGCTTCATTGTAAACCTGCGTAAAAGAGTGGTATGGTTAAGATGCAATGAAACAATACTACCACCTCAATGCTTCACAAAGAGTGTTTAATAAAGAGCAGTAATACAACTTGTCTGAAAGACTTGCAGAACATAGAAATGCGATAGCCTGACTCAGGGAACGCCACCAGCTTCGCTGTTTTGTCAGTGTCCGCGAAGCGGTTCTGGTTGAATTATTAGCAAATAACATTTAGTTGCAAGTCAGCGCTGTGGTGCGTCGAAACTTCTCTTCTTCGTGTATTCATTTGCGCTGTTGTCAATATGTCTATCAGAACGTCCAAGGCTACCTAATGCTCGTCTCTCACATTACGACTCCTGATACGATGCAAGAGAAATGGTACCCGATTGTCTGAGTGGATGCATTAGCAAACGTGCAGCAAAGTTTCGCCTGATACGGAGTGTGCATGCTTCCTAATTCTATTTATTCGATAATTTTGCTGATGTTAATACCGAATAAATAGGGACAACTTGAATTTGGATGCAAAATTTCCGAGATGGCGTTTCGATTTTTATCAAATATACTTCTAACACGAAAGTGTTTTATGCTGGGGTCCACCACGGCTCCACTGGCGTATTTCCGTCACGGATATGACGTTGTAAAATATAAAGGCTAAGAGATGGCAAAGAAAAAAATAACTAGAACACAAAGTTCCGTCACCGGGAGTCGAACTTATAACCCCTCGCTCCGCAGCGCGCGACGCGAAGTGATTCGGCCACAGACGGCACGTTCTTTGCCATGCTAACGGCCAGTTATTTATATACACCATTTGTCGATGGCGGTACACAGACATCGGCGGTACATCAGCATGTTTTCGTTATCACTAGCCAGATGGCGCGAAGGGCTCGAAGTGCGCGCTTTAAAGGTCGTCGCCCCACGCGGTTGAGCACGCGCTTCTACAGGCGGCGTCGCTCGTGCGCTTATCTCGTAATGGCGGTAGTTGTGACGCCTTGTGTTCTCACCGCAAGTTTGCGTTGAGAGCACGAAGGTCAGTTCGCTCACTGCAGCGGCCGCATATGCGAAAGGAGCGCACTGCTCACTCAGAAATAATGTACAACTGTGACAGTTCGCGCTCATCCTCGTGTGTATGTCCGTTCCGTGCGTCCTTTCTGCTTGAGCAGCGCGTTGCAAGTTTCGAGCTGTTGGCCCTTCTTCGCGTAACATTACAATTTGTTGCTGTAGCATTCACTCCTTCGCGCTTGTGGCGAAAGAATGCACAAGAAACGCTCAACTACGTCCTTGAATACGCGTTTCACTTTCGTGTTATACCAATTCCTATGACAGAGAGATCAGCCATGTTTCTTCCAGCAACCCTAGCATACTATCGAAATCGATGCATGCGTGGCCACACCTTTATTCATTTTAAGTCTGGTTATAAAGCCGCCTAGAGGGCGCCATGTGCTCACACCCAAACGTGCCCTCACGTGAGGTTTCAAATGCTCACGTGCTGCCTCAAATTAGGCGCAACACGTGCAACCAGAATTGACCAAGTTAGCGCCTTGATCAATTTTCGCTCGATATTCGACTGAGGTTATGCTACCGTTGCGCCTATGGGAGGACAACACATTTTGATCGCAATACTGCTAATTGAACTTAAAACTTAATGACTTTATTCGTAAAGTACGAGACAAAAACGCGAGCTACGGCAAGTACCTGCCAAGAGTTTGTTAAATTCCAATTTGATGAGCAGGAACGATATTTTTATTAGACACGATATGTAGGCGGATTTCTCACTAATGCTGTCAGTTTACTACGGACGTAAATGTATTGTGTATGGGATTATGTGCCAATTTAAATAAAGACAGCGCGCCTGGGATCGAACTCGTGACCTCGATCTCCGCAGTACCATAGCATAGCCACTAAGCTACAATTCCTGTTCGCATATCTGGGCAGCAATCACCAAAATGCATAGGGCTGTCCTAGAATTCACCTTCTATGTTAACGATAAAAAATGTCTCGTCAGTAGAACATGCTTCCTTTGAAATGCATATAATGCTCACAATAAGCGATGCTAAAAATGGAAGACGTAGTTTGTATTCCAAGGAGACCGAACCGACACCTCAGTTTATTTCTTGGGAAAACCGAGAGAAACACATTTTTCCATCCGTACTTCAGCTTTAGTCTTAAGCTGGAAGATTAGCCGACATGTATTTTTCAGGATGTTAGTAGTTAGGTCGAAGCATTCAGGCAAGCTCAGAAGTACGGCGAGATATTTTCAGATCCTCATTCCAATTGCCACGTCCTCAGTGTTTTTTCCATCGTGCTTCTGCAGGTTTCGTCTATACTTGTATTTAGCCTCGCATTGCTGGCATCAAAACTGCCTTGTGTCCGTATGCGTTTACCTGTCACTGTTGAGATTGTGCTGACGGGATGCGTCCGCAAACACCACACGCACAACGCTTCTCGCGTGTGTGAGACATGTAATGCCTTTTGGAAAGGCAAGGGTGCTTGAACAACTTGCTGCATGCAGGGCACCGACGTATTTGTTCAGTCACGTTGATGTCGTTATGGTTCTTGAGGTCGGCAGCACAGGTGAATTCTTCCATGTAGAAGGAGCACACACAGGGTTTATCATCGGCCGGGTTTCCTTGCCCCTGGGCCAATGCCTCGGCGCTGTCTCCTGGCTGGCTGCGTGAGGACGATTAGGATACATTTAAAAAATTTTGCAGCGAAGCCGTATGTGCCTAAGGCATATCCGTCGTCCGCGGGCACAAACCGAAGATTATTTAAAAACGAAATTTGGAGTAGAAGATGCAGCAACACATTGTCGGCAAATGTGAAGCCACAGTTTGACCCTGGTTCATCTGGGAAACAATCTTTCTGGGTGGTGCTACCTATAAAAACTTTAGGATAATTATAAAATACGAGATCGTTGTTCCCGACGAATGTAATCCATCGAGATGATTACTGATGACTTGACCTCTAATGGAACTTGCCGACAATTCGAGGCTTCTTAAGGAAACTTGTAACGCAAAAGCACACGTCGGGCACTGCCTCTCCCCCAAAAAATTACTTGGTAGGGCGTTTGAGGAAATCGCGTTTTTGGCTCCGGTACACGCTAAAGCTTTACCTTGTCGCTGGTAAGATGGCGGATACTTGGCATCACTTTCGAGGCATAACTTTCACTGGAGACTTATGTGCAACAGATATTGGGCAAACCCCATTACTCACCACTTGTACAGTAAAAATGGAGCGAACACATGGGCGAAAAACATTGGTTACGATCGTGCACTAAACGCATGTGAATGGGAAGGCCGAGGAAACGAGGCATTTGCCAAACGGAGGATGCGGTAAAAAGACGCATGCTGTTCGAATGGTTGCTCAAGATTGTGCACGAAACGCCAAGCGCATGCGTCAAGGTTAACAAGACGGAGCATGTCGGGACCAAAATAGGCATGCTGCTCAGATGGAAAATTTTAAAGGAGCGTGCGCTAATTTTAAGCAGGACAGTCTAAATGGATGTTTCGGATTAATTTGCTGGGTGTCGTATATGTGCCACGTCTGTGTGGTATGCTAAACAGCTTCTCTGCACATCTACCTTTGTATAGTGAAATGCCTCTCGTTTTTATTGTGATAGCAATTATATGGACAGTCTCGGCTGGTTTTTGCCGTCCCCGTCGCCGCTGTCATGTACTGTACATGTATAAGTATATATATATATATATATATATATATATATGTATGTATGTATGTATGTATAGTCCCAAAGAAGAGTAATTCAGTAAAACGCTTCCGAAGCGCGGAATCGAACCAGCGACCACTCGCTCCGCAGGGCGTGGCGCTAACCATTACGCCACAAAGAGCACATCTTTCAGGTAGCTAGCGGCGAGTGTTATATACACACCCTTCACCGCTGGCAGGACTCAGAGACGGCAGGCGCTTATGAGCGTTAATTCATTACCAGCGCGATGGAGCGATGAGCGCAACGGGCGCACTTAAAATTCGTCGGCTAGCTCACTCGCTTCTTCTAATATTTGCTCACAGAGAACCTTGCGCTTCGGCTGTCTGTTCGCGCGGTATACTCGCAGACAACTTTTCTTGGCATTGAAGGGAAACCTACGGAGGCGGAGCGTCTGCACATGTACTGCTACGCGAAGTAGTCCGGTTTAGCGCGCGTCTCGTAACGCCGTGGCAAGTGATGGCTAGCATTGCATTTCGACGCAAACGCTGCTTAGCGTCTAAGGTGCGGGTAAAAGGCGCGACTTTTTCACGCATGCAAAAACGCTAAGTGACAACGTACAAAGTAAAATAAATAGAAATATCTCGCTTGTGTGCGCTGCGTTCCGTCTCAAAAAGCTACATGTAGAAAATGACGGAGTATTTTATATATCTCACGCAGAAAATACGGACGCAATTGTGGGACTTCATTCATTAGCGGTAAGATACGTGCGTTGTGGCTCTGTAGCCTTCCCTACATTGCAAGAAAAGTTGTCCGCGAACATAGTTGCTGCTGCGGGGCAGATGTTTATGCAGCGTTGCAGCGCGTCCATCACGGCCGCTTTTCTTGCTATCGCATTTTTTTTTGTTCTCGTTTGCACAATAAATTCTTGCTTTTGCAAGACCGTCATCATTTGAGGCGTGCCGTTTCCGCAGGAAAGTCTTTACTTTATTATGTGGTTTAGTGATTGAAGGACGACGTCTGCATGAAATCTGTGCGATCTGGCGTTACCTCAAAGCTACTCAAAAAAAGCAAGTAACAAAATGCTCTCGCTGTTTTTTTTTCAATTTTTTATCTAGCCTGCAAAAATAACATGACAATTTCCTAACTTCATTGTTTTCCTATCAGGTAGCTCCCTCTTCTTCTTCTCGATGTACTTAAGAAGAAGAGGGAGCTACCTGATAGGAAAACAATGAAGTAGGCAGATTCTGGCCAATCCCCCAGTGTGGGTATGAGCCATGTGTAGAGGAACATCATCATCATCATCATCTGTCCGTCCTTGGTATCAGTCCTGCGCTTGTAGAGGAGCGCCGTCTTCAGCTTCCGGATGAACAGCGTACTGCCATTCATGTTTCTCCCTTCCCACGGAACGTCCATCCACAGCACAACGTGGGCAGTCGCAGGGCGAGAGCCATCACGCTTCTTAAGAACATCAGGAACGATTCTAGTTCAGTGTTTTTTGTCGACGCCGCTCAGTACGGTCACTCGGCTAGGTTTTCTGTTGTCTCCGTCAATCAAATGGGTTCTACTATAAATGCTGCATTGCTTAGGGACTCTACTCCCTCGAGAGCCGAGCAGGTGGCAATAGCCCTTGCCCTTTTGGACGACAGTAGGTCGCAACTCTTCACCGGCTCCAGGTCGGCGGTCAGGGCTTTTGCCTCGGGTTCAATCTCTGCCGAAGCATTCAAAATACTTGAAAATAGGACGCTTTCCCCACATACCATTACTTGGTCTCCTGCACATCTCTAACTCCGACTGGACTCCCTCACAAACCTCAACGACACTGCTCACTCCCGGGCACGCGCACTAACCATCCGCGCTGGGGTGGACGTAGGTCCGCAGGTTGACTGTGGGGTGTTTAGGGACGCTTTACTTACTTTCAATGAAGTCACTAAACACTACCAGTTGAGTAGGCGGTCTTTTCCTCCTCCACACCGCAAGTTGTCTAGACCTCAGCCCATCACGTTTAGAATGCTACAGACTCGGTCTTATCCTAGTCTATCTTTCCTCAGCATCGTCTCTTCAGAAGCTTTCGAGTCTAGCTGCCCTGACTGCGGGAGATCAGTAACGTTGAACATATGCTCTGGCGGTGCCCCTCGTTACGGCGCCTAAGTCGGCTCACAGAACAGGATAGGGACTCTGCCTTACGAAGTTCTGAGTTTTTACCACAACTACGGGCTGTCCAGAGAGCCCATGTTGCGGTGGTGAGGCTAGGCCTCCCCGTCCCCACGTGGAAGCGGCCCGCGGCGTTGCTCTAAGAGTAGCGTTTCTCAGGACCCAATAAAGTTCTATGTCTGTCTATCAGGTAGCTGGGGTCGGCTAGAGCACGACAGTAAACTGCCTCGAAATGACAGCGACATACAAGGCCTATTTGGGAGTCCGAACAACTAATAATAATAATTGTTGGGGTTATACGTCGTAAAAATGACGATATAATGGTCGGGGACGCTGTAGTGGAATGATATTGAAATTCCGACAATTCGCTCTGAAATTGAAATTTCGACAATTGCCCTCACTACAGCTACTAGGGACAATCCCTCTCAGCAGTGTCTCCGCGCTTCGAAGACTGGACGCTATCTGAGAAGTCAATCTTGGACTGCTGGAAAGTCAATGCTGGAAAGATCGAGCTTCACGCCAGAAGGCGACAAAGGCGCTGTTGAATTGTCTGCGAGCGACCAGCCTCGTTGAACGATTATGTGAGTGCACGATCGTGTGTGTGCGTCCCCACTTACCTCCCTCCCTCATTCTTATCTTCGTTATTTGTCAGTCTCTATTTACCCCTTCCCTAGTGCAGGGTAGGCAACCAGGTTTTTATTTTCCGGTTTACAGCCCTGTCATTCCGCATTCATTTCTTTCTCTCTCTCTCTCTCTAATAAAATCATTTATATAGTGACGGTGGCGCAGATCTTTTTCAGCATGCTGGAAAGAATTTCTTGGCTGTCTATGACGCCTACTCTAATTTTCCTGAAGTCTAACAGATAAAGGAGACCTCAGCAACAGCTGTCATTCACAAACTACGTCAGATCTTGGCAAGGCACGGGTTACCATTAGAAGCTTGTAGTGATGGCGGCCCTCAGTTCACGTCAAAAGAGTTTAAAGATTTTGCGGCTTGATATGACTTCAAGCATACGATTTCAAGTCCGCATTTTCCCAGATCCAATGGACTCGCCGAGAAGGGCGTCCAAGTGGTCAAGCGGATTCTTGACAAGACGGAGAGGTGTAAAAAGTATTTCTATTTGGGTCTTCTTAACTACAGCGTGTGCCCTCATGACGATTGCCGGTCGCCAGCAGAGCTGCTGATGAGACGAAGTCTCAGAACGCTGCTTCCAGATTTCTCAATGTCACCCCCAAGGCCCATGCGAAAACATGTTCAATCAAATACCCCAAGAAGATCACTTGCTCTATTACAGAAGGGAGACATCGTCCGCGTTCTCAATGATGTTAGATGGGAAATAAAAGCACAAGTCCAAGATCTCGTGGCGCCAAGGTAGTACACCATTCCGACAGAAGATGGCCGGGTTTTCCGTCGAAATAGACACTCCGCAAAACGTCAGAAGCGTTCTGTCGATTCTCCCATTACAACGCCGACGACAGCGACGACACCTCCGATTCATCTACAAGTGGAGCCGTACCGCAGGGGCCAGAACCTCCGCAGGCTACGCAGGACCGACCGCAATCCGGTACATCAGGCTCACCGAACCCTGACGATTCCTGCCGACGATCCACCAGACCCCAAAAACCACCATCTTGCCTGGCCTACACTCATGCATTCCAAGAGAGTGAAACAGCCTAGGAGAGATGACTGTCGCCGACCGGCGTTAAATGTTTGTCTTTTCAGTGTTTTTCATGTCATTCGCCTTCAAAGAAAGGAGGATGCAGCGGGCAGTCAATAAGGCAACACTGTGCACAACCGATAGAACAACGCCCGGCAACGCTGTATTCAAGCGTTCCTTTTGTTATCAATAAACCAGCCTTCTTGTGTCCACCACCGTGTGCAGACGCTTTCTACAAGACGCTCGATACAGCGAGTAACACTCATTTGTGCTAGTCGGCGCCTTCTGTAACAGTACGGTAAAAAAGGTGTACACTGGACGGGCACAAACTCCGAACTCTATTTCGCAACACTTGCCGGCGCACATTTAGGAGCACATTAGAGTACGTCCGCGACCCATATCGAGGCTGTGAAGGCTATGAATGCCGTATAACGATCTTTCGTTTATTGAATGACGCGCTGTTACACACAGATGGAAGCAGAAGTGCCAACGGTAGCAGTGTGCCTGCTAATAAAAATTGTCATACGCGAACTGAGAGATATTTATCTCAGGTACATCAATTGTGAAAGCATTACACAAAAAGTGTAATTCTTACTTTGTTACAAAATGGCACTTCTACATAATATAGATACTCTGTACATTGCACGTGGTCAGGCGACTCCAGTATCAACTTTTCCCAAGGTTCATCCACCTACTTCTGAACAATGAAAGAACTAAACGTCTATCCCTTTTCTCAGAAATCTTCGCTGGCTCATATCTATGCAGAATCATTTTGCAGTGACCTATATACTTGATGCATTAGAATGCAGTGCTTAAAGAACACAAACACTGAGAACGAAAACGAGGACGGGCGCTGTCCTCGTTTTCGCCCGTCGCCCGTCCTCGTTTTCGTTCTCAGTGTTTGTGTTCTTTAAGCGCTGCATTCTAATGGATCCGTACCAACGAGCTCGCCTCAACACCCTCTTAAGTCATCTATATACTTGAGTTCACAATGAATGTAAACAAATGTCACGATGAAACAAACATCTGGAAGGGAGACAAAATTTAAACGCACTGTTCGCGACAGCGTAGAAATTCATACACTTGTTTATTTGTTTACTTAGAGTACCTTAAGGGCATGACATACGTCACACAAGGGAGGGCCATACAATGCAAATGCGAATGAATAAAATAAAACTGTACGCGGAAAAGTTATATATACAGGTAAAATACACACAGTAATACATTCCAAGTAGCTCACACACAAGTGATAATAGGGCAGTATTCTTACATCAGCTTAGAGGATTTTAAAAGCACGGGGAATAGCTATGTGCGTTACGGAAGCAGGTAACAGATTACATTTCTTTTCGGTTCTGGGAAGAAATTACAGGGAGCCTTTTGCAGTAGAGAATCATGTAGTGTTAACCTGATGCATGCTATCAGGCCGATGTCATGGAAATGGTGCTTAAAGTATCAACAAGGATCGAAGAGCAAGGTTGTGGTATTACAGTTTTTGATAAATACGAATGTGTGATTGCCTCTTGAGGCTGGGTAGAGAAGGAAGATTAAGAGCAGCTCTCATTTCTGTGACACTAGTGTTGCGATTAGTTTGGTCAAATGAAACATGCAGAGAGATTGTGTACTGTCTGAGTGTTTCGCATTTGTGTGATGCTATGTGGATCCCACACAGGCGAGGCGTATGTGGGATCGGCACACGCAGGCGAAGTAATATAGTGGTCTTGTGTAGCATGTCAATAACACACGTTGTTTCAGCTAAGGTGTCGAGTCAACACGGCCGGGTGTTTATTCAGTCATCGGATTCGTAGGGTCAGAATCATCGCGCAACATGGGCGCCGGCGGTACAATAGCAAAACGGCCGCAGTCCAGCACATGGACTTCACCTGATCTGTCGGATGAAATTTGTGAACAGGCATGGTACCCCTTTTGAAACACACGTGATCGTGTCTGCCACATCGCAAGGGGTATCTAGCAGAGTTAGCAATTTATGGAAGAGGCTTCCTAATCCTTTCGTCACATCACCTATTATACTGTATTATACTCTATATATCATATTCGTCACCCAGCACCTGGAGTAGTATGTCAGGCGAACAGCCAGGCGAACATCTCCAGCCTATCATTAAAATGTTTATCTCTCTATTATAGTTACTGAGATAATGGTTTTTGCCACCCTGAGATAGATATTGATAGTCAACGCACTATTATATCTAGAAGAGCGGTACAATAGCAAAGCGGCCGCAGTCCAGCACATGGACTTTCACCTGATCTGTCGGATGAAATTTGTGAACAGGCATGGTACCCCTTTTGAAACACACGTGATCGTGTCTGCTACATCGCAAGGGGAATCTAGCAGAGTTAGCAGTTTATGGAAGAGGCTTCCTAATCCTTTCGTCACATCACCTATTATACTGTATTATACTCTATATATCATATTCGTCACCCAGCACCTGGAGTAGTATGTCAGGCGAACAGCCAGGCGAACATCTCCAGCCTATCATTAAAATGTTTATCTCTCTGTATTATAGTTACTGAGATAATGTTGGTTTTGCCACCCTGAGATAGATATTGATAGTCAACGCACTAGTATATCTAGAAGAGCGGTACAATAGCAAAACGGCCGCAGTCCAGCACATGGACTTTCACCTGATCTGTCGGATGAAATTTGTGAACAGGCATGGTACCCCTTTTGAAACACACGTGATCGTGTCTGCTACATCGCAAGGGGTATCTATCAGAGTTAGCAGTTTATGGAAGAGGCTTCCTAATCCTTTCTTCACATCCTCTAGTATAGTTACTGAGATAATGTTGATATTTACCACTTCGAGTGAGATATTGAGAGTCAACGCACATCCGGATGAGAGGTTCTCCTTCATTATAGACCAATGTTTCGTGAAGATCAAGCTCGACTGAAATTATACTTTGAAGTTGTATGTCAATTGTGCGTTCTTGTTGCTGTGCTGGAATGCACTGTCAGCCAACGCGAACAAAAATAGTTAAATCTATAGCAACTAAGCACTCTGTTAAATGAAGCGGCCAGTATGCCAAATAAAAACTTGCCTATCTCTTACCTAATGTCCCGCCATCAAAACTGTTTAGGGTCCCGGAGTGTATCATACAATGAAACGCCTCATAACTTGACTCTCAAGTGCCACTAGCCTTATACCCAGAAGATAAATAATGAAAACATGTGAGAGATAAGTAAAAAGGGCATATTAACCGCACATATGCACTCTGAGCTAGATGTTATGGCATGAATGACTGCATTTGCCGGAAAGACGAACAAGGCGATATGTGCAGCTTTTCGCTGGCTGCTTCGCATTACATCGATTCCCAGAGTGCGTGAGTTGTGATCCGCCACCGGATATTTTTTTATTTTTTAATTTTAAGAAAGAACCGCAGTATTGCATTGCTTTTCTCTAGCGTCTTGAAGTAAACGCTGACCTATACGACTCACCTACAAGCCCAACAAGCCCAGGTGTGCTTATTGAGGTGTGAGGCTCGTTACATATCTAAAAACGTCACCTAACCAAATAGTACGTCGAAATGAGCACTTATATTGATCGAAGCTTCGGTATCCCAACATTCTATTGTGCTCGAATGACTGATTGCACATTTCGGTGGTGAAAGGGATACACAGCCATGCGAACATGCAGGGGCCCCATATGTGGTTGTCGTTAGGTAAGAGGTAAGTTAAATTTCTAAAAGGCTGTTGCTAGGGTTACGTCCAGACGTAACTGTAGTCACCACTATCGTTACGTCCAGACTAAAGTCCCTAGATTTTTCCCTGTTGAAGAGCAGGGAAAATCTAGGGACTCTAGTCATGTGGCTTTCCACAAACGTGAGTACATAATTTTCCTGTTGCTCAGTGAAGGCCCTCTGCGCCCTTCGGGCGTGGCAACCTAATCGTGGCTTCGCCCTCGCTTCGCGAGTGCGGCCATTTCGCTAACGCTCAATGGCCGGTTGGCATGGTCACGGTCACGCGCTACTGGCCGCTGTCGCGGCCACGCGCTGTTTAGCCCGCGCGCCTGCCCCTTCGGGGATGGGGGAGGCGCACGTAACCCAAGAGCCGCGTCGCGCTTCTCTGGCAACAGACTGCAGCAACACCTGAGACAAAAAAAAAGAAGAAAAATTGCACCAGCAGCGAGGTTCGAACCAACATCCTCGCAGTTCCGAGCACGACACGCTAGCCGCTGCGCCACTGAGGCCAATCGGTTCGGTTGGTCTAACGGGCTGTATTTGTATTGTCACGCTGGACGTAACTTTTAAGACTCGTTATTCTTACGTCCAGACGTAACTGCAACGGCTCGTACCGTTACGTCTAGACGTAACGCTAGACACTCCCTTTCTAAAAATATGGTCTAAATATTGCGCGTAAAAATGCAGCACTCATGTCCATCGATGGTTTTGTATTGAAGCTTTTTTTTTTCTATGCGAATGAATGATTGCACTCTTCACAAGTGAAGGGATTCAGAGCTACGTGAATGTGGAGTTGCTCTTTGATGCATCGTCAGTAGAAGTGATATTGTTCCTTTTTCGCCAGGGTCACGGTTTCTTGTTTCTGTGCGTGCGTTGATGCTTTTTAAGATCTGACAATGTGGTTGACGAGTGCTGACACATCGTGCATTTATAGGCCCTCTCGCCCGTATGAGTACGTTCATGTACACGAAGATGTCCTTGCTGTGTGAAGGATTTTGCGCATATCGTGCACTTCAAGGGCTTCTCGCCTGTGTGAGTACGGCGATGTGCATCGAGACTACCCTTTACCGAAAATGATTTATCACATAAGTCGCAATTATAGGGCGTGTTGCCTGTGTGAGTGCGGCGATGTACATCAAGGTTATCCTTTCTTGAAAATGATTTACCACATACGCTGCAATGATAAGGCTTGTCGCCCGTATGCACACGGCGATGTGTCGCGAGATGCTGCTTCTGTTTAAATAAATTACCGCATATTTCGCACTTGTGGCTTCGTTCCCCTGATGTTTTCATGCCGTGGTTTACGTGGCCGTAGACACCGTTGATATCTTCGTGCTTTCCCGTTTGTGTGGAGGCAGTACCAATCCTGCAAGAGACCAGACAACAGTATTTAGTACGGCACACAGACCGTTTTTGGGAAGGTCAGCATCTTGTTTTTCTCGATATAAAGGTTGGCGAACAGGTTATAGCTTCAATGGGAGACCGACTCGCTCAAACTTGCTCCCGTGCATCGGGAATTGTATTCATTCATCATTTGCTTGTTCAGGAAAAATTTAAGACTTGTGCATTTGATGGCCGCGGACGTTGATCGTTGAAAAAAGAACACAGCTGTCCTTCTGTTCACATGTATACAAATCTTCTCGTTCTTGATTGGTTGAGTATGGCGCACTTGTACAGTGCAACTCAACGGGAAAGACGGTACATACAGTTTGATAGTTCAAACAGCATTCTCGTGTGTCTTGTCAGAAGTATTGAGATTAAAGTCTCGAGTTGTGCTGCCGGACGTGAAGCTGTAGGTACTGAATAAGTCCGTGTGGTGTAGCAGTTATGGAAGGGCTTACCAAGCGCTTCCTTTGCTACTTACTTATATCCGACATTTGCATGACTAATATAGATAGCTCATCTTAGCTGAGAATGAGCTCTTACCTGAGCATATCCTGACAAAGGCACCATAATGTATTATGGCATGCTCTTTACAATAATACGTTGAATGTTTTCAAAACGAACCAAATTTAGCGTGTGTAGCTGGCTATCTTTAATCTCGCAGTGAAAAGACATTAAAAGATTATGGCACTTTACTGTACTGCAAGACAGGCAACCAAAGTGTGTGCTTTTCCGTCGTTGACGACTGCTGGCTTCTGTAGTACGAAACAAAACGTACTGTGGAGCTCTTCATGCCCCGTTGATCTTCTGTACATTTGCGAAATTTTACTGCTTCCCGTTACCTCCAAAACACTTCTCAAGAAATCTCGTGATGTGCATCAACGCACGACTTACGCAGTAAACTTAGTCACGTCACAAAATTTACTAAAGCAGACCACAATGCGTTCCAAATATATTAATTAGAAGAAATAAATAGCAAACGAGCAATTCCACTGGAGTGACTTCAGGGCACGTTCGCAAATTAAGGCTGTGATTATGTCTATATTAACGAGCCCTACCAACACGTTAGCGGCACACTACATCAGTTTTCTCCACTATAGATGTATTCTACGGTGCATTTTAAAAAGTCAAGGCACCATTTTAAAATGTTTCCATTGCATATACTCGCACATAATCTCAGTAGCTCACGCTTTCCTTTCATGCAAATACAATGTGCTGGAAATTGCCGCTGATGTGGCATTTTAGGAGTAAATATATCTATTAGTGGGCTCAGGGCTGGCGGACGGATAGAGCCTTCAGCAAGGAGCAGCAGCAATTTCTCGGTGAAAACATGACAGAGCATTTTCGCGCATCCTAAGCTTCATATTTAACCCTTTGAGACGCTATGTATACAATTGTGTACACCACGTGCATTTGCTGTTTGTATCGACTTGGGGCTACGGAACAGCCAGATACGTTGAGGTTTGGATGAATTGAATCTCCTGCATAATAAATTTGTCCTCACTTAACCTCATTTTCCAGTGTGCTGTTGCATACCATTAATTTTCTGAAGGTACTACCACGGTCGACGAGTCGTTCCACGTGCCGCTTCCCGCGAGCCACGTATAAAGTATAATTTTTCTTTGCACAATATTGACGTAACGGAAAATGAATTCGCACTATATTTCTAGCCTGAGATTTGATTCTGTTTATGCAAAAACAAGGCATGAATAGCTTCAGAATAAACAGATATTTAATTACCAATTAGGAATGATTACTATAACACGCATAAATTAACGTGTTATGACATTTTTGTTACAATAGAACATCGGAGTGCCTTCAAACATCGCATAGATTTGGGGCATTTACAGAGAGTTCTTCATAGGTGGCGTCTGAAAGGGTTAATAGTCTTGGTTATAAGGCCTGGGAGTCTGCTGTTGTACGAGAAAATACATACACTGAAACAGTCTGCTTTGCCGAAGTAATGAGTTTTAGCCCTTTCCGCGACTAAAACTGCGTCGCCAATAATATTAAATTAGAAATTTTCCAAACAAGGTCTGTTTGTTATTTTTGACAGCCACAATTAAATTCCCTACAACTTGAGGAACAGTGACAATACTTGCCTCAATAAGCCCACTTGTGCACACGTTGGCTCTAGTGACATCCCCTGTTCAAGGGTTGATCATTACTTTATTCACTAGAATTCATGATATTTGGTTTCTTCGTTAATTGCGGCAATGCTGATCAATGAGATATAATTTCCTGCAAAGGGGTTGCTCAGTGTCCGCGTATTTGGACGAGAATTCATGGTCTCAGCTTACAGAGCACACTCGAAGGAAAGCCATCTGTAGGAAAATCTCAGAGAAATCGCTACGTTTTTGCTTATTTCCAGAAAGAATTCGTTAGATCGAGTTCAGTGCCACGAAAGCTTCGTTAATTCGAGTGGATGACAACCTTGAATCATGTGGGTACCTGCCGTGGAATGGAAATTACTTCGTTAGATCGAGAAATTCGTGAAGTTGGGTTACGTTAGAGCGTGTTTTAACTGTATCTGCTACACCACCTGGTGCAGGCGGCAAAAATAGCAGTTTATTAAACATTTCTCAGTTTCAGTTTATTTTCATTCAGAACAAGATAATACAAAAACCTATATACAGACAAGGCTCCCAAACTCAGTGACAGCACCTCGGCACTAGATAAACTGTTTCTACAAAATACAGTCTAATACAAAACAAAAAATGCATTCACATCAGCAAAAATTCAATAAACTGAGTGGGGACACACGTCAAAGGCAAAGGAGCAAGGTAAATTCACGATCATGGCTAAATTACACCGCTGCAAATTAGCGAAAGAAGATTATATAAAGTTGGCGAGACAGTAAATTCTTTTAATGGTATTTAAGTGATTACAAAGTAGGCGACAATTTTACAAAGAGGCGACAGCCGCTATTGTAGTCATTCCGATATCGTCGCTCCAAGTAAAATATGAGATAGAGAGATAATAATCGTTAATGAAATTCCCGGAGATGTTAGCCTGGTTTATCGCCCGCCTTGCTACTCCAAGTGTCGGGTGACGACTATGGTGTACACAAACATATACACAAAAATAGTACGTACAGTCACAAACGCACATATATGCACTTTCGTGTTGCGCATCGCACAGACGCTGTCTTGCCACGGGCCTGGAAGGTGCCGTAGATCCAAGCTCGAGCCGCGTTGCAAATGAAGTGCTGCCTTCAGAATACGTCGTTCGGCGTTTTAGCGGGAACAGTCGCAGTGTACGTGATTTAAGTCTTCCAGAGTAAACGCAAACAGACTTCGCCATAGGTTTCTTCATCATCGATGAACATTCGGTGAAGCTAAACCTTTGCCGTAATTATACTTTAAGACATCGCTTAAGGTATAATTCGCTTGCGCGGATACATTGCACACGTAACGAAGAAAATAAATTTAAGGTTCTAGCGATAAAACTGTCACAAGAGACGATTGTCATAGCTGTAAAAGACGCTCCTTTAAGCGTTACAAGATGTCCTTCCCAAGATCAAACGAAGATAAAAAACTTTTGCAGTCCGCCATTTGAATGCACGTTCAAACCTTCATTTCGATCATAACTCTCATCAGTGAACTTCTCGATATCAAGCAATATCAAGGAAAATATCACCGCCATATCCACGAAGGGAACGATGTTAGAGGAGCTTGCTCGGAAATGATCGGGTAACCCGCGAATCCTCCGTACACATTACTCTACCATCATATATAGACGGGACAGCATTGTTATATATGCAATAGCCCTCTTCGCTTCGGCGCCCCGGCCTCTCACCGCAGGGTCTTGGTGGCGAGCCCGAGCTGCTGCTGCGTTGCGAGCCCGCCGGGCTGCTGCCTTGGCTGGGGTGTTCATCTCGGCGTTTCTGGTGTCTTGAATTTTCTCGTGTCTCTTTGCACGCCCAGTTTTTTAGCATAATAAGAAAGTCATGCATATCACACATGTATGTCGATAGTTATGACAGACAATCGAATTCACACAAACTTCACAGCAGCAATTCGTAATTACAGCTAACAGAGGTTTCTGTGCGGAAATTTCAGCTCTGATTTCTCACAACGCACAAGTGCAGTCAATTAGGGTTTGCCTAGAGGCATTTTTGGTATGACTACGTCTATGAACACAGCTAGGTGTCCGAACAGGAAACACTGCGACGGATCTCAAAAATTCTTTTTGCATTAGACCACTCTAAGTACTTGTGGTGATGACGTTTATTCCCGTGATGTCCAAAAACCAGTCAAAATTGGTTTATAACGTGCGTCTATTACAGCGGTTTGTCACGAGACGAGAAGCCGGCTTGTCACACGCGTGGTTTTATTCGGTTTTTGTTTTGTTTTTAAGAAAGAAAGGCGGTATTGTTTGTTCTGCACCACTTCTTCCTCACGTCTTGACGTAAAAGTTGAGCTATAAAACTTACTTATACACGCATGATTCCCTGCTGCTACAGCACGCGTATGCATGACACATACGGTAATAGGTAAGTTAAGAAAACAAGCGGCCCAAACCGCGCATAAAAGGTCAGCGAACATGTTAGTTGACAGTGGCGTTCGTTTAAAAAAGGAAGACTGCAGTGCGCATTGCGCAGACCGCAATGGCGTTTCATTCACCTCGTTAAGGAGAACACGTATAGACATTTATTGTGTGCGTTCGTGGTTGATTCCACACTTATTTCGCTAGTGAAAGGTACACGCCTATATGACAGTGAAGTTACTCATTCGTACGTGACTGCTCGAAGTGATTATGATTCTTTTTTTGAGGGAGAGGAAGGGGGGGGGACGACGCTTTCAGAGTTTTCGGTCTCAGGGCACGCATTGACGCATTTTAAGTGAGTACCACGTCGGGAATGAATGACCACATATTTCGTATTTAAACGACTTCTCGCCTGTATGCGTGCGTTCATGCCTGCGAAGATTTCCCGAGTGGGCAAAGGATTGAGTGCACGTCGCGCATTAGTAGGGTTTCTCGCCTCAATGAATATGGCGGTGCCTCGTGAAATTGGAGCTAGTCGAAAATGATCTAGCACATAAGTCGCAACGATAGGGTTTTTCGCCCGTATGAATACGGCGATGCTCCACAAGGTGCGTGTTCCGTGCAAATAATTTCCCGCATATGTCGCATCGGTAGGGTTTCTCGCCTGAATGAATGCGTTGATGTGCCTCGAGACTGGACCGGACGGTAAACAATTTAGCACATATGTCACAACGATAGGGCTTTTCGCCCTTATGAATACGACGATGTCCCACGAGAAGACAGTTCCATCTAAATGATTTCTTGCATATCTCGCACATGTGGGGTTTTTCCCATTGTGGTTTCTTGACGTGGTTGACTTCGCCACGGACACCGTCCTTGCGCTGTTCCCTTTGCGTGGAGGCCCTATCACCACTGCAAGTGACAGGATAATAGAATGTATGATAGGTGCATTAATTGCTTTTTATATCGCGATAGCAATTATATGAACACTCTCGACGTGTTTCTGCCATCGCCGTTGCCGTCATTTTTCTTATAAAGTATAAAATGACTACATCACCCCGCGTATCGAATGTTCCACCCCCAATCAATTGCTGACAATGAACACGGCGGAAGCTAAGATGAAGCTAGCCGGCAATCTACGTCGCACGGAGGGCGCATGTGATAACATCACCCCGCTTGCGAGACCTGCCATCCATTGCTTCTAAGGCAGAGAGGAAACACCCCGCCCGTCTTTCGTAAGGTACATGAAGAGACACCAGAAGAGAGAGGGGGGGTGACGGGAGCTGCGCTGTCTACAGACATTACAGACATCTAGAGACATTCGGAGACAGCTCCTCACCTTGCTGTGCTCTCAACGCTTAGTTCGCGTTTACAGAACTGGCAGCACGGAAAACCCCTTCGGGTATATGGCGCGGCCGCATTCCCTTAAACCAGAATTTTCTTGAGTTAGGCCAGGTCGGATGCAATATAGCTAGCTGCTAGCCTTATACCTCGTATACGTTACAATTTGATGCTGTCGCATTCACTGCTTCGCCTTTAAGCGAAACTAAATATTTTTGAAGACAGCGTCATGTTTTTCTTGACAAAGAGCTTGGCGAACAGATAATGGCTTCAATGAGCATCCTGTTTTGTTGTTACGTGATGCCACGCTTCAAACAGTCGAACTCGGCGTTATTCACCAACGTTCGTCTACCACAGATACCTTGAATCCCCATGTCCCGCTCAGTCTTCCGTCAGGAATATCTTGAGCCGAGACAGCGCCTACTCTATCTATAGAGGAGGCCCTGGCTGAGGAGACGCTTCCGTGCCGCCTGCGGCCTGGCGTCGCCTTCATTAATGCCTACTGCTTTGGGATCGAACTGACCAACAGCACTACATGCAATAACTGCAGCGCTCTATGAGTCCCCGATTCAGTGCGCCCAGAAAAGAACGTTCCAATCAGTTATACAGACTTGATTACCGGTCTTTGTTGAATCAAAGGGTCCGGGAACAGTGGCCCAGTCCGTACTGAGCACGGAAGGCACTGATAGCGTTCTTACACTTTTTAGGGACCTCCGGGCTTAGAGACAGACTTTGAATAGTGTGGCTATTTACTTTCCTTGTATTTTTTGTTTCTTTTCCTCTTTTTTGTATCGTCTTTTTCTGCTCTCTTTCATTCCCCATTTCCCTAACACTGCTTCTATAACTTAAGTGCTAACTTCAGCAATACGTATTTATCGATGCTTTGCCATATTCAGCAACTATTGAAGGTTGCCGCATTAGGTTTGCTGAGATACTAAACGCTGAGGGAAAAAAATCTGAGTACTATCGAAACAAACATTTTCTCTTGATTTAATTAGTAATGCCTAGATTTATATAATAAAAACGTTAACAGTAAATACATGTATTTAATAATTTCGATCGTATTTTAGTGCCTGTGCGACACCCCTTTACTAGCCAGCAGACAGGAAAGCTAGCAAATTTTGCCGTTACTTAATATGTTTAATTAGGTAACTACTAAGCAACTTTTGTTGCCAGATGCTCCGTTGATGCCGTAGTATTAAATTCCAAATTTTGCCGTTACTTAGTGTGTTTATTTAGGTAACTACTAAGCCATTTTGTTGCCAGATGCTCCGTTGACGCCGTAGTGTAATATACCGTAACTGGGGCTGTCTTATGTAAAATTTAGACAAGCTTTAATTTTCTTGATTTCATTGCAATAACAACTTCGTGGTGCGTGATTGCAATTATGTATTTAAATAGAAGGGGACAAGTAATTTGTCCAAATCAGGGTATATTGTTCAATATTCTATGGCTGCTGACGTGTACACAGTGTGCTATCAGCATAAATAACCTTCAAGGTGCTGTTGGGCTAGATATCGGGTACGTAGAAATCTTGACATTCGGTGTGTGCGTGAGTGTGTTCTCGTGTGTGATCTGATCATGCCTTTTTGTACGTTACTGTGATGCGTACTTACAATGGAAATTACTTTAAATAGTCAGCGGATATTATTTAGTGTAGGTGGACAATGCCGTACAATGCGCGTGCCTAAGTCTCATACGTGCTTCAGTATTTTAATCAACTTGATATAGGAATGCACACGCACATAAGCAAAATAGCCAGAAAAACTCTAGTTTGGTTATTGTGGTTCACTAGATTTCTACGGCTACTGACTAGCTCGTGCAGTCCACTATGAAGAAATCCGTAAACAGGAGATGGGTTTGCTGAATATATCGTAAGTGGCGCGAAGCAAGGAACATGAAAAAGGGCCGGAGGAAAGAGACAGAAGAGCGCCTTCTGTCTTTTCTGGCGCTCTTCTGTCTCTTTCCTCCGGCCCTTTTTCATGTTCCTAGCTTCGCGCCACTTACGATATGTTCAGCAAGCTAAGGCACCAACTCGCTCAAAAACAAGTAGTTCTAGAGTATATTTCTAGTACAGTGGACTCGGGCTTGTCTGTCCCGGAAACCATTCGTATGGCGCTCTTTTGTCTGTTTCCTCCGGCCCTTTTTCATGTTCCTAGCTTCGCGCCACTTACGATATGTTCAGCAAACTAAGGCACCAACTCGCCCAAAAACAAGTTCTTCTAGAGTATATTTCTAGTACCGTGGGCTCGGGCTTGTCTGTTCCCGGAAACCTTTCTTATGGCGCTCTTTTGTCTCTTTCCTCCGGCCCTTTTTCATGTTCCTAGCTTCGCGCCACTTACGATATGTTCAGCAAACTAAGGCACCAACTCGCCCAAAAACAAGTCCTTCTAGAGTATATTTCTAGTAGAGTGGGCTCGGGCTTGTCTGTTCCCGGAAACCTTTCTTATGGCGCTCTTTTGTCTCTTTCCTCCGGCCCTTTTTCATGTTCCTAGCTTCGCGCCACTTACGATATGTTCAGCAAACTAAGGCACCAACTCGGCCAAAAACAAGTCCTTCTAGAGTATATTTCTAGTACAGTGGGCTCGGGCTTGTCTGTCCCGGAAACCATTCGTATGGCGCTCTTTTGTCTCTTTCCTCCGGCCCTTTTTCATGTTCCTAGCTTCGCGCCACTTACGATATGTTCAGCAAACTAAGGCACCAACTCGCCCAAAAACAAGTTCTTCTAGAGTATATTTCTAGTACCGTGGGCTCGGGCTTGTCTGTTCACGGAAATCTTTCTTATGGTGCTCTTTTGTCTCTTTCCTCCGTCCCTTTTTCATGTTCCTAGCATCGCGCCACTTACAATATGTTCAGCAAACTAAGGCACCAACTCGCTCAAAAACAAGTTCTTCTAGAGTATATTTCTAGTACAGTGGGCTCGGGCTTGTCTGTTCCCGGAAACCCTTCTTATGGCGCTCTTCTGTCTCTTTCTTCCGGCCCTTTTTCATGTTCCTAGCTTCGCGCCACTTACGATATGTTCAGCAAACTAAGGCACCAACTCGCCCAAAAACAAGTTCTTCTAGAGTATATTCTAGTACAGTGGGTTCGGGCTTGTCTGTTCCGGAAACCCTTCTTATGGCGCTCTTCTGTCTCTTTCTTCCGGCCCTTTTTCATGTTCCTAGCTTCGCGCCACTTACGATATGTTCAGCAAACTAAGGCACCAAACTCGCCCAAAAACAAGTTCTTCTAGAGTATATTTCTAGTACAGTGGGCTCGGGCTTGTCTGTTCCCGGAAACCCTTCTTATGGCGCTCTTCTGTCTCTTTCTTCCGGCCCTTTTTTATGTTCCTAGCTTCGCGCCACTTACGATATGTTCAGCAAACTAAGGCACCAACTCGCCCAAAAACAAGGTTCTTCTAGAGTATATTTCTAGTACAGTGGGTTCGGGCTTGTCTGTTCCCGGAAACCCTTCTTATGGCGCTCTTCTGTCTCTTTCTTCCGGCCCTTTTTCATGTTCCTAGCTTCGCGCCACTTACGATATGTTCAGCAAACTAAGGCACCAACTCGCCCAAAAACAAGTTCTTCTAGAGTATATTTCTAGTACAGTGGGGTTCGGGCTTGTCTGTCCCGGAAACCATTCGTATGGCGCTCTTTTGTCTCTTTCCTCCAGCCCTTTTTCATGTTCCTAGCTTCGCGCCACTTACTATATGTTCAGCAAACTAAGGCACCAACTCGCTCAAAAACAAGTTCTTCTAGAGTATATTTCTAGTACAGTGGGCTCGGGCTTGTCTGTCCCGGAAACCATTCGTATGGCGCTCTTTTGTCTCTTCCTCCGGCCCTTTTTCTTGTTCCTAGCTTCGCGCCACTTACGATATGTTCAGCAAACTAAGGCACCAACTCGCCCAAAAACAAGTTCTTCTAGAGTATATTTCTAGTACAGTGGGTTCGGGCTTGTCTGTTCCCGGAAACCCTTCTTATGGCGCTCTTCTGTCTCTTTCTTCCGGCCCTTTTTCCTGTTCCTAGCTTCGCGCCACTTACGATATGTTCAGCAAACTAAGGCACCACCTCGCCCAAAAACAAGTTCTTCTAGAGTATATTTCTACTACAGTGGGTTCGGGCTTGTCTGTTCCCGGAAACCCTTCTTATGGCGCTCTTCTGTCTCTTTCTTCCGGCCCTTTTCATGTTCCTAGCTTCGCGCCACTTACGATATGTTCAGCAAACTAAGGCACCAACTCGCCCAAAACAAGTTCTTCTAGAGTATATTTCTAGTACAGTGGGTTCGGGCTTGTCTGTTCCCGGAAACCCTTCTTATGGCGCTCTTCTGTCTCTTTCTTCCGGCCCTTTTTCATGTTCCTAGCTTCGCGCCACTTACGATATGTTCAGCAAACTAAGGCACCAACTCGCCCAAAAACAAGTTCTTCTAGAGTATATTTCTAGTACAGTGGGTTCGGGCTTGTCTGTCCCGGAAACCCTCTTATGGCGCTCTTCTGTCTCTTTCTGCCGGCCCTTTTTCATGTTCCTAGCTTCGCGCCACTTACGATATGTTCAGCAAACTAAGGCACCAACTCGCCAAAAACAAGTTCTTCTAGAGTATATTCTAGTACAGTGGGTTCGGGCTTGTCTGTTCCCGGAAACCCTTCTTATGGCGCTCTTCTGTCTCTTTCTTCCGGCCCTTTTTCATGTTCCTAGCTTCGCGCCACTTACGATATGTTCAGCAAACTAAGGCACCAACTCGCCCAAAAACAAGTTCTTCTAGAGTATATTTTCTAGTACAGTGGGTTCGGGCTTGTCTGTTCCCGGAAAACCTTCTTATGGCGCTCTTCTGTCTCTTTCTTCCGGCCCTGTTTCATGTTCCTAGCTTCGCGCCACTTACGATATGTTCAGCAAACTAAGGCACGAACTCGCCCAAAAACAAGTTCTTCTAGAGTATATTTCCAGTACAGTGGGTTCGGCTTGTCTGTTCCCGGAAACCCTTCTTATGGCGCTCTTCTGTCTCTTCTTCCGGCCCTTTTTCATGTTCCTAGCTTCGCGCCACTTACGATATGTTCAGCAAACTAAGGCACCAACTCGCCCAAAACAAGTTCTTCTAGAGTATATTTCGAGTACAGTGGGCTCGGGCTTGTCTGTTCCCGGAAACCTTTCTTATGGCGCTCTTTGTCTCTTTCCTCCGGCCCTTTTCATGTTCCTAGCTTCGCGCCACTTACGATATGTTCAGCAAACTAAGGCACGAACTCGCCCAAAACAAGTCCTTTTAGAGTATATTTCTAGTACAGTGGGCTCGGGCTTGTCTGTTCCCGGAAACCTTTCTTATGGCGCTCTTTTGTCTCTTTCCTCCGGCCCTTTTTCATGTTCCTAGCTTCGCGCCACTTACGATATGTTCAGCAAACTAAGGCACCAACTCGCCCAAAACAAGTCCTTCTAGAGTATATTTCTAGTACAGTGGGCTCGGGCTTGTCTGTTCCCGGAAATCCTTCTTATGGTGCTCTTCTGTCTCTTTCTTCCGGCCCCTTTTTCATGTTCCTAGCTTCGCGCCACTTACGATATGTTCAGCAAACTAAGGCACCAACTCGCCCAAAAACAAGTTCTTCTAGAGTATATTTCTAGTACAGTGGGTTCGGGCTTGTCTGTTCCCGGAAACCCTTCTTATGGCGCTCTTTTGTCTCTTTCTTCCGGCCCTTTTTCATGTTCCTAGCTTCGTGCCACTTACGATATGTTCAGCAAACTAAGGCACCAACTCGCCCAAAAACAAGTCCTTCTAGAGTATATTTCTAGTACAGTGGGCTCGGGCTTGTCTGTTCCCGGAAACCTTCTTATGGCGCTCTTTTGTCTCTTTCCTCCGGCCCTTTTTCATGTTCCTAGCTTCGCGCCACTTACGATATGTTCAGCAAACTAAGGCACCAACTCGGCCAAAAACAAGTCCTTCTAGAGTATATTTCTAGTACAGTGGGCTCGGGCTTGTCTGTCCCAGAAACCATTCGTATGGCGCTCTTTTGTCTCTTTCCTCCGGCCCTTTTTCATGTTCCTAGCTTCGCGCCACTTACGATATGTTCAGCAAACTAAGGCACCAACTCGCCCAGAAACAAGTTCTTCTAGAGTATATTTCTAGTACCGTGGGCTCGGGCTTGTCTGTCACGGAAACCTTTCTTATGGTGCTCTTTTGTCTCTTTCCTCCGTCCCTTTTTCATGTTCCTAGCTTCGCGCCACTTACGATATGTTCAGCAAACTAAGGCACCAACTCGCCCAAAACAAGTTCTTCTAGAGTATATTTCTAGTACAGTGGGTTCGGGCTTGTCTGTCCCGGAAACCATTCGTATGGCGCTCTTTTGTCTCTTTCCTCCGGCCCTTTTTCATGTTCCTAGCTTCGCGCCACTTACGATATGTTCAGCAACTAAGGCACCAACTCGCCCAAAAAACAAGTTCTTCTAGAGTATATTTCTAGTACAGTGGGCTCGGGCTTGTCTGTTCCCGGAAACCCTTCTTATGGCGCTCTTCTGTCTCTTTCTTTCCGGCCCTTTTTCATGTTCCTAGCTTCGCGCCACTTACGATATGTTCAGCAAACTAAGGCACCAACTCGCCCAAAAACAAGTTCTTCTAGAGTATATTTCTAGTACAGTGGGTTCGGGCTTGTCTGTTCCCGGAAACCCTTCTTATGGCGCTCTTCTGTCTCTTTCTTCCGGCCCTTTTTCATGTTCCTAGCTTCGCGCCACTTACGATATGTTCAGCAAACTAAGGCACCAACTCGCCCAAAAACAAGTTCTTCTAGAGAGGGTGGGTGTTCGAGCCAACGTTTTCACAAGTGGACTTGTTTTCTTCAAGGCTGGAACTGATTTCCTTAGCACTCGTATGTACATGCTCCATGCCCTTTCCTCCACAGGAGAGAGCGGAAGGGGAACTGCGAAAGTGGAGTTGGGGGTAGAGGCCGCCGTGACGAACTGGGTGTATCAGAAGGAAAGAGGGATTCCGCGAAAATATATTCACTAAAAAAGCCTATTATGCCGAAACACGAATAGGTTTTAGCCATTTTCGGGACTCCTCCTGCCTTGGCAATAATGGTAAGTTGGGAGTCTTTCAAGGTCTGTTTCTGTTGTTATTGACAAGAACAATAAAGTCTCTACTATTGTAGTCAACACAATGACAACAAGTTGCCTTCCAGACCACTTGTCGAAAACGTTGTCTCCAGCTAAAATCCCTGTTCAAGGATTTATCAGTACTTTGTTCACTAGAATTCATAATATTTAGTTCTTCTTTAAACGCGGCAATGCTCATCAATGCGACATAATTTGGGTGTTAAGGGATTTCTCAGTCTTCGCGTATTTAGCCAATAATTCGAGACCTAAACGATGTACGCTGAAAGGTCCAGCTAATGCAGTGTCATTGGAATAATTGGGACGCCAATCAATCGGAATGTATGCGGAAAAAACAGCAGACGCCATTCTGTGCGCCATGAGTTGCCGCAGTGAAGAGGACTACATCGCATTTGGGCCTCACCTCGCGTCGGATCCCCGCATGGTTTCTTCAATGCCTTCGCGGCTTGTACTGGGGACTGAATGACATACGCCGCTACTGGATGCCATTACTGGGGACCGCTACTCCAGGCCATGGTCGGGTACGTAGGCACTGAAAGCGGAGTGCGAAAGAGAAGTGAAAGAGAAGCAGTACCTATGGCTTGCTGTGTCTGATGCTGGTAATACCTGTGTTGCTGTGGGCATCGTTACTCAACTGTAAACATCTGGTTTTACATCACACGTGCGACCCTTCAACATGCGTGTGCGTATACCATATGCACCTATCTTTAGCGTCATTTCTAAACGTAATGCTCAACGTAAAAAATACGCCATATTCACCCTTCCCGCCGCATGCTTGCCATTACACCTATTCCCACGGTACAAGGGATCTGCCGAATTTTCTTCTCACCCGGTCTCGTCCGGCCTCAGGCTCACTAAAATTCTTCTGAACGGGATTCACTCAGATTCGCACTCACCAGAAATTTTCTCAGAAGGACTTACTCGGCATCAGACGCACTAAATTCCCTCAACCGGACTAATCAAGGCTGACGCTCAAGCCCTATCTGAGTCTGAGATAGTCCGAATGAGTCGACGGTTGAGTCAATTGGCCGACTTGTTACCTTTACACAAATTGCCCTTTGCCTTAAACCAATAATTCAGAGACGACGTAGGTCGAATGTGTTTCATATAAATGCAATAAATGCATTCCTCAATTGCCTAGAAGACGGAATGTACTCTCGAGTTATTCTTTTGGCCGAGGAACGTTCCACACACACAGTAGGAAAAATCTTTACCGTAGGCGGCATTGCTTTCGAGATTCAGTGTGCCGGCAGGGACCCTGCAGGTTAAAAGAGAAACACATTGGTACCAGGTTGTACGCTGCCAGCGATGACAATACGATAATGAAAACGGATTTGTGGTTCCAGGCAAGAGCAATTCGTGCCTGCGTAATTTTTGGTCGGATACTGGTTGTCTTTTGTCGTACGTTTAGTGGCTTCTGTTCTGTGTTAGGACGAGACGACATATATACGAGTGCGTACGAGTGAGGCAGCCCCCACTCATTTATTAGGCTTTGCAGTTATTAGACTTCTGCGTCCCAAAACTACGATATGATTATGAGGGACGCTACAGTGGATGGCTATTAAAGTTCGACCACCCGGGGTTCTTAACGAGCACCTAATCTAAGTACATCAACCATTTTTGGCTCCGTCGAAATGCGGCTGTCGCAGCCAGGATTCGATCCAGCGAACTTCGCATGAGCAGTCGAACACCATAACCACTAGACGCCCCATCGCGGGTGAGGCGATTCCATGAATGGGCTCACCTTGCACTGTTTCCGAAAATGCCTGGTCCTTGCGCCACGCTCTCCTGGCTCGAACTTAGTGTGTGAGACGCACTGGTGTTGTCCATCGGAAACCAGAAATCGCTTCCGGATTGTACCTGATCTACATGCCCTGAAAGCAGGAAAATTGTTCACGCGACAATACTTTACGAGGCAAAATTTCCATTGTTCATAAAAAGTGTGAAGCAGGAAGTTCGACTAAAACACCCTGTACGGGGTCGTTAGAACTCGTGAAGAAGTTTTGCTGACACCTTCAATGTGGTTGTTAGAGAATTGAATTATTTTACACAAAAAGAAAAGCCAACACCCCCAAGGCTGTGCGAAGAACACGTTCGTTTTTTCGCTGCCCTCAATGACTTCTCGATGTCAGAAAGAGTGGCTAGGGTTGTGGCGCTCTCTCAATATTTCATTATTAACTTTTGAGCCCAGAACAAACATTTCTTAATTTCGAAATGCCAAATTTTTTCCCCTACTTTTCTCTCCCTTTCACGAAATCTTCACTTTGTGACTATCCACTGGTATTCATACACGGGCGCATACAAGATCGCGTAAGGCCGCGATGCACCCCGAACAAGCTGCAGACTGCAAGACGCACCGGCTGAGAGCTAAGGAGAGTGACCATTCCCTGTTGGTGGACAAGATGTATGAGAGCACCCCAACAGGTTGTCGCTCTCGCTCAATGAGAACCCTCTCCTAATTAAAAAGGGGTGTGACCAATATATTTTTAGGGCCGAGTTCCTACAAATAAACGCGCACGATTTGACTCATGTGGAGGTCCTCAACGACACTGCTCACTCCCGGGCGCGCGCACTAACCATCCGCGCTGGGGTGGACGTAGGTCCGCAGGTTGGCTGTGGGGTGTTTAGGGACGCTTACTTACTTTTCAATGAAGTCACTAAACACTACCAGTTGAGTAGGCGGTCTTTTCCTCCTCCACACCGCAAGTTGATCTAGACCTCAGGCCATCACGTTTAGAATGCTACAGACTAGGTCTTATCCTAGTCTATCTTTCCTCAGCATCGTCTCTTCAGAAGCTTTCGAGTCTAGCTGCCCTGACTGCGGGGAGATCAGTAACGTTGAACACATGCTCTGGCGGTGCCCCTCGTTACGGGGCCTAAGTCGGCTCACAGAACAGGATAGGGACTCTGCCTTACGAAGTTCAGAGTTTTTACCACAACTACGGGCTGTTGCCGTGGTGAGGCTAGGCCTCCCCGTCCCCACGTGGAAGCGGCCCGCGGCGTTGCTCTAAGAGTAGCGTTTCTCAGGACCCAATAAAGTTCTATGTCTGTCTATCAGGTACCTGGGGTCGGCTAGAGCACGACAGTAAACTGCCTCGAAATGACAGCGACATACAAGGCCTATTTTGGAGTACGAACAACTAATAACAATAATTGTTGGGGTTATACGTCGTAAAAATGACGATATAATGGTCGGGCACGCTGTAGTGGAATGATATTGAAATTCCGACAATTTGCTCTGGAATTGAAATTTCGACAATTGCCCTCACTACAGCTGCTAGGGACAATCCCTCTCAGCAGTGTCTCCGCGCTTCGAAGACTGGACGCTATCTGAGAAGTCAATCTTGGACTGCTGGAAAGTCAATGCTGGAAAGATCGAGCTTCACGCCAGAAGGCGACAAAGGCGCTGTTGAACTGTCTGCGAGCGACCAGCCTCGTTGAACGATTATGTGAGTGCACGATCGTGTGTGTGCGTCCCCACTTACCTCCCTCCCTCAGTCTTATCTTCGTTATTGTCAGTCTCTATTTACCCCTTCCCTAGTGCAGGGTAGGCAACCAGGTTTTTATTTTCCGGTTTACAGCCCTGTCACTCCGCATTCATTTCTTTCTCTCTCTCTAATAAAATCATTTATATAGTGACGGTGGTGCAGATCTTTTTCAGCATGCTGGAAAGAATTTCTTGGTTGTCTATGACGCCTACTCTAATTTTCCTGAAGTCTAACATATAAAGGAGACCTCAGCAACAGCTGTCATTCACAAACTACGTCAGATCTTGGCAAGGCACGGGTTACCATTAGAAGCTTGTAGTGATGGCGGCCCTCAGTTCACGTCAAAGAGTTTAAAGATTTTGCGGCTCGATATGACTTCAAGCATACAATTTCAAGTCCGCATTTTCCCAGATCCAATGGACTCGCCGAGAAGGTCGTCCAAGTGGTCAAGCGGATTCTTGACAAGACGGAGAGGTGTAAAAAGGATTTCTATTTGGGTCTTCTTAACTACAGCGTGTGCCCTCATGACGATTGCCGGTCGCCAGCAGAGCTGCTGATGAGACGAAGTCTCAGAACGCTGCTTCCAGATTTCTCAATGTCACCCCCAAGGCCCATGCGAAAACATGTTCAATCAAATACCCCAAGAAGATCACTTGCTCTATTACAGAAGGGAGACATCGTCCGCGTTCTCAATGATGTTAGATGGGAAATAAAAGCACAAGTCCAAGATCTCGTGGCGCCAAGGTCGTACACCATTCCGACAGAAGATAGCCGGGTTTTCCGTCGAAATAGACAACACCTCCGCAAAACGTCAGAAGCGTTCTGTCGATTCTCCCATTACAACGCCGACGACAGCGACGACACCTCCGATTCATCTACAAGTGGAGCCGTACCGCAGGGGACAGAACCTCCGCAGGCTACGCAGGACCGACCGCAATCCGGTACATCAGGCTCACCGAACCCTGACGATTCCTGCCGACGATCCACCAGACCCCGAAAACCACCATCTTGCCTGGCCTACACTCATGCATTCCAAGAGAGTGAAACAGCCTAGGAGAGATGACTGTCGCCGACCGGCGTTAAATGTTTGTCTTTTCAGTGTTTTTTATGTCATTCGCCTTCAAAGAAAGGAGGATGCAGTGGGCAGTCAACAAGGCAACACTGTGCACAACCGATAGAACAACGCCCGGCAACGCTGTATTCAAGCGTTCCTTTGCTATCAATAAACCAGCCTTCTTGTGTCCACCACCGTCTGCAGACGCTTTCTACAAGACGCTCGATACAGCGAGTAACACTCATTTGTGCTAGTCGGCGCCTTCTGTAACAGTACGGTAAAAAAGGTGTACACTGGACGGGCACAAACTCCGAACTCTATTTCGCAACACTTGCCGGCGCACATTTAGGAGCACATTAGAGTACGTCCGCGACCCATATCGAGGCTGTGAAGGCTATGAATGCCGTATAGGGATCTTTCGTTTATTGAATGACGCGCGGTTACACACAGATCAAAGCAGAAGTGCCAACGGTAGCAGTAGGCCTGCTAATAAAAATCCTCATACGCGAAGTGAGAGATACATCAGGTACATCAATTGTGAAAGCATTACACAAAAAAGTATAATTCTTACTTTGTTACAAAATGGCACTTCTACATAATATAGATACTCTGTACATTGCACGTGGTCAGGCGACTCCAGTATCAATTTTCCCAAGGTTCATCCACCTACTTCTGAACAATGAAAGAACTAAACGTCTATCCCTTTTCTCAACAATCTTCGCTGGCTCATATCTATGCAGAATCATTTTGCAGTGACCTATATACTTGATGCATTAGAATGCAGTGCTTAAAGAACACAAACACTGAGAACGAAACGAGGACGGGCGCTGTCCTCGTTTTCGCCCGTCGCCCGTCCTCGTTTTCGTTCTCAGTGTTTGTGTTCTTTAAGCGCTGCATTCTAATGGATCCGTACCAACGAGCTCGCCTCAACACCCTCTTAAGTCATCTATATACTTGAGTTCACAATGAATGTAAACAAATGTCACGATGAACAAACATCTGGAAGGGAGACAAAATTTAAACGCACTGTTCGCGACAGCGTAGAAATTCATACACTTGTTTATTTGTTTACTTAGAGTACCTTAAGGGCATGACATACGTCACACAAGGGAGGGCCATACAATGCAAATGCGAATGAATAAAATAAAACTGTACGCGGAAAAGTTATATATACAGGTAAAATACACACAGTAGTACATTCCAAGTAGCTCACACACAAGTGATAATAGGGCAGTATTCTTACATCAGCTTAGAGGATTTTAAAAGCACGGGGAATAGCTATGTGCGTTACGGAAGCAGGTAACAGATTACATTTCTTTTCGGTTCTGGGAAGAAATTACAGGGAGCCTTTTGCAGTAGAGAATCATGTAATGTTAACCTGATGCATGCTATCAGGCCGATGTCATAGAAATGGTGCTTAAAGTATCAACAAGGATCGAAGAGCAAAATTGTGGTATTACAGTTTTTGATAAATACGAATGTGTGATTGCCTTTTGAGGCTGGGTAGAGAAGGAAGAATAGGAGCAGCTCTCATTTCTGGGACACTAGTGTTGCGATTAGTTTGGTCAAATGAAACATGCAGAGAGATTGTGTACTGTCTGAATGTTCGCATTTGTGTGATGTTATGTGGAGCCCGCACAGGGGAGGGGTATGTGTGATCGGCACACGCAGGCGAGGTAATATAGTGGTCTTGTGTAGCATGTCAATAACACACGTTGTTTCAGCTAAGGTGTCGAGTCAACACGGCCGGGTGTTTATTCAGTCATCGGATTCGTAGGTTCAGAATCATCGCGCAACATGGGCGCCGGCGGTACAACAGCAAAACGGCCGCAGTCCAGCACATGGACTTTCACCTGATCTGTCGGATGAAATTTGTGAACAGGCATGGTACCCCTTTTGAAACACACGTGATCGTGTCTGCTACATCGCAAGGGGAATCTAGCAGAGTTAGCAGTTTATGGAAGAGGCTTCCTAATCCTTTCGTCACATCACCTATTATACTGTATTATACTCTATATATCATATTCGTCACCCAGCACCTGGAGTAGTATGTCAGGCGAACAGCCAGGCGAACATCTCCAGCCTATCATTAAAATGTTTATCTCTCTGTATTATAGTTACTGAGATAATGTTGGTTTTTGCCACCCTGAGATAGATATTGATAGTCAACGCACTATTATATCTAGAAGAGCGGTACAATAGCAAAGCGGCCGCAGTCCAGCACATGGACTTTCACCTGATCTGTCGGATGAAATTTGTGAACAGGCATGGTACCCCTTTTGAAACACACGTGATCGTGTCTGCTACATCGCAAGGGGAATCTAGCAGAGTTAGCAGTTTATGGAAGAGGCTTCCTAATCCTTTCGTCACATCACCTATTATACTGTATTATACTCTATATCATATTCGTCACCCAGCACCTGGAGTAGTATGTCAGGCGAACAGCCAGGCGAACATCTCCAGCCTATCATTAAAATGTTTATCTCTCTGTATTATAGTTACTGAGATAATGTTGGTTTTTGCCACCCTGAGATAGATATTGATAGTCAACGCACTAGTATATCTAGAAGAGCGGTACAATAGCAAAACGGCCGCAGTCCAGCACATGGACTTTCACCTGATCTGTCGGATGAAATTTGTGAACAGGCATGGTACCCCTTTTGAAACACACGTGATCGTGTCTGCTACATCGCAAGGGGAATCTAGCAGAGTTAGCAGTTTATGGAAGAGGCTTCCTAATCCTTTCGTCACATCACCTATTATACTGTATTATACTCTATATATCATATTCGTCACCCAGCACCTGGAGTAGTGTGTCAGGCGAACAGCCAGGCGAACATCTCCAGCCTATCATTAAAATGTTTATCTCTCTGTAATATAGTTACTGAGATAATGTTGGTTTTTGCCACCCTGAGATAGATATTGATAGTCAACGCACTATTATATCTAGAAGAGCGGTACAATAGCAAAACGGCCGCAGTCCAGCACATGGACTTTCACCCGATCTGTCGGATGAAATTTGTGAACAGGCATGGTACCCCTTTTGAAACACATGTGATCGTGTCTGCTACATCGCAAGGGGAATCTAGCAGAGTTAGCAGTTTATGGAAGAGGCTCACATCCTCTGTTATATTACCTGAGATAATGTTGATATTTACCACTTCGAGTGAGATATTGAGAGTCAACGCACATCCGGATGAGAGGTTCTCCTTCATTATAGACCAATGTTTCGTGAAGATCAAGCTCGACTGAAATTATACTTTGAAGTTGTATGTCAATTGTGCGTTCTTGTTGCTGTGCTGGAATGCACTGTCAGCCAACGCGAACAAAAATAGTTAAATCTATAGCAACTAAGCACTCTGTTAAATGAAGCGGCCAGTATGCCAAATAAAAACTTGCCTATCTCTTACCTAATGTCCCGCCATCAAAACTGTTTAGGGTCCCGGAGTGTATGATACAATGAAACGCCTCATAACTTGACTCTCAAGTGCCACTAGCCTTATTCCCAGAAGATAAATAATGAAAACATGTGAGAGATAAGTAAAAAGGGCATATTAACCGCACATATGCACTCTGAGCTAGATGTTATGGCATGAATGACTGCATTTGCCGCAAAGACGAACAAGGCGATATGTGCAGCTTTTCGCAGGCTGCTTTGCATTACATCGATTCCCAGAGTGCGTGAGTTGTGATCCGCCGCCGGATATTTTTTATTTTTTAATTTTAAGAAAGAACCGCAGTATTGCATTGCTTTTCTCTAACGTCTTGAAGTAAACGCTGACCTATACAACTCACCTACAAGCCCAACAAGCCCAGGTGTGCTTATTGAGGTGTGAGGCTCGTTACATATCTAAAAACGTCACCTAACCAAATAGTACGTCGAAATGAGCACTTATATTGATCGAAGCTTCGGTATCCCAACATTCTATTGTGCTCGAATGACTGATTGCACATTTCGGTGGTGAAAGGGATACACAGCCATGCGAACATGCAGGGGCCCCATATGTGGTTGTCGTTAGGTAAGAGGTAAGTTAAATTTCTAAAAGGCTGTTGCTAGGGTTACGTCCAGACGTAACTGTAGTCACCGCTATCGTTACGTCCAGACTAAAGTCCCTAGATTTTTCCCTGTTGAAGAGCAGGGAAACTCTAGGGACTCTAGTCATGTGGCTTTCTACAAACGTGAGTACATTATTTTCCTGTTGCTGAGTGAAGGCCCTCTGCGCCCTTCGGGCGTGGCAACCTAATCGTGGCTTCGGCCTCGCTTCGCGAGTGCGGCCATTTCGCTAACGCTCAATGGCCGGTTGGCAGGGTCACGGTCACGCGCTACTGGCCGCTGTCGCGGCCACGCGCTGTTTAGCCCGCGCGCCTGCCCCTTCGGGGATGGCGGAGGCGCACGTAACCCAAGAGCCGCGTCGCGCTTCTCTGGCAACAGACTTCAGCAACACTTGAGACAAAAAAAAAGAAGAAAAATTGCACCAGCAGCGAGGTTCGAACCAACGTCCTCGCAGTTCCGAGCACGACACGCTAGCCGCTGCGCCACTGAGGCCAATCGGTTCGGTTGGTCTAACGGGCTGTATTTGTATTGTCACGCTGGACGTAACTTTTAAGACTCGTTATTCTTACGTCCAGACGTAACTGCAACGGCTCGTACCGTTACGTCTAGACGTAACGCTAGACACTCCCTTTCTAAAAATATGGTCTAAATATTGCGCGTAAAAATGCAGCACTCATGTCCATCGATGGTTTTGCATTGAAGCTTTTTTTTTTTCTATGCGAATGAATGATTGCACTCTTCACAAGTGAAGGGATTCAGAGCCACGTGAATGTGGAGTTGCTCTTTGATGCATCGTCAGTAGAAGTGATATTGTTCCTTTTTCGCCACGGTCACGGTTTCTTGTTTCTGTGCGTGCGTTGATGCTTTTTAAGATCTGACAATGTGGTTGACGAGTGCTCACACATCGTGCATTTATAGGCCCTCTCGCCCGTATGAGTACGTTCATGTACACGAAGATGTCCTTGCTGTGTGAAGGATTTCGTGCATGTCGTGCACTTGAAGGGCTTCTCGCCTGTGTGAGTGCGGCGATGTGCATCGAGGTGAGGCTTCTGTACAAATGATTTACCACATATGCTGCAATGGTAGGGCTTGTCGCCTGTGTGAGTGCGGCGATGTACATCAAGGTTATCCTTTCTTGAAAATGATTTACCACACATGCTGCAATGATAGGGCTTCTCGCCGGTATGCACGTGGCGATGTGGCGCGAGATGATGTTTCTTTTTGAATGAATTACCGCATAATTCCCACTTGTGCCTTCGTTCCCCTGATGTTATCATGCCGTGGTTTACGTGGCCGTAGATACCGTTGATATCTTCGTGCTTTCCCGTTTGTGTGGAGGCCGTACCAATCCTGCAAGAGACCAGAAAACAGTATTTAGTACGGCACACAGATTGTTTTTTGGAAGGTCAGTGTCGTGTTTTTTTCGATATAAAGGTTGGCGAACAGGTTATAGCTTTAATGGCAAGCCGATTCGCTCAAACTTGCTCCTGTATATCGGGAACTTTATTCATCCATCATTTGCTTTGTTCAGGAAAAATATAAGACTTGTGCATTTGATGGCCGGGGACGTCGAACGTTAAAAAAAGAACACAGCTGTACTTCTGATCACATGTATACAAATCTTCTCGTTCTTGATTGGTTGAGCAATGGGCACATGTACAGTGCAACTCAAAGGGAAAGACGGTACATACAGTTTGATGATTCAAACAGCATTCTCGTGTGTCTTGTCAGAAGTATTGAGATTAAAGTCTCGAGTTGTGCTGCCGGACCTGAAGCTGTAGGTACTGAATAAGTCCGTGTGGTGTAGCAGTTATGGAAGGGCTTATCAAGCGCTTCCTTTGCTACTTACTTATATGCGACATTTACATGACTAATATAGATAGCTCATCTTAGCTGAGAATGAGCTCTTACCTGAGCATATCCTGACAAAGGCACCATAATGTATTATGGCATGCTCTTTCCAATAATACGTTGAATGTTTTCATAACGGAACCAAATTTAGCGTGTATAGATGGCTGTCTTTATTCTCGCAGTGAAAACACGATTAAAAGGTTATGGCACTTTGCTGTACTGCAAGACAGGCAACCAAAGTGTGTGCTTTTCCGTCGTTGACGACTGCTGGCTTCTGTAGTACGCAACAAAACGTACTGGGGAACTCTTCATGCCCCGTTGATGTTCTGTACATTTGCGAAATTTTACTGCTTCCCGTTACATCCAAAACACTTCTCAGGAAATCTCGTGATGTGCATCAACGCACGACTTACGCAGTAAACTTAGTCACGTCACAAAATTTACTAAAGCAGACCACAATGCGTTCCAAAAATATTAATTAGAAGAAATAAATAGCAAACGAGCAATTCCACTGGAGTGACTAAAGGGCACGTTAGCAAATTAAGGCTGTGATTATGTCTATATTAACGAGCCCTACCAACACGTTAGCGGCACACTACATCAGTTTTCTCCACTATAGATGTATTCTACGGTGCATTTTAAAAAGTCAAGGCACCATTTTAAAATGTTTCCATTGCATATACTCGCACATAATCTCAGTAGCTCACGCTTTCCTTTCATGCAAATACAATGTGCTGGAAATTGCCGCTGATGTGGCATTTTAGGAGTAAATATATCTATTAGTGGACTCAGGGCTGGCGGACGGATAGAGCCTTCAGCAAGGAGCAGCAGCAATTTCTCGGTCAAAACATGACAGAGCATTTTCGCGCATTCTAAGCTTCATATTTAACCCTTTGAGACGCTATGTACACAATTGTGTACACCACTTGTATTTGCTGTTTGTATCGACTTGGGGCTACGGAACAGCCAGATACATTGAGGTTTGGATGAATTGAACCTCCTGCATAATAAATTTGTCCTCACTTAACCTCATTTTCCAGTGTGCTGTTGCATACCATTAATTTTCTGAAGGTACTACCACGGTCGACGAGTCGTTCCACGTGCCGCTTCCCGCGAGCCACGTATAAAGTATAATTTTTCTTTGCACAATATTGACGTAACGGAAAACGAATTCGCACTATATTTCTAGCCTGAGATTTGATTCTGTTTATGCAAAAACAAGGCATGAATAGCTTCAGAATAAACAGATATTTAATTACCAATTAGGAATGATTACTATAACACGCATAAATTAACGTGTTATGACATTTTTGTTACAATAGAACATCGGAGTGCCTTCAAACATCGCATAGATTTGGGGCATTTACAGAGAGTTCTTCATAGGTGGCGTCTGAAAGGGTTAATAGTCTTGCGGATAAGGCCTGGGAGTCTGCTGTTGTACGAGAAAATACATACACTGAAACAGTCTGCTTTGCCGAAGTAATGAGTTTTAGCCCTTTCCGCGACTAAAACTGCGTCGCCAATATTATTAAATTACAAATTTTCCAAACAAGGTCTGTTTGTTATTTTTGACAAGCACAATTAAATTCCCTACAACTTGAGGAACTGTGACAATACTTGCCTCAATAAGCCCACTTGTGGACACGTAGGCTCTAGTGACATCCCCTGTTCAAGGGTTGATCATTACTTTATTCACTAGAATTCATGATATTTGGTTTCTTCGTTAATTGCGGCAATGCTGATCAATGCGATATAATTTGCTGCAAAGGGGTTGCTCAGTGTCCGCGTATTTGGACGAGAATTCATGGTCTCAGCTTACAGAGCACACTCGAAGGAAAGCCATCTGTAGGAAAATCTCAGAGAAATCGCTACGTTTTTGCTTATTTCCAGGAAGAATTCGTTAGATCGAGTTCAGTGCCACGAAAGCTTCGTTAATCGAGTGGATGACAACCTTGAATCATGTGGGTACCTGCCGTGGAATGGAAATTACTTCGTTAGATCGAGAAATTCGTGAAGTTGGGTACGTTTAGAGCGTGTTTTAACTGTATCTGCTACATCACCTGGTGCAGGCGGCAAAAATAGCAGTTTATTAAACATTTCTCAGTTCAGTTTATTTTCATCAGAACAAGATAATACAAAAACCTATATACAGACAAGGCTCCCAAACTCAGTGACAGCACCTCGGCACTAGATAAACTGTTTCTACAAAATACAGTCTAATACAAAACAAAAAATGCATTCACATCAGCAAAATTCAATAAACTGAGTGGGGACACTACGTCAAAGGCAAAGGAGCAAGGTAAATTCACGATCATGGCTAAATTACACGCTGCAAATTAGCGAAGAAGATTATATAAAGTTGGCGAGACAGTAAATTCTTTTAATGGTATTTAAGTGATTACAAAGTAGGCGACAATTTTACAAAGAGGCGACAGCCGCTATTGTAGTCATTCCGATATCATCGCTCCAAGTAAAATATGAGATAGAGAGATGATAATCGTTAATGAAATTCCCGGAGATGTTAGCCTGGTTTATCGCCCGCCTTGCTACTCCAAGTGTCGGGTGACGACTATGGTGTACACAAACATATACACAAAATAGTACGTACAGTCACAAACGCACATATATGCACTTTCGTGTTGCGCATCGCACAGACGCTGTCTTGCCACGGGCCTTGAAGGTGCCGTAGATCCAAGCTCGAGGCGCGTTGCAAATGAAGTGCTGCCTTCAGAATACGTCGTTCGGCGTTTTAGCGGGAACAGTCGCAGTGTACGTGATTTAAGTCTCCAGAGTAAACGCAAACAGACTTCGCCATAGGTTTCTCATCATCGATGAACATTCGGTGAAGCTAAACCTTTGCCGTAATTATACTTTAAGACATCGCTTAAGGTATATTCGCTTGCGCGGATACATTGCACACGTAACGAAGAAAATAAATTTAAGGTTCTAGCGATAAAACTGTCCAAGAGACGATTGTCATAGCTGTAAAAGATGCTCCTTTAAGCGTTACAAGATGTCCTTCCCAAGATCAAACGAAGATAAAAACTTTGCAGTCCGCCATTTGAATGCACGTTCAAACCTTCATTTCGATCATAACTCTCATCAGTGAACTTCTCGATATCAAGCAATATCAAGGAAAATATCACCGCCATATCCACGAAGGGAACGATGTTAGAGGAGCTTGCTCGGAAATGATCTGGTAACCCGCGAATCCTCCGTACACAATTACTCTACCATCATATATAGACGGGACAGCATTGTTATATATGCAATAGCCCTCTTCGCTTCGGCGCCCCGGCCTCTCACCGCAGGGTCTTGGTGGCGAGCCCGAGCTGCTGCTGCGTTGCGAGCCCGCCGGGCTGCTGCCTTGGCTGGGTTGTTCATCTCGGCGTTTCTGGTGTCTTGAATTTTCTCGTGTCTCTTTGCACACCCAGTTTTTTAGCATAATAAGAAAGTCATGCATATCACACATGTATGTCGATAGTTATGACAGACAATCGAATTCACACAAACTTCACAGCAGCAATTCGTAATTACAGCTAACAGAGGTTTCTGTGCGGAAATTTCAGCTCTGATTTCTCACAACGCACAGGTGCAGTCAATTAGGGTTTGCCTAGAGGCATTTTTGGTATGACTACGTCTATGAACACAGCTAGGTGTCCGAACAGGAAACACTGCGACGGATCTCAAAAATTCTTTTTGCATTAGACCAGTCTAAGTACTTGTGGTGATGACGTTTATTCCCGTGATGTCCAAAAACCAGTCAAAATTGGTTTATAACGTGCGTCTATTACAGCGGTTTGTCACGAGACGAGAAGCCGGCTTGTCACACGCGTGGTTTTATTCGGTTTTTGTTTTGTTTTCAAGAAAGAAAGGCGGTATTGTTTGTTCTGCACCACTTCTTCCTCACGTCTTGACGTAAAAGTTGAGCTATAAAACTTACTTATACACGCATGATTCCCTGCTGCTACAGCACGCGTATGCATGACACATACGGTATAGGTAAGTTAAGAAAACAAGCGGCCCAAACCGCGCATAAAAGGTCAGCGAACATGTTAGTTGACAGTGGCGTTCGTTTAAAAAAGGAAGACTGCAGTGCGCATTGCGCAGACCGCAATGGCGTTTCATTCACCTCGTTAAGGAGAACACGTATAGACATTTATTGTGTGCGTTCGTGGTTGATTCCACACTTATTCGCTAGTGAAAGGTACACGCCTATATGACAGTGAAGGTACTCATTCGTACGTGACTGCTCGAAGTGATTATGATTCTTTTTTTGAGGGAGAGGAAGGGGGGGGGGGGGGGGGACGACGCTTTCAGAGTTTTTCGGTCCTCAGGGCACGCATTGACGCATTTTAATTGAGTACCACGTCGGGAATGAATGACCACATATTTCGTATTTAAACGACTTCTCGCCTGTATGCGTGCGTTCATGCCTGCGAAGATTTCCCGAGTGGGCAAAGGATTGAGTGCACGTCGCGCATTAGTAGGGTTTCTCGCCTCAATGAATATGGCGGTGCCTCGTGAAATTGGAGCTAGTCGAAAATGATCTAGCACATAAGTCGCAACGATAGGGTTTTTCGCCCGTATGAATACGGCGATGCTCCACAAGGTGCGTGTTCCGTGCAAATAATTTCCCGCATATGTCGCATCGGTAGGGTTTCTCGCCTGAATGAATGCGTTGATGTGCCTCGAGACTGGACCGGACGGTAAACAATTTAGCACATATGTCACAACGATAAGGCTTTTCGCCCTTATTACGACGATGTCCACGAGAAGACAGTTCCATCTAAATGATTTCTTGCATATCTCGCACATGTGGGGTTTTTCCCATTGTGGTTTCTTGACGTGGATGACTTCGCCACGGACACCGTCCTTGCGCTGTTCCCTTTGCGTGGAGGCCCTATCACCACTGCAAGTGACAGGATAATAGAATGTATGATAGGTGCATTAATTGCTTTTTATATCGCGATAGCAATTATATGAACACTCTCGACGTGTTTCTGCCATCGCCGTTGCCGTCATTTTTCTTATAAAGTATAAAATGACTACATCACCCCGCGTATCGAATGTTCCACCCCCAATCAATTGCTGACAATGAACACGGCGGAAGCTAAGATGAAGCTAGCCGGCAATCTACGTCGCACGGAGGGCGCATGTGATAACATCACCCCGCTTGCGAGACCTGCCATCCATTGCTTCTAAGGCAGAGAGGAAACACCCCGCCCGTCTTTCGTAAGGTACATGAAGAGACACCAGAAGAGAGAGGGGGGGTGACGGGAGCTGCGCTGTCTACAGACATTACAGACATCTAGAGACATTCGGAGACAGCTCCTCACCTTGCTGTGCTCTCAACGCTTAGTTCGCGTTTACAGAACTGGCAGCACGGAAACCCCTTCGGGTATATGGCGCGGCCGCATTCCCTTAAACCAGAATTTTCTTGAGTTAGGCCAGGTCGGATGCAATATAGCTAGCTGCTAGCCTTATACCTCGTATACGTTACAATTTGATGCTGTCGCATTCACTGCTTCGCCTTTAAGCGAAACTAAATATTTTTGAAGACAGCGTCATGTTTTTCTTGACAAAGAGCTTGGCGAACAGATAATGGTTTCAATGAGCATCCTGTTTTGTTGTTACGTGATGCCACGCTTCAAACAGTCGAACTCGGCGTTATTCACCAACGTTCGTCTACCACAGATACCTTGAATCCCCATGTCCCGCTCAGTCTTCCGTCAGGAATATCTTGAGCCGAGACAGCGCCTACTCTATCTATAGAGGAGGCCCTGGCTGAGGAGACGCTTCCGTGCCGCCTGCGGCCTGGCGTCGCCTTCATTAATGCCTACTGCTTTGGGATCGAACTGACCAACAGCACTACATGCAATAACTGCAGCGCTCTATGAGTCCCCGATTCAGTGCGCCCAGAAAAGAACGTTCCAATCAGTTATACAGACTTGATTACCGTCTTTGTGAATCAAAGGGTCCGGGAACAGTGGCCCAGTCCGTACTGAGCACGGAAGGCACTGATAGCGTTCTTACACTTTTAGGGACCTCCGGGCTTAGAGACAGACTTTGAATAGTGTGGCTATTACTTTCCTTGTATTTTTTGTTTCTTTTCCTCTTTTTGTATCGTCTTTTTCTGCTCTCTTTCATTCCCCATTTCCCTAACACTGCTTCTATAACTTAATGCTAACTTCAGCAATACGTATTTATCGATGCTTTGCCATATTCAGCAACTATTGAAGGTTGCCGCATTAGGTTTGCTGAGATACTAAACGCTGAGGGAAAAAAATCTGAGTACTATCGAAACAAACATTTTCTCTTGATTTAATTAGTAATGCCTAGATTTATATATAAAACGTTAACAGTAAATACATGTATTAATAATTTCGATCGTATTTTAGTGCCTGTGCGACACCCCTTTACTAGCCAGCAGACAGGAAAGCTAGCAAATTTTGCCGTTACTTATATGTTTAATTAGGTAACTACTAAGCAACTTTTGTTGCCAGATGCTCCGTTGATGCCGTAGTATTAAATTCCAAATTTGCCGTTACTTAGTGTGTTTATTTAGGTAACTACTAAGCCATTTTGTTGCCAGATGCTCCGTTGACGCCGTAGTGTAATATACCGTAACTGGGCTGTCTTATGTAAAATTTAGACAAGCTTTAATTTTCTTGATTTCATTGCAATAACAACTTCGTGGTGCGTGATTGCAATTATGTATTTAAATAGAAGGGGACAAGTAATTTGTCCAAATCAGGGTAATTGTTCAATATTCTATGGCTGCTGACGTGTACACAGTGTGCTATCAGCATAAATAACCTTCAAGGTGCTGTTGGGCTAGATATCGGGTACGTAGAAATCTTGACATTCGGTGTTGTGCGTGAGTGTGTTCTCGTGTGTGATCTGATCATGCCTTTTTGTACGTTACTGTGATGCGTACTTACAATGGAAATTACTTTAAATAGTCAGCGGATATTATTTAGTGTAGGTGGACAATGCCGTACAATGCGCGTGCCTAAGTCTCATACGTGCTTCAGTATTTTAATCAACTTGATATAGGAATGCACACGCACAGAAGCAAATAGCCAGAAAAACTCTAGTTGGTTATGTGGTTCACTAGATTTCTACGGCTACTGACTAGCTCGTGCAGTCCACTATGAAGAAATCCGTAAACAGGAGATGGTTTGCTGAATATATCGTAAGTGGCGCGAAGCAAGGAACATGAAAAAGGGCCGGAGGAAAGAGACAGAAGAGCGCCTTCTGTCTTTTCTGGCGCTCTTCTGTCTCTTTCCTCCGGCCCTTTTTCATGTTCCTAGCTTCGCGCCACTTACGATATGTTCAGCAAGCTAAGGCACCAACTCGCTCAAAAACAAGTAGTTCTAGAGTATATTTCTAGTACAGTGGACTCGGGCTTGTCTGTCCCGGAAACCATTCGTATGGCGCTCTTTTGTCTGTTTCCCTCCGGCCCTTTTTCATGTTCCTAGCTTCGCGCCACTTACGATATGTTCAGCAAACTAAGGCACCAACTCGCCCAAAAACAAGTTCTTCTAGAGTATATTTCTAGTACCGTGGGCTCGGGCTTGTCTGTTCCCGGAAACCTTTCTTATGGCGCTCTTTTGTCTCTTTCCTCCGGCCCTTTTCATGTTCCTAGCTTCGCGCCACTTACGATATGTTCAGCAAACTAAGGCACCAAACTCGCCCAAAAACAAGTCCTTCTAGAGTATATTTCTAGTAGAGTGGGCTCGGGCTTGTCTGTTCCCGGAAACCTTTCTTATGGCGCTCTTTTGTCTCTTTCCTCCGGCCCTTTTCATGTTCCTAGCTTCGCGCCACTTACGATATGTTCAGCAACTAAGGCACCAACTCGGCCAAAAACAAGTCCTTCTAGAGTATATTCTAGTACAGTGGGCTCGGGCTTGTCTGTCCCGGAAACCATTCGTATGGCGCTCTTTGTCTCTTTCCTCCGGCCCTTTTTCATGTTCCTAGCTTCGCGCCACTTACGATCTGTTCAGCAAACTAAGGCACCAACTCGCCCAAAAACAAGTTCTTCTAGAGTATATTTCTAGTACCGTGGGCTCGGGCTTGTCTGTTCACGGAAATCTTTCTTATGGTGCTCTTTTGTCTCTTTCCTCCGTCCCTTTTTCATGTTCCTAGCATCGCGCCACTTACAATATGTTCAGCAAACTAAGGCACCAACTCGCTCAAAAACAAGTTCTTCTAGAGTATATTTCTAGTACAGTGGGCTCGGGCTTGTCTGTTCCCGGAAACCCTTCTTATGGCGCTCTTCTGTCTCTTTCTTCCGGCCCTTTTTCATGTTCCTAGCTTCGCGCCACTACGATATGTTCAGCAAAACTAAGGCACCAACTCGCCCAAAAACAAGTTCTTCTAGAGTATATTTCTAGTACAGTGGGTTCGGGCTTGTCTGTTCCCGGAAACCCTTCTTATGGCGCTCTTCTGTCTCTTTCTTCCGGCCCTTTTTCATGTTCCTAGCTTCGCGCCACTTACGATATGTTCAGCAAACTAAGGCACCAACTCGCCCAAAAACAAGTTCTTCTAGAGTATATTTCTAGTACAGTGGGCTCGGGCTTGTCTGTTCCCGGAAACCCTTCTTATGGCGCTCTTCTGTCTCTTTCTTCCGGCCCTTTTTTATGTTCCTAGCTTCGCGCCACTTACGATATGTTCAGCAAACTAAGGCACCAACTCGCCCAAAAACAAGTTCTTCTAGAGTATATTTCTAGTACAGTGGGTTCGGGCTTGTCTGTTCCCGGAAACCCTTCTTATGGCGCTCTTCTGTCTCTTTCTTCCGGCCCTTTTTCATGTTCCTAGCTTCGCGCCACTTACGATATGTTCAGCAAACTAAGGCACCAACTCGCCCAAAAACAAGTTCTTCTAGAGTATATTTCTAGTACAGTGGGTTCGGGCTTGTCTGTCCCGGAAACCATTCGTATGGCGCTCTTTTGTCTCTTTCCTCCAGCCCTTTTTCATGTTCCTAGCTTCGCGCCACTTACTATATGTTCAGCAAACTAAGGCACCAACTCGCTCAAAAACAAGTTCTTCTAGAGTATATTTCTAGTACAGTGGGCTCGGGCTTGTCTGTCCCGGAAACCATTCGTATGGCGCTCTTTTGTCTCTTTCCTCCGGCCCTTTTTCTTGTTCCTAGCTTCGCGCCACTTACGATATGTTCAGCAAACTAAGGCACCAACTCGCCCAAAAACAAGTTCTTCTAGAGTATATTTCTAGTACAGTGGGTTCGGGCTTGTCTGTTCCCGGAAACCCTTCTTATGGCGCTCTTCTGTCTCTTTCTTCCGGCCCTTTTTCCTGTTCCTAGCTTCGCGCCACTTACGATATGTTCAGCAAACTAAGGCACCACCTCGCCCAAAAACAAGTTCTTCTAGAGTATATTTCTACTACAGTGGGTTCGGGCTTGTCTGTTCCCGGAAACCCTTCTTATGGCGCTCTTCTGTCTCTTTCTTCCGGCCCTTTTTCATGTTCCTAGCTTCGCGCCACTTACGATATGTTCAGCAAACTAGGCACCAACTCGCCCAAAAACAAGTTCTTCTAGAGTATATTTCTAGTACAGTGGGTTCGGGCTTGTCTGTTCCCGGAAACCCTTCTTATGGCGCTCTTCTGTCTCTTTTCTTCCGGCCCTTTTTCATGTTCCTAGCTTCGCGCCACTTACGATATGTTCAGCAAACTAAGGCACCAACTCGCCCAAAAACAAGTTCTTCTAGAGTATTTCTAGTACAGTGGGTTCGGGCTTGTCTGTTCCCGGAAACCCTTCTTATGGCGCTCTTCTGTCTCTTTCTTCCGGCCCTTTTTCATGTTCCTAGCTTCGCGCCACTTACGATATGTTCAGCAAACTAAGGCACCAACTCGCCCAAAAACAAGTTCTTCTAGAGTATATTTCTAGTACAGTGGGTTCGGGCTTGTCTGTTCCCGGAAACCCTTCTTATGGCGCTCTTCTGGTCTCTTTCTTCCGGCCCTTTTTTCATGTTCCTAGCTTCGCGCCACTTACGATATGTTCAGCAAACTAAGGCACCAACTCGCCCAAAAACAAGTTCTTCTAGAGTATATTTCTAGTACAGTGGGTTCGGGCTTGTCTGTTCCCGGAAAACCTTCTTATGGCGCTCTTCTGTCTCTTTCTTCCGGCCCTTTTTCATGTTCCTAGCTTCGCGCCACTTACGATATGTTCAGCAAACTAAGGCACGAACTCGCCCAAAAACAAGTTCTTCTAGAGTATATTTCCAGTACAGTGGGTTCGGGCTTGTCTGTTCCCGGAAACCCTTCTTATGGCGCTCTTCTGTCTCTTTCTTCCGGCCCTTTTTCATGTTCCTAGCTTCGCGCCACTTACGATATGTTCAGCAAACTAAGGCACCAACTCGCCCAAAAACAAGTTCTTCTAGAGTATATTTCGAGTACAGTGGGCTCGGGCTTGTCTGTTCCCGGAAACCTTTCTTATGGCGCTCTTTTGTCTCTTTCCTCCGGCCCTTTTTCATGTTCCTAGCTTCGCGCCACTTACGATATGTTCAGCAAACTAAGGCACGAACTCGCCCAAAAACAAGTCCTTTTAGAGTATATTTCTAGTACAGTGGGCTCGGGCTTGTCTGTTCCCGGAAACCTTTCTTATGGCGCTCTTTTGTCTCTTTCCTCCGGCCCTTTTTCATGTTCCTAGCTTCGCGCCACTTACGATATGTTCAGCAAACTAAGGCACCAACTCGCCCAAAAACAAGTCCTTCTAGAGTATATTTCTAGTACAGTGGGCTCGGGCTTGTCTGTTCCCGGAAATCCTTCTTATGGTGCTCTTCTGTCTCTTTCTTCCGGCCCTTTTTCATGTTCCTAGCTTCGCGCCACTTACGATATGTTCAGCAAACTAAGGCACCAACTCGCCCAAAAACAAGTTCTTCTAGAGTATATTTCTAGTACAGTGGGTTCGGGCTTGTCTGTTCCCGGAAACCCTTCTTATGGCGCTCTTTTGTCTCTTTCTTCCGGCCCTTTTTCATGTTCCTAGCTTCGTGCCACTTACGATATGTTCAGCAAACTAAGGCACCAACTCGCCCAAAAACAAGTCCTTCTAGAGTATATTTCTAGTACAGTGGGCTCGGGCTTGTCTGTTCCCGGAAACCTTTCTTATGGCGCTCTTTTGTCTCTTTCCTCCGGCCCTTTTTCATGTTCCTAGCTTCGCGCCACTTACGATATGTTCAGCAAACTAAGGCACCAACTCGGCCAAAAACAAGTCCTTCTAGAGTATATTTCTAGTACAGTGGGCTCGGGCTTGTCTGTCCCAGAAACCATTCGTATGGCGCTCTTTTGTCTCTTTCCTCCGGCCCTTTTTCATGTTCCTAGCTTCGCGCCACTTACGATATGTTCAGCAAACTAAGGCACCAACTCGCCCAGAAACAAGTTCTTCTAGAGTATATTTCTAGTACCGTGGGCTCGGGCTTGTCTGTTCACGGAAACCTTTCTTATGGTGCTCTTTTGTCTCTTTCCTCCGTCCCTTTTTCATGTTCCTAGCTTCGCGCCACTTACGATATGTTCAGCAAACTAAGGCACCAACTCGCCCAAAAACAAGTTCTTCTAGAGTATATTTCTAGTACAGTGGGTTCGGGCTTGTCTGTCCCGGAAACCATTCGTATGGCGCTCTTTTGTCTCTTTCCTCCGGCCCTTTTTCATGTTCCTAGCTTCGCGCCACTTACGATATGTTCAGCAACTAAGGCACCAACTCGCCCAAAAACAAGTTCTTCTAGAGTATATTTCTAGTACAGTGGGCTCGGGCTTGTCTGTTCCCGGAAACCCTTCTTATGGCGCTCTTCTGTCTCTTTCTTCCGGCCCTTTTTCATGTTCCTAGCTTCGCGCCACTTACGATATGTTCAGCAAACTAAGGCACCAACTCGCCCAAAAACAAGTTCTTCTAGAGTATATTTCTAGTACAGTGGGTTCGGGCTTGTCTGTTCCCGGAAACCCTTCTTATGGCGCTCTTCTGTCTCTTTCTTCCGGCCCTTTTTCATGTTCCTAGCTTCGCGCCACTTACGATATGTTCAGCAAACTAAGGCACCAACTCGCCCAAAAACAAGTTCTTCTAGAGAGGGTGGGTGTTCGAGCCAAAGTTTTCACAAGTGGACTTGTTTTCTTCAAGGCTGAAACTGATTTCCTTAGCACTCGTATGTACATGCTCCGTGCCCTTTCCTCCACAGGAGAGAGCGGAAGGGGAACTGCGAAAGTGGAGTTGGGGGTAGAGGCCGCCGTGACGAACTGGGTGTATCAGAAGGAAAGAGGGATTCCGCGAAAATATATTCACTAAAAAAGCCTATTATGCCGAAACACGAATAGGTTTTAGCCATTTTCGGGACTCCTCCTGCCTTGGCAATAATGGTAAGTTGGGAGTCTTTCAAGGTCTGTTTCTGTTGTTATTGACAAGAACAATTAAAGTCTCTACTATTGTAGTCAACACAATGACAACAAGTTGCCTTCCAGACCACTTGTCGAAACGTTGTCTCCAGCTAAAATCCCTGTTCAAGGATTTATCAGTACTTTGTTCACTAGAATTCATAATATTTAGTTTCTTCTTTAAACGCGGCAATGCTCATCAATGCGACATAATTTGGGTGTTAAGGGATTTCTCAGTCTTCGCGTATTTAGCCAATAATTCGAGACCTAAACGATGTACGCTGAAAGGTCCAGCTAATGCAGTGTCATTGGAATAATTGGGACGCCAATCAATCGGAATGTATGCGGAAAAACAGCAGACGCCATTCTGTGCGCCATGAGTTGCCGCAGTGAAGAGGACTACATCGCATTTGGGCTCACCTCGCGTCGGATCCCCGCATGGTTTCTTCAATGCCTTCGCGGCTTGTACTGGGGACTGAATGACATACGCCGCTACTGGATGCCATTACTGGGGGACCGCTACTCCAGGCCATGGTCGGGTACGTAGGCACTGAAAGCGGAGTGCGAAAGAGAAGTGAAAGAGAAGCAGTACCTATGGGCTTGCTGTGTCTGATGCTGGTAATACCTGTGTTGCTGTGGGCATCGTTACTCAACTGTAAACATCTGGTTTTACATCACACGTGCGACCCTTCAACATGCGTGTGCGTATACCATATGCACCTATCTTTAGCGTCATTTCTAAACGTAATGCTCAACGTAAAAAAATTACGCCATATTCACCTTCCCGCCGCATGCTTGCCATTACACCTATTCCCACGGTACAAGGGATCTGCCGAATTTTCTTCTCACCCGGTCTCGTCCGGCCTCAGGCTCACTAAAATTCTTCTGAACGGGATTCACTCAGATTCGCACTCACCAGAAATTTTCTCAGAAGGACTTACTCGGCATCAGACGCACTAAAATTTCCCTCAACCGGACTAATCAAGGCTGACGCTCAAGCCCTATCTGAGTCTGAGATAGTCCGAATGAGTCGACGGTTGAGTCAATTGGCCGACTTGTTACCTTTACACAAATTGCCCTTGCCTTAAACCAATAATTCAGAGACGACGTAGGTCGAATGTGTTTCATATAAATGCAATAAATGCATTCCTCAATTGCCTAGAAGACGGAATGTACTCTCGAGTTATTCTTTTGGCCGAGGAACGTTCCACACACACAGTAGGAAAAATCTTTACCGTAGGCGGCATTGCTTTCGAGATTCAGTGTGCCGGCAGGGACCCTGCAGGTTAAAAGAGAAACACATTGGTACCAGGTTGTACGCTGCCAGCGATGACAATACGATAATGAAAACGGATTTGTGGTTCCAGGCAAGAGCAATTCGTGCCTGCGTAATTTTTGGTCGGATACTGGTTGTCTTTTGTCGTACGTTTAGTGGCTTCTGTTCTGTGTTAGGACGAGACGACATATATACGAGTGCGTACGAGTGAGGCAGCCCCCACTCATTTATTAGGCTTTGCAGTTATTAGACTTCTGCGTCCCAAAACTACGATATGATTATGAGGGACGCTACAGTGGATGGCTATTAAAGTTCGACCACCCGGGGTTCTTTAACGAGCACCTAAATCTAAGTACATCAACCATTTTTGGCTCCGTCGAAAATGCGGCTGTCGCAGCCAGGATTCGATCCAGCGAACTTCGCATGAGCAGTCGAACACCATAACCACTAGACGCCCATCGCGGGTGAGGCGATTCCATGAATGGGCTCACCTTGCACTGTTTCCGAAAATGCCTGGTCCTTGCGCCACGCTCTCCTGGCTCGAACTTAGTGTGTGAGACGCACTGGTGTTGTCCATCGGAAACCAGAAATCGCTTCCGGATTGTACCTGATCTACATGCCCTGAAAGCAGGAAAATTGTTCACGCGACAATACTTTTACGAGGCAAAATTTCCATTGTTCATAAAAAGTGTGAAGCAGGAAGTTCGACTAAAACACCTGTACGGGGTCGTTAGAACTCGTGAAGAAGTTTTGCTGACACCTTCAATGTGGTTGTTAGAGAATTGAATTATTTTACACAAAAAGAAAAGCCAACACCCCCAAGGCTGTGCGAAGAACACGTTCGTTTTTTCGCTGCCCTCAATGACTTCTCGATGTCAGAAAGAGTGGCTAGGGTTGTGGCGCTCTCTCAATATTTCATTATTTAACTTTTGAGCCCAGAACAAACATTTCTTAATTTCGAAATGCCCAAATTTTTTCCCCTACTTTTCTCTCCCTTTCACGAAATCTTCACTTTGTGACTATCCACTGGTATTCATACACGGGCGCATACAAGATCGCGTAAGGCCGCGATGCACCCCGAACAAGCTGCAGACTGCAAGACGCACCGGCTGAGAGCTAAGGAGAGTGACCATTCCCTGTTGGTGGACAAGATGTATGAGAGCACCCCAACAGGTTGTCGCTCTCGCTCAAATGAGAACCCTCTCCTAATTAAAAAGGGGTGTGACCAATATATTTTTAGGGCCGAGTTCCTGACAAATAAACGCGCACGATTTGACTCATGTGGAGGTCTCTTTTACCCCAGCAAGAGAATGAGGGGACACGAGGGTGATTTAAGCGCTGGATTATGTCATCCTAAGCAGTCTAGTTGCTGAACAACATGGTGTAGAAGCAGATCAAGAAGTATCCCTTCCATAAGTTTTTAGTGTGGCTCTGTATTGGCTGGCCACCTACACTTAGCCGTTCGTCTAGTTGTGACGTGAAATGAACGTCTGCAACGTAGGCATCGGAACTTCAATCCCGGTTTAGCTGAAGCTGCCCAATATCGCCTTCAAGCACTAGCCTCGCGGAAACACCAGCGTTGCAACACCGGCGACATCGCCGCTGTGCCAGAACTATCTCTGACCTCGCATCCGATCCTCGTTGACTCAACGCTGCCGGTCATCACGCGTATGCCTTCACCTGTTTATATCTCCGAACTTTCTCCTCAGTAGTTATATTGTTTGTTAGTTTTGTGTAGTTTTTAGTACTTCTCTCTTGTAAGCTAGTTTATTGATTTTACAAGTATTTTGTTAGTTGATATTAAGTGTTGTACTAGGTTCCTTGCGCTGCAATATTACTAGAGTAAAGTTGTTTTGTGCGCACGTCTTCGATCTCTTCACTGTCTCTGCTTATGTACGGAACGACCCAACCTACTGTCATTCGCATCGCTGACTTCGCGCTGGCGACGATAGAGTGGCAGCGTGCAACAACAAACCATCACTTACTCTCGACATGTCTTGCGAAAAGTTTTGCTTAGCTGCTTCACTTGCGTCGTCAAGTGCTTTGCAGGCCAAGCTAGTGCTTGAGGAGAGGGGGGGGGGGCAGCAAAGGGAAATCGCCTAAGGCACGATTTCACTGCAAACCTATACATGATAAATATCATTTTGGGTCTGAACACGCCGCAGTGGCCCACAGCGGATAACCTTTGACCAACCGAGGTTCTTTATTACGCACATAAATGTTGTGGTGAACTCTGAATGCACCGCTATTCAGTTAGTATCCAGACCTCCAGCCGTGCGCTTTATCGATGCGTTACTCACACGTAGCCACAACGTAACTATCTGTGTTACTTTTCGAGCCTTAGAATAATCGAGTCATCGTTGACAGCATGCATTCGTGATATTGAATCGAAGGCGCTGGCTTCTTCCGCTGTGGCAAATTGAGCTGTGTGTGTATTACGCCAGCGGTCCTAACATCTCTGGCCACATACGCACCTGATATGGTGGATGTCGTAGGCGATCGTGTCGTGAGCCAAGGCGAATGGGTCCTCGTTGGAACGGCTAAGGATCCTGCTGACAAACGTATTCCCCTCGTGTGGTTTCCTGGACACCCAATTGGAAGAATGACTATTTCATATTAATTAAATCCGCTTTTTTTCAACAACAACATATGTGGTTACAAGGACAACATTCTCCTGGTTGATAATTTTCGTATATAACGTGTTGGTCAAGCATAAATAGGATTTAAGGGTACCGCAGCCAGCGCAACAGAAACATCACAAAGGGGCATGCAGTTTTTGAGAGCATTATGATATAAAAGAACGGCGGTCTCTATATATACAAGTCGTCAATGTTGTTATTAATAAATCCTATCATACAGCACCTCCATCCGTAGTCTCGTTTTCAAGCGGAAGCTTCTTATGACTCACAGATCGCGTAGTCATACACGAAAAACCCGGCGCAGATTAACGCACAACCTTCGGAGATGCGCCGGTCACGCGTGTATTTGTATGCACTGTTTTCCAATAAGTGGTGCTCTCTCGATCGTTGGCTTGTCGGTGATCAGCTATTTTTGATAAGGCGATATGATCTTTGATCGAGGTCACTTGTCATTCTGCGATGAACGCTGCGATGAACGCTGCGTTCTTTCTGCGATGAACGCTGAACCACAAGCTCTCACGAGGAACGAGAGCGCGCCCTCGACCGCGAGAGACAACGCCGACGCAGGCAGTGTCTGCTAGCATGTTTCTTGATTGAAGACGCCGGCTGCTCGCGGTGCACAACTGTTAACCGGCCACCCCGTATATATAGACACTGGATCTTGACTTGCAATGTAGGGCTGGTGAAAGATTTCTCTTGTGCGTAGTTGAACACTAAAGCTTCTCAGCGTGCTCGTTACCGAAATGCGGACTGCGGGTTTCTGTGTCTAATCTTTCTTCTGTCTATCAATGCCCATTAGCAGTGATATTGCTGTAGGAAACACCGGCGCACACTGCATGCTTCGCCCATCTCCAGTTTTTCTTCTATACAAAGTCTAGTGTCTTTAACTACGCCCTATGCTGAAGATGTGCTACGGGTCCCTTTAAGAGTGTGTTTTTTTTTAAATTATTGTTAGGTTATGCACGTAATATTGCAACGATTTTATGCAATTTTTGCAACGCGTTCTAGGTCAACCAAACGGCAACGGAATTACTTGCGCCCCAATATCTGGGCCAGCCTACTGAAAACGTTCCGTAAGTCAGTACCATAATTCCGTATGTTTCCGTATGATTCACACGGAAATGTACGGAAAATATATGGAAAATATACGGAAAACATGTGGATTCCGTACGAAACATATGAAATTATGGTACTGGCATACGGAACGCTTTCAGTAGGGTATGTAGGACGCTGCACAAGTGCTCAATGGCCACGAAGGCTTACCACGCGCTCGCTTTCACCCTGCCAGTTGATTCAAATATGCCGTACTCAGCGCACTCTGCATGCTAAGCTAACACGGCGGGTCAGTGCGGGTAGTACGGGGGATGTGGCTACGGGTAGCGTAATTTTAGCGAAGTTTTTCACATAGAGAAAGGCTTACCAATCAAGGTTCAACTGAGAAGGCGGATTATCATCCGAACTTGAACTGCTTGCGCTCGGCGATCTGTCGATGTTGGTAGGCGCAGGAGGCGTGTTTACACAGTTTCTTTCCTCAGCCATGTTCGACACTGCGTTTCAAGAGTACTGTCGAGTATTCGCAGCAGCGCGGTATTCACTAAAACGCATGCGCATTCACTGCAAAAAAAAGAATAAGAAGGAAGCGAACAAAGCACCCGTAACACACTATTCTTTCTGAAAAAAAAAAAGAAAGATAAGGTGCGCCAGTCTTGGGCATAAAAACGAGCATTATACTTTCTTTGTATACACTTGTTTTTACACTACCTTTGCACCAAAAAAATTTTCCTGTTTTCGGATGCTCTGGCTTCAAGAGTGACTGTACAGTGCGGTCCACTTTTAGGGGGAACACGCGGGCGCGTGGCTGACAGCCCGTGCCGCGCTGACTAGCAGCGACATTTCTAAATTCGGCGCATACACTTGTAAGGGCCGCGCGCCCGGCGTTGTCTGCTAGTTCTCCGCCCATGCGCCAGGCATTTATTGGAAAGCGCTAGAAAGCGGTTCCCGTTTTTCGGGGTGCGATTTGTCTAGCCGTCACTCTGCTGCTCTCCGGGCAGTCAACAGGCAGAAAAAAAGTCACAGTTTCGCCGCAAGGGCGAAGCAGTGAATGCGATAGCAACAAATTGTAGTGTTATACGAAGTGAGGCTGGCAGCCAACTGTTTTGTATCCGATCTCGCGTAACTACAAAACGCTGGTGTAAGAGAATACGGCCGCTCCAGGGAGAGATGCTCTGTCCGCATAGTCACTTCGCGTTGAGAGCGCAGCACGTAGAAGGGTATACGAGCCGCCCGCTGTGATGGCTGTCGAGATAGCGCGCGCGCCATCGATCGCGACCGCGTCCTTAGATTCAAAGTTCAAAATGGCTGCTCGCTCGACACCTCCCCCCCCCCCCCACCTCTCGTCTTTTCCTGGTCGTTAAAGACGGGCGGGGCGTCTCCTATCTGCTTCGACGGCAGGCCTCCCGGGAGGGGTGATGTTATCGCATGCACCCTCTGAGCGACGGAAATGAGCCGGCTCGTTTGATCTCTGCTTCGGCCGCGTTCGTCGCCCCCGCTCGCGCGCTTTTACCTGCGGTAGAACATAAGATGCGTGGGGGGATCTTATCAATTCGGACTCCATACGGGAGGGACATGGCGCCGACGGCATAAACCCATCGAGACTGTCCATTGAATTGATATTGAAAGAAAACAAATATCCGCATTTGTTTATTGCTGCACTCTTTCGCAAGGTTTAACTGGACTGGTTTCTGCATGCTGGGGAGATATGCATTTACATATCTCCCCAGCAGTTAGCGTTTCGCGGGCAGCCGGCCACGCGCTCGCGTGTTACCTCTAAGAGTGGACCGTACTGTACGTGCTCAGGTGGCCTGTAGGATTTTCGGAGCACGTTACATTTTAAACCGCGTTACATTTTAAGCTGCGGTGGACAGTTCCCGTTCCGCTTTGTAACGCATAGACGTGGTTTCGTGTGTTTTTTTGTGCGCGTTGCCTCAGCGATGCACATACTGACCCTTAGTGTTTTTAGGCAGAAAACTTGGACGCCTCATCAAACGCGAAAATTTACCGTCGGGGGCACCGTGCGTAGGCGGCGTCGGAACGAGTGATGCGAAAAATCATCATCACGTGATGGCGTCATCATGTGATGCCATCACGTGGCATCGTCGCTCGGTGAATGGTGGCCCGATCACCAAGGCAGTGCAGACCAGGTGAGGTGGAGAAATGTAATCTAGAAGTACACGTTGCTGGGCTAGTCGGTTCACGTCCAAGTACAAGCCACAAAGTATGACTGTTTTTGCGCAAGGAAATAACGAGGGATCCCTGGACCCCTTCCCTCGTTATTTCCTTGCGCAAAAATAGCCATAATTTATGGCTTGTACATGGAGTTGGAGAAAGCTTTTCGGAGGCTGGGGGGGGGGGGCGAGGGGGTGATCACAGCGTGGTCACAACGAATCGAATTGACGTGATTGAAGCGGTCATGTTGTAGTACAAGCATAGTGGGAAAACGAGTTCGTTAAGTTGCGTTAGCGTTATCAGTACATCGGGTGCGGGATATATCTTTATTCGGGCACGGAGGTCGATAACCTTCGGTGCCACGTCGTCATCACTCCGATAAAGGTTAACCACCGTGGCGATTACGCGGCAGCGACGTACTCGCTGACCCCACGCCGTATGACGAGTGCGTTACGAAGCTGAGTCCGTGACGTCACGAAGCTGAGTCCTATATCGCTAATATCTGGAATGTTCTTTAACGTGCTCTGGTATCCCAATGGACACGGGCCTCTAAACAGACAGCCACTGAGGCGGACAGTGGCGCTAATTGAGACACTCATTTCATATGCATTGAAGAGTGATAATCTCATCTTTCTATGGCCCTATAGAGAATTGTGTGCAGGAATCTTTGCCCCTTCGCTCAGTTTACCTGTAGAATAGTGCCGCAGGCGCTTATACATATTAGCCGGTAACATGACGCCGCTCTCTGTCCTTGTTCCTTTTCCGGTGTTTGTGTTGATTACGTTTCCTGTGTGCCTAGTGTACGTGGTGTTCTTGAGGTGCCACACGCTTTATGCATTGAATGGTCGTTCTGCGTTATCTCGATCGTAGTCTGTGGTCATTTACTACGTGTGCACAACCCGAATGAACCAGCGCATTACGTCAGGACGTACGATTAAGTGCGCGGCAAAAGCGAATACTGCTCCCGAGGCTTGCGTTTAGGAGGCCGCGTTTTTGTATGTCTGTACGCTCGTCCAACGATAAAAATGATGCCAAGTGGCGAAACAGCTGTATTTTATATGTAAACCAGTTGTATAATAAAGGACATAGAATTTCCTACACTTGCATAGAGGAAACTCTGGCGCTGTGACCGTTCAGCCAGCAAGGGAATGATGGGTAGTACACCGATTTGCCTAAGCTTCGTACTTACTGCTTCTAACGCACTTGTGGCTTTGTTTATTGCTGTGTATTGGCGTTAGTTTCGGATAATATAATGTACCGTTGTGAACTTCGTGACCAGGTTTGAATTGGTGAGCCTAAAAAGGCTAGAGGGGTTAATTGTAACTGCAGACTTTTGATGAACTTCATTTAGCGAAAAAGCGGGTGCAGGCGACGTGCCCCCGGCAGAGAGCGAGCGTGCAACCTTCGGAGTAGGCACCCGATGCTCTTATCAATTGAGCTACGGCGGCGGTCGTCCCCTGGTACACTTTTTGAGGATATTTAGGTGAATGCATAGCCTGCGAATGTTAGTCAGCGCCTCTCGCAGCCATGACGGCGGGTGTGGAACCCTGTTTGCCAGCTGGTGTCACATGGCACCTGACACCAGGTGGACGAGGGGACCACCGAGCTCACTTGGCAAGAACATCGGGCGCGTAATCCGAAGGCTGCAGGTTCGGTTCTTGCAGGAGGCAAGTTGTCTTTTGATCCACTTTACTTTTTTGACATCTATATCACAATTTCTATAATAACGCGATAGTGTCTCAACTAAAGGGATCGCGTTGCTTTCTGTCCTTATACTGCACGATGTCCATATCAAGGGTTGCGTATTCCGTAAGACAAGACAACCTAGTCCTGCGCTTCTTTCCACCGCCAAGAATGCTATAAGTTTGGTAAAAGCCTCCGCCACATACCGTACGAGGAAGCAGCACCGTCACAAGGGTGGCGTTGGGCAGTGCACGTGGCATCTTCACTCCTGCAGGCACAAAACATGCGAAGGTATTAGGATGTGTGAATCCAACAGTGGCAAAAAAATCAGTTTCCCGCAAGCGCGAAGCGGTGAATGCGATAGCAACAAATTTACCGGCCGGGCGTACACGCCCGCTCAATGAAAGAACGTATTCCCTGCACCGCCATTATTCGCACTTATTTTTTTGTAGACTATTGGAGGTGTTTTCGACAGTTATGCAAGTATTCGCGTGGTGCGTTTGCAGAAAGTTGCGGAATTCGATCCTCGAATTCATCAAGAAGTTTGCGTGTCGTGGGAAACGAAACCCTTCATCTCTACCCCCCCACCCCAAGAGGAACATGTCGCGTTCCGTCAGGACTACTTGTAGGGCACACTAGGGGGCCACGACACCCCAACCAGCATCCTGTAAAAGATGTTCCGACTAACGTATGGACCCACAACTTTTGTTGAGATCACGTCTGATACCCCTAATGACAAATGAAATGTTGTAAAGAACAAAATGATTTCCTTTATTAAATTTCGAAAAGTATTTTAAATGTTAAGAACAATTCTTGATAGTGAGTTACTTCCTGCCCACGTGGACAAGGACGAAAGGGCAGCGAGCCACAATGGCACCTGACTAAGGGCCTCAACCTAAGTGTTAAATCCTTCACTACACTCTAACCTACCTCACAACCCCAACTGTTAACTGTTGCTCCCTAACTCTACTTTAGCTGTTATAAAGATGCGTTCATAGCTTTCGTTATGATCGGCTCACCTCGCTGTCTTTCTCCATGCTTCCGCCATTTGGTGATGTGTCATCATGGCTTGGAGAGCAGTGAAAGAGTGACTGCTCCTGTAGTACGGAAACACGCAACCGGCAATTCCATTCGTATACATACCCATGGGCCCTGAAAACAAAATAGTGTCCATTCCACTGGTGCTGCCCACGTATACTATAGATAGCGTTGCGTGTCGTTTAATGACCCATGAGTCAGGTATAGCCGAATAGTTACAGGCTCGTGAAGTTAATGTTGTAAATGGAAGAATAAGCTCAACATGTGAATGCAGCGAGGCCCACACTGATATACCTCCATCTTCCGATTAAGGAAACCAGACGGAACGTGTGTGGTCGTTCGCATTCACTGTTGTTAATGATATCGACCTAATTTACAATTCCTTGCTCTGGCCTTCAGCCAGTGATAAACACTATGCGCTGAGCGAATTCCGCACAACGGCACATGTGGTAGCATCCGTACCGTATGCGGTGTTTGGTTGGAGATTCAGTGGGCCGGCTGGGATCCTGCAGGTTCAAAAAAAAAGAATCGCAGTTTCACCGCAAGGACGAAGCAATGAATTCTATAGCAACAAACTGGAATGTTAGACCAAGTAAAGCTACCAGTTTACTCTTTTAAATCCGATCTCGCGTAACTCACAAAACGCTGATTGATGCGGATACGGCCGTTCCAGTGAGTGAAGTCGTTTTCTTGCTGTCTGTCATTTCAACGCGAAGTAAGCGGTGAGAGCACAGCACTGATGCCTGTCGCACTACTGCTGTCTGAGCACTAGTAATGTCTGTCGAGATAGCGAGTGCGCGGCAGCGCTCCCAACCACGCCCTAATTTCAAAGTTCGCAGTTGCTGCTCGAGATACGCAGCCACCTACACCCTCCCCCCCCCCCCCTGTCCCTGGACACGAATGGTGCTTCACCCACTAAACAAGCGGTCGCGGTGGCAACGCTAGCGTAATTCAGCACCAGCAGCGAATACTCATTTGTCACGGTGCCACGGAGCATGCGCGCTTGCCCAAACGGAAAACGTGCGAGACGTTTTGGTATGGTCTCCGTACGCATCTCGATCTCGGAGGCTTTCATCCTGGAGATCCTGGATCACAACGCAAAGCTCCGCCCACTTAGCAAAGGCTACCAAAACGGCAGAGGGCACCACTGGAAAATAAGGGAAGGGGTATGGCTGCGCTGCAGTGAACATTTCTTGATGCCGCTCTTACGTATGCGTCTGCGTGTGGGTGCGCGTACAGTGAGAATATGATCACCAAAAAAAAAAATGTACCGCTCCTCCCTTTGGGTGGAAACAATATCGCTTCCCCTGCATGTGTAAGCGCCTCACTGTACGGCTTAATTCGATTGGAACATTCAACCTTCACTCACCCTGGATTCTGCGGCAGGTAAGATGCACTGCTTGTACTCGGAGCGGTTGTGTCACTGCTATCACCTGTAGTCGTGTCCAGTGGGCTTGCTGATTCCTCTGGCTTCTGTGTCGACTCTAGCTGCATATCCACGCTAGACCAGTACAATAAAGCATAATTCATGGATTCAAGACCTAGGGATTTCATTTTATAACTGCGCCGCATCTTTGATTCTTTGGCGCAGCTGAGGTGACGGTGGGCGACACTACTAGTTTATTTATGCAAGAATCCTTCCAGCTTCAAAAAGGAATTAAGGAATAAGACAAGCGTGATGCAAATATACAAAAATTGCAGGAGTACACGCATATATGTTGGAAACAATGTCGAGGGTCTGGCGAAATCACGTGGGGTCGCGATTAAACATTTCTGAAAACTTTGAAAGAAGCTCGCCAAGCCGAAAATAAAATTTCTTTGACGCTTCGTCTCCCTCACGGGAGCCTTGTTCACCATGAAGGGCAAAAAAGGAAGGGCCTGAAGTAATATGCGGTTTAGTACATGGCGTACGGTGCGGGCGTATATCGGATTAAGATTTCTGTCGTTGAGGTTCTAGGCGCGTGCCGTTGTCTCTATATGAAGTGGCTCAAAATAAAGCCACTGACTTGTTCATCATTCATTCATTCATTCATTCGTTCGTTCGTTCGTTCGTTCGTTCGTTCGTTCGTTCGTTCGTTCGTTCGTTCGTTCGTTCGTTCGTTCGTTCGTTCGTTCAGCTTTATTTTCACTTGTCAGAGAAGGAGGGACGAGAATAAAACGTTTGATTTCTTTACTTAAAAGCACGCACGTATCTTGCCGCTTTGCCTTTTTCGCCCTTAACTGTGAACAAGGCTTCCGTGTGGCATCCCAAAGGTCAAATTATACTGACAGTCCATTTAGAAGTCTTACACCGGCGTCTTTCAACGTTTTCGCCGCATGGAAAATATTTGTGCACGGCAGGAAGAGATAGAAAGAGCATAATGGATGTGATACTCTGGCATCATACGAGAAACAGGATGAATAATTCGAAGGGTCACTCTATAGCACAAAACACATATGTATTAGAGGACTTCGCAAAAAATGTTTATATAATATCGTGGTACAATTACACCAATTGGTGACGCACTCTATCGCTAAATGATTCATGGTTGCAAAGGGATGCAGTATCGTCTGGAATGTCATGCCATAAAATAATGGCGCGTGGAAGTGCTGCTGAATTGAACACCCTCTTGTCCGTTTTCGTGATTATTGTACCGACGGTCTGGTGCAGTAGCGGCATGGTGCAGTAGCGACCGTTAGTCCGTGCATAGCCAACAGAAAAGCTGTCATCATCATGAACCGGCGCGCGCTCTCTACGTCCTCTTGATCTTCTGCTTCGCTCCTAGAACACGTGCGCCGGTTAGTCAGGCGTGGGATGCAATAACTCTGATGGGCGAGAGAACAAGTACAAAGAGAGAGAGAGAAAGACAAAAATAAAGCGAGAGAAAGAAAGGCAAGACAGAATAAGAGATATAAAGAAAAAGTAAGAGAGAGAAAAATAGAGAGAGAGGAAAGCAAGAAAGAGAAAGGGAAATAGAAACAGCGACAAAGAGAAAGGAAGAGAAAGACAAAAAAGAAAGGTACAGACACAAAAAGTGGATAGAAAGAACACAGAACAAGATGAAGAGAGGAGGAACGAAAGAAGTAAATAAATAATTGTATGAATAAATAAATAAATAAACAGATAAATAAATAAAAACAAGGCAGGCCGCCTAGCTCCGCACTTCCTCCAGGCTTGACACCACTCGTGCGAAGGTGCCTCACCAATTCATACGCAACCCTTAAAGAACTGTGTGTAAATGCGTCTAACTGACACAAGATTACCTGAAGGCACTCGATATTGTAATTTGACAAAAATATTGTCACAATACCTTGGTTTATGTGTGTTCTTGTAATTTTTCCTAATGAAATTTCAATTAAATGTCTATTTTCAAGTTATCCGTGTTTTCTTTTTGCATAAATATAATCAGGTTTGAAATTGATTACAAATTCGTTTTTGGTTATGCGCACCTTGAGCAAAGAAAAATTGTGCTTTTGTTGTGGTTTGCGAAAACGGCACGTCGAACTACTCGTCGAACATGGCTGTGCCTTCAGCATTGCGACTATATTGAACACTACACTCCAAAATGAAGCTAAATGAAGAGACATTTCTTGCGCAGGAACTTCGATTCACCAAAAGGTCAACGTATCTTGCGCTTTCTTAGCCACTAGTCGACACAACCAGCAAAAACAAGTGGTGCACACAATTGTGTACAAAGCCTCTCAAAGGGTTAACTTTTTTCCAAGAGGGTATAATAGAGCCAATGAAAGACGTATTGAGAGGAACGAGTGATACGCCAGCTGTGGTCGTTGTTATGCTGTATTGTGGCTGTAGTTACGTACAACAAAACGAGCGGATCTTTTTTCTTTGCCTGTTCTAGATTGGTAAGCAGGAAGCTTCGATAAGGGTACCATAATGATGATGAGTATTTTAGCTGCGGGCGCACGATGGTTTCGTAGGTAAGTTATCTTACGTTTCTAAGAGAACGGCCGCTCAATGAGCACGGATAAAGGAGAGCTAGCGCTGATTCCGGCGCGGGAATCGAAGTGCCCCAAGTGTCCAAGAGATCTATGTAACTAAGAATCGAAGTTTTCCCATTCGTGGTGTTCATATGGGCCGACAATAAAATATGTAACAATGGCGCCTAAATACTTGTACGACGAGGCCTTTAACGCGAGTTTGCCATCTTTTAGGTATGATAAGTTGTAATTGCTACGCGTCCGGCTGATGGAGGTCACAATGCATTTGGCACGCTTAAGTGTCAGCTGTCATTTCTGAAGACTCAGATTGCACAGGAGAGTAAAGTTGTCGCGAAAGGGCATTTCCGAGCAGTAAATGATGCAGTCATCAGCGAACAGTCCCGGACGAGAACATGTCGGTGGGTAAATCGTTGATATATAAAAATCAATAAAGGCCGAAGCACGGCCGTAAGTCGCGCATGACGTCACGCATGACGGTCCAGAAAGATCATTGAAAATAAAAGAAATATATATTTAGCCTTTTGTCCCTCTTGGGATAGAGGCAGTGCGCTTTGTGTATTCCTATGAGCGAATAGTGTTTCCTGCGGCGATATTTAGGTCACGTAAGTGCCTTTTTCTTTTCTTTTGTAGCGTTAGCTACACTTGCCTAGCCGGAGCAGATTTCGCGTGGATCCTCATGAGCCGTGCAGCGCATGCGCGAGGATCAGTGATGTCACACAGCTGGCTCACCGGAGCCGGCATCTCACGCGCTCTCCGCCACCGCCGCGCGCGACTCGCCGCTGCTGGTCGGCGCATTCGAGAGGAGTGACGTCGTAGCCATGGCAGACACACTGGCGCCGGCGTGCGCGCAGCTACTCGTCTTCGCTGTGCAGTCGCTGTCTAACACTGCGCTGGAGCCGCTTGATAGCGCCTCTGACTGGCGTTTGCAGGTGGGTAACGCCATGGAGAAGGAGAGCGCAGATGCTGCTCAACAGCGCAGAAGAGCCGAGAAGCTTATCTCATCGGATCCCGAAGCAGTTGCCTAGCGTAAGAAGAATTAACAGAAGAAGGCTAATAATCCCAGACAATCTGGAAAGCTAAGAATAATCAGCTGAACCTTTGCTAACACTACGTATACCCCTGGCATAGCCCGAGCTAAGCCACTGCAAATTTTTTTCATGTACGATATCTTGTTCACAGGCCCGTAGCCAGGAGGGGGCGGGCGGGCCGGGGGACCTGGGCCTCCCCGAAATTTTTAGGATACATGTTCTTTTGCCGAAAATAAATAATGAGAATAAGAATTTTTCTCAAATAGTCAAGGCTTTCAGCAAGTGGGCCCCCCCCCCCGAAAAAAATCCCTGGCTACGGGCCTGCTTGTTCATTTCACAGCTGTGGAACATTGCGTTCTCTCGTCTCGTGTGTATTCACAAAACGCAGTTTACCCCTGGGACAATGTAAAAGCAGACAGAAACAAGCAATATTTGTTGTAGAATAACAGCGGCGTTTGCCTACTATCAGCGTTATATTTTAGGACGCGTTTTATGTAAGCCCGTTTGAAGTCTTCTGCAGATAGAATGGTCGAGCGAATGATAGTGCGTATCAAAGTAGGAACACCAAGATATCCCAAATCTAGCAAAACAAATTCGTTCAGCGAGTGCACGTATAGCAAACAGATAATTCCTACGGTGTTGCGCAAAGAACGTACGCACGACATTTTTTTCTTAAGCTAGTCGACCACTGTCACTTTTTTGGTTATTAAAGAAACGACCATGGCCTGAGATGCATCTTCAGAAAAAGGCGAACATCTTCCTGACAGACTTTTTAGTGGAGACCGTACTGGATAAGCGCCTGTGATAGACAGCCAGGGATTGATTTATATGAAATGTGTTAGTGCATATACTGATATTAGAAAAGGAAGGTGTGCGGGTGAACAGTTTATGACAGTGTGAACTGCTGCAAGCAAACTGTGTATTGGTATGATATTTGAACTGGTTTCAGTGTGCTATTATGTTTTTTTTCGGATTGTTCATGTTTCGGTACCGTTCAGTATTATTCTTTTTTTTTTTCGCTGCATAACTTCGTGATATGGAGTAGCCGAGGCAATATGGACCTCAACCTCTCCACAGCAAAAGTTAGAACAGAACAAAACAGGTTATTTTCGCTCAGTGAAGACGCTTTAGTTATACTATGGTATTCATTAGTGCACTGTTAAGTCTGAAGAGACAAGCAGTGTTAAGCCTAAAGACACCCGCAGCGTTAAGCCTAAATATGCACGCAGTTTTAAGCCTAAGTCACGGCGTGCCTTTGTGCGCGCAGTCTTCCACAAAAAACTCGAAGTAAACTCTTCCTTGCGCTTCATTGTTTTGCATCTGCAGCGTAAACAGGGCAGTGATCTGTATTTAATGAACCGCAAGAGCTTCCTCCCACCTAACTCTCCCTAAGCCTAAGTTACAGCCATGGCTTCCTCGTCTTTCCTTCGTTCAGCCAAGTTCCGTGATCTGGTTCACACAAACTGAGAACACATGATGACGCTATGGTCATCAACTTTTCCATCATGTGACCACGCTGCCTTAGTCTCTGAAAGTGGCAGACCCGTGTTAACTCTTTCTTAGGAAGCGCCGACGCATAGTATGAAGGATCGGTGACCTGGATGTCGTGGCGTGCCACAGGGCGTCATAATTCGGAAGAAACGCTCGATTTCGCCTCACCTGTCGTCGTCTTCGACCACTGTGCAGCTCCCGCCCCACCATCGAGGCGTCGTTTCCTCAGCCATAGTCGTGTACGCTCCTGTACGAACTGTGCAGCGCCTGTTTTCACCTGCGAGACACTACTGGCAAGGACGCAATTGCGGGGTGCACTCAAGGGCGTGTCACAGTTGATTAGCGCACTCTCTTGCCGAAACTTCTGCGCATGATCACAAGACGTGACACGGCGCATGCGCCTCATTGCCTTATCCGTATGCTGCCCTTACGCCACACGTGACCCTTCCTTTATAAGGTTGCGTAATATTTAAGTTTGGCCAATTACTTCCAAACTGAATACGTTACAGAATATAAGTAACCGATTACAATGTCGATTACGTCTTTTGAAGTTTAACTCATCACAGTGGTCAATGAAAGCCCCAGGAAAGTAATTGAGCAGTTACAGAAACGTAATGGATTACGCTTGCATTGCTTTCTTTCAAAATTTTATTGCCCTAATACAATTACGCAAGTTCGCTTGAACTACAACGAAGTACTGCGGCTTGCATGGTAGGGGAACGCTGGAGGCTCGCGTGGAGTGTGGCAGGCTTACTATGGCTTCTGTTATATAGTGTTATACGTTGTTGACTTTCAACAGGAATTGGTTTTCAAAGTTGTCGTCGGTGATGCTTCTACGTTTCTTTGTCAAAAGGTCAGCTGCTACACTTCACACTGCCTGAATGCATGCGCTGTAGGGAAGGGCCATATTATAAGGTAGGAACACCTTGCGCACGAGCTCGCAGTTGGACACTAGCATCGAAGCAGTGCGCATGTTCTCTACGAAGCATCGCAATTCGCTCTTGCTGGCGTTCGGGTAAGGCCAAGGAAAAATCACACCATCTCCGCTAAAGGGGACCATGAGGCGATGCGAAGGAGCGTTTCGGCATGTCGAGCCCGCGTTTCAGAGGGGAAGTGGCGAGGGGGAGGAGAGAGGGGAGGGGAAGTGGAGAGGGAGAAAGTGGGAGAGGGGGTAGCGGAGAGGAAAAAGTGGGAGAGAGGGAAGAGAGGAGGGGAGGTGGAGATGGGGAGGGAGAAAGTGGGAGGGGGAAAGTGGGAGAGAAGTGGAGAGGGGAGGGGAAGTTGGAAGTAGGAGAGGGGAAAGTGGGAGAGGAGATGTGCGGAGAGGTTCGCGCATGCGCATTAGGGGTGGTCACGCCGCACACCACCACCGGATTGAACTCCGCCATAAGATGCTTCGCATCTAGAAGGTGAAAAAATAGGCTCTGTTGCTAGAGAGCGGTCGCACGTTTTTCGGGACGAGAACTGCCGTGGATGATTCCTTAGAACTTGATTTTTGGAAATAATGTAATTAATAACCGGTAAGCAATTGCAAGATAATGTAATTTATTTACACAGAATGTTACAGTTTCGAAGAAGTATTCAATTATATTACAAAATTACTAAAACTTTAATTGATTACAAGTAATCGATTACTTGTAACGCGTTACGTACAACTGTGATTATTCCTACATCAAGCACATCGCACGTCCAGGTATCTTGTCATCTTTCGGAGTGCTCGAACACAGCATTGCGAAAGGCGTCAAGGAGGTCAATAAGTCACGCTATATATTGGTGTATCACGTTTGATAAAGGCAAGCTCATCATGTTAACGTGTTTTGTACTCGGCGTTCTCGCGCATGCCCACCAACAACGGAATCGGCAAACCTGGCCTAATAAACATTCTTCGAGTGTGTTCCTTTTCCTACTTGGAAAGCAATAATATAAAGCAATTTCATAAGTAAGGAACCATAAGGAACATACGTGGTAGTATGAGTCGGTGTAACGTTGCGCATAGGGAACGGGGAGAAAAGAAAAAGAAAATGCGATGAAATACACAAGACGCAAACATATACCGATTTGAGGAGGTGGCGGAAGGGAGACGTGTTTTGCACATTATAAAGCGCGTGCCTTTCGATGATGATGATGAAAACATTCCTTTATAAAGTTCAAAGAAAACGGGGAGGGTCCCTATTCCGGGACTCCTATGGCAACCTCTGCGATAGCCAGGGCCCGCTGGACGAGCGCCCGACAGACCTCGGGGGCACCTTCGCGAAGGATGCCTTCCCACTGCTCTGGGGTACGGGTGGACCGAAGTATTGGTGGGAGGGGAGGGAAGTAGGCAGCGGTGCACTCTACGGTGACGTGAAATGTTGTGGGGATGGCGCCACATCCTGGACAGGCGTTGGTATAGCGCGTTGGATATAGTTTGTGCAGGAAGTGCAGATTTGGAAACGTTCGGGTCTGCAGTCGGCGAAGTGCGACAGCCTCCTCTCGTGTGAAGGGCGCTGGTGGTGGTTGATATCACTGTCGTTGGCGTACGTAATGCTGTGTGACCTCGTGATAAGTGAAAAGTGGGGAAGCTAGCTCTGTCTTGGCCGCCTCACTGCGCGGGGCAGCCTCCCCGCGGAAACGTACTACATAAATACGGATTCGCAAGCGGCATGTCGGGCTTTCCTAACAGGTCGCGGCATTCCCAAAACCTCATATTCTATTCTTTTACGTACATCCAAAGTTGCATCAGACATCAGCCACACAATACACCTGCTCTGGACTCTTGGTCATGCCTCACTGTCGGGTAATGTCTTTCGATCTTTCCTGAAATGAGAGGGATCGGTCCGTCGTGTGGATACACGCTTACCACGCTGGCTTTCGCGGAATGGCGCTGACGAGTGCGTTTTCGCTGCTAGCGTTGCCGTGCGTGTTTCTGCTGTCGTCACTGCGTACGCGACGCTCGTAGTTCACGGATTTCTTCGCTTTTTTTTTTTTTCTGGGATGTGTGCGAACAGTAAAGTTCAAGGGGTACTGACACAAAAAGTTTGGCCTCGCGTTTATTTTTTTTCTGCAATGTGTTGCTGAGGGCCTGTTAGTCATACTACGGCACATCGTTTGCTGCAGCGTGCGACACATAATTATTTACAGGCTCGTCATTAGCGACCATTGTCAGTTTCGGTTTCAAAAACGACACGCCTCCGGGTGAAACCATCCCACCTAGCAGGTGCAGCGCTCGGTAACGTCAGCACACAGAACTGTGACGCACTTCCGCGCGGTTCGCGAGCAGCCGCCGAGAAGTAGGCTGCTGGAGCGAACGGGGCAAAAAAAACATGGCTGCTATGACGTCATCATAAGTTGTTGCAGCGTGGTCACGTGAGGGTAGTAGGGGGTCCCCAAGGGTCCCCTTTGAAGGTGTCAGTAGCGCGAGGATGTCGATCGCTCCCGCAAACTTCAAAATTCATTTAAAATAACTTCCAAGCTATATTCGCTGTTGGTATTTTTCAGATCATATACGCATGTGCACCGGAATCGATCCCGCAGGCTATCTCAGCCGCGAAATATTGTGTCTGTACCCCTTTAAGAATCGAATACGAATCGAATACAAATAAGGTTCGAAAACCATTCGAATAGATTTCGAATGGCAAGGCAACCATTTTCAACACAGGTCTAGAATTCTACGACATTTTATTTCAAAGAAACATTGACAATCTTTAACAAAGTAACATTACAGTTACATTTTACGTACAAACGATACCACAATTATTAAACCGAGCTAAGCTCGTACACAGTAGTGACTAGAGCCTTCGAGGTATTTTTAACTGTAGGCTGAATAGATCCCTTCAGTATTCGAAGTGGTACTTTGTCACCAGCTTTTAAATAACACTATGACATAAATGTTAAGGTTTCATGAATGGACATCTTGAATCTCATGATAATTATAGTGTAACGAGGACACATTCGCTTCGGCGACATTGAAGTTTAAAGCAAAAATTGGTTCATTCAGAGATGAGTGAAGCTTCGATAGTCCCGTAACAGCTTAAACTGCATGCATCTTGACAATTGAGAGATGAAAAAAAAAAAGGCGAAATGATCGTTCGCTCTTCCAAAATCTTGTTCCTTTGGGGCTTTTCCCGTCGGCGCGGATTATTCGAAGAGTATTCGAAAATTATTCGGTAATTCGAACATACGCTATTCGACTCGATTGTCACATCCAACACAACGCTGTTCGATTTGTTGTTCGACATTTTCGAATATTCGTGCGCCCGTACTTTTTCCGCGTCCCCTGGCGCATCGTACTCGGCCAGCATATTTCTTCCTTTGCTCGGTTCCTCTCGTCGCGTAAACGGGCAATGCTATGTCACTGCTAGTTCGGCCGCCGTTTTTTTCTTTCTTCTTTTTTTGCTTATCGCCAGCTTCCGTCGTCTTCGGCCTGTCTTCTAGATTGTTCGGCCATTCTCCGCTGCGCTATTCTTTCGGTAGCAACCCGCGAAACTTGGCGAAGTCCCTGAAAGAAGCAGTAGTGCGATGCGGAGACGGACACCGGCGGCCCATGGCGGTTTCTGCGTACACGTGGTCGAGGTAAGCGAGGTAATTATCGCGTCTGGCGTGAAGCTAATTAGGGCTCCGCTTGACAAAGCGGTCACGAAGATGTATAGTTCAGGTAGTGTAGATGTAGTATCTTTCCTGCTAAGTAAACTTATCAACGGTCGAAGAAACGCTTGACTGGTGCCTGTGACTACACAGCCTTTGCATTTTATTTTTTTTATTTTTTTTTGGAGACAAGGTTTCCGCGTTGGGCCGCCGGTGGCTTACGTCTGGGAAGTTGTGGAAGTTTTGCATCTCTATGACAGTTTATTCTATCTGCCTGCTGCCTACGTGTTAATCGTATGCGTTCAACAGGAGTAACTTGATTATGTACCATTTTTTACTGCAACTGTTCTTTTTAGCTGCTCTGCAATACCATCTGCCGCAGTGATGTGGTTATGGTGCTTGACTGCTCACCCGAAGATCGCGGGATCAAATCCCGGCCGTGGCTGCCGCACTTCGACGGAGGCAATGTTCTAGATGCCCGTGTGCCGAGATGTCGGGGATGGTTAAAGAAACCCAGGTGGTCGAAATTTCCGTAGCCCTCCACTACGACGTCTCTCATAATAATATCGTGGTCTTGGGGCGTAAGGCCTCAACAATTATTATTAGTGGTTTGCAGCACTGCAGCATGCGCTTTCTTACAGCGGCTTAGTAGCAGCGAAGAGGTTTGACAACACGTACAGCCGTAAGCAAAAGTATGCGGACCACGGAGGCGCGTGCCGAAATTGCTGTCTAGTGGCGATCCGTCTCCTGTCGAGAGCATTGTTCAGGTCCCCTTCCAATCTCAGAGCTGAGACCAAGTGACGTCTTTCGTCCATGCGAACGGGCAATTCCACATCCAGAAATATTGCACTCAGTGAGGCATTTCTGGGATTGTCCGCCTCGGTGGTACAGTAGTTAATGTGCTCGGCTGCTGACCCCAAGGTCTCGAGTTCCATCCCGACCGCGGAGGTCGCGTTGGAGGCGACATGGTAGATGCCCGTACTCGTACGCCGGAGTCCCTTATGCAGTCTAGCGAGATTTGAAGATTATCGCGTGGGCGTCTACCAAGAACAGCGCCACGGCCCAAAGTCCTCTTTCGAGGAGAGATGGGTATCACTCAAGCTTCCCTCACTCTTTTCGCTCGCGTTTGAGGAAGGCGCATTTTCATTTCTTTCTTTTATAACAATGCGATGTTTATATTTTATGGAGCTTAACAAGTCGTTCAAATGAAGCAGTGCCAAGCACCAGCTTTACCAGCTATTTCCTATCAATTTGTCTATCGTCCGCTGAGATAAGAGCCAACGAACTTTGATCGCAACGAATGGAAAGCTTACAATTGAGAGAAAGGGTGAAGGGTTCCTCATAGGGGTAATTGTTGTAGCATGGAACAGCCAGCGAGGGAGAGAAGAATGCGAAATCTTGATTTTTTCACTGTTCCTAAACGCGCCGCCAGGCCCTTCCGACCATAGACCGGTCGACGTTAGCGCGAGAACCTTGAAATCGCGCACGCTATAGACTGCACGCCACACACTCTGAACATATCTAGGTGCTTTTTGTGTTGCACAAGACTCGGGCTTACAAGGCTGCTACCAACGAGGTTGTTCCGCTGCGTCTTCCTCCAGTTGCCACAGATGCAGTCTGGAATAGTCTGCCCCATCACATCGCAAAACACTCCTACCCATGTTTTCTTGTGGATGTCATAAGCATCGAATGTCTACTTCAGTAGAGAAGCTTTTCTTTATTACTCTTTTTTGCCTGAAGTTGAGTATATTCGCGCGTTTGTTGTATTGCCACCCCTCTAACTACAGCTGTGTTTATATCTTTGTGTACACTAATCATAATTCTGTCTAATCTTGGAAAACATGTAGAAAAATATGTACCATTGCATTTTGTGCAAATAATGCTTGCTGGTGTGTGTCTTCTGCTTTGCTGCCAGGGTGGCACGACCTAGTCAGGCGATTACTCAGCCTTTAGTCATGTCCGCCAAGGCAATTTGTAACAATCGTGTCTTGAATAAACAACATATACAAAAAAATTGGCAGATCTCACGTACCGTGGGAATCGATGTTATGCGAAGCATGCGCGGAATGGTGACTGTACAGTAATTTTTCACATTCAGCGGAACGTTATGGAATGACGCCAGAGAAATACGGAAGTGCTATACGCACACTCATATGTTGAAGAGTCGCATATCTATTATATAACCAGTTGTTTACAGTCGTGTAACGACGGAAACAGCAACATGGGTGTTACCAACACCAGACGCGGTAAGCTGATATGTAGTGCTTATATTCTTCAATACTGGATAGCGCGAATCCGAACAGGACATAGAAGGAACACAGATGCACAGGACAGGCGTTACTCGCAACTGAGCTTCGTTCACGCAAGCTTCACTAGATATATACACAGCCGAGTGGCACGCGCAGGCGCACTGCACGTAGGTTACAGTCACAGTTACAGTTGTTATGCTTATACTTGTCCGTTATTACGGAGAACGCACGCACGTTTCAGGAACCCCTGTGTATGTGTAGAAGGGATTATTGACAGTTCTTGAACAAGGTCATCGTCACCATGACCAGTGTGCACCAGCAGCTGGACCGGACTTGTTAATCGAATCCGTTCGTGATCGCGGTTATGAGGAGGCAAGTGCAGTACGAGGTATAGTGCTGCTGGTGGAAATCGCGGATGCCTCTTACGATGAAATGATCTATGATGCCTCCTATCGTGGACGTGGCACCGAGGTCTTTTGATGCTCTCTGCACATCCAATCCGTCTTTCACGCACTATAAGGACCAAGCGTTGTTGGGTCTTGATAAATCAATGTTGAAGTCACCGTAATGATGAGAGGCCTGGTTCTCTCAGCAGATTTATTGTAGGAAGCACTGACGCCGGTTTTTTGAGTAATCCACGTGATCAACGTTGCGGACCACGTGGACGAGTGGATAGTAGTTGAGCGTCTTCTAGGGTGTTCTGTGTTCAGTTTCCTCACTTTCCTTGTGTCCGCCGCTGTGGTGTAGCGGTTAAGGTGCTTGGCTGCTGACCCGAAGTTCGCGGGTTCGATCCCGACCACGGCGGTCACATTTCGATGGAGGAAAAATGCTAGATGCCCGTGTTCTGTGCGATGTCGGTACACGTTAAAGAATACCTGGTGGTCAAAATTTCCGGAACCCTTCGCTACGGCGTCTCTCATATCATATCGTGGTTTTCGGATATAAAACCCTAACAATTAATATTATTATCACTTTCCTTGCGTGCCAATGAGTGTGTTCGCGGTTACTGTGTTGGTTGAGACTCTGTATCACCTGTGGCACATACCCGCATAACATTAACTCTGGTTTACGGGTATGTGCCACACGTGGCTGAGAGAAAGGGTTTCATGACGTACGCAACGGGTATTTTGCGTTATTCATGTCATCATCAGTGAATCGTGTTCGTCATACTTTGATCCTCTGCTGTGACAATTTTGGTATATGAAAAATTATGGAGACGACCAGGATAGCGCCCAGACGTAGGCGGCTAGATAGATAGATAGATAGATAGATAGATAGATAGATAGATAGATAGATAGATAGATAGATAGATAGATAGATAGATAGATAGATAGATAGATAGATACGTAGATAGAAACGCCCAAAATGTCTGAGGTTCGCTAAGAAATGCTTCGCATTTAAAAAACACAATAATAAAGAAAGAAAGCAAAGTAGCGCGACTATATGCTCAGGAACCTCGATTTTCCACAATTTTTATTGCACAATATTGAAGTTTCGTACGCAAGTGTATCTAAATTGCACCCCCAACAATCCAGAGTCGTTATGAATGTAATGTAAAAGTAACAGTGACAGGTCAACGCGAAAGCGGCTTCTTGAACATGTCAGGGCGGTTGCTTGATTGCAACACAAACAGCTTCTCTTCGCTTAAACCAAGAGCTTGAAGTGTCTATATTCACTGAGACAGATATGGATGCAACAGTGACATATTGTTACGTGAATGAAGACTCGGTAGACTGTAGTCCGTAGATTATCTACACGATATATTTACAGGAGTGGTTGCAGCGCTGACCGGTTCAGCCAAGAGCCCGAGGAGAGAGAGATCTTCCTTCTCTTCGTCCGGCGCACACGCGCATGGTGCAAGGGGCTGGCAGTATGCATGTAGCATAATCCCCGGCGGCAGAAGCGCCGTCTCGGCGCATCAGATGTCAACGTCACTGGGAGAGTGGTAGGGCTTCAAGCGTGCGACATGTACGATATCGCTGGCCGGTGTGGAAGAGGAAGGCGACGAGGCGACAGGAGCGATTTCATAAGTTACCGGGGTTACCGCACGAACGACTCTGTATGGACCTGTGTATCGAGACATCAGTTTTTCCGACATCCCAACGTGACGGGTGGGCGACCACAGCAGGACCAAGGAACCTGGCGAGAAGTGCACGTCTCGGTGTCTGCGATCGTACAACCGCCGTTGGTTTTCTTGAGAAGTCAAAAGGCGAGTGCGGGCGGTTTCACGTGCATGGGCAGCCCTGGTGATAGCGTCAAGGGCATATTCACTGGTCGGTACTGCGGGAAACGGGATGGTGGTGTCCAGGGGCAACGTTGGTTGTCGGCCGAACAACAGAAAAAATGGAGAGTAACCGGCAGTGTCGTGGCGCGAAGAATTGTACGCAAATGTCACGTATGGCAAAGCAAGGTCCCAGTCGGAGTGGTCGGAGGAAACATACTTCGCAAGCATGTCTGTAAGTGTTCGATTGAGACGCTCCGTGAGGCCATTTGTCTGCGGATGGTAGGACGTAGTAAGCTTGTGCCTCGTTTCACATGACCGCAGAATGTCGGCTATGACGTTCGACAGAAATGTGCGGCCACGGTCCGTAAGCAGCTGGCGTGGAGCTCCATGTTGCAAAATCACGTCGTGTAGAAGGAAGTCGGCGACATCGGTGGCGCAGCTTGTTGGAAGAGCTCGTGTGATGGCGTAGCGCGTGGCGTAGTCTGTGGCCACAGCTATCCACCTGTTGCCAGAGGAAGACACGGGAAACGGGCCAAGTAGGTCTAAGCCAACGCGAAAGAACGGTTCTGACGAAATGTCAAGGGGTTGAAGGTACCCGGCGGGAAGCGTCGATGGTGTTTTGCGGCGCTGACATTTCTCACACGCCGCAACATATCTTCTGACGGAGCGTGCAAGCCCTGGCCAAAAGAAGCGTCGGCGGATCCGGTCGTAAGTGCGCGATACACCAAGGTGACCGGCCGTTGGAAGGTCATGAAGTTCGTGAAGGACAGCCAAGCGGAGGTGTTTCGGAATAACAAGCAGCAGGGCTGGTCCATCTGGGTGAAAACTGTGGCGGTAGAGTGCACCATCTTGGAGGACGAACGAGCGATGGGACCGGTCGGTAGACGATGATTCTAGGCGTTCGATGATAGTACGCAAGGACGCATCACGGCGTTGCTCGTCGCCGATGTTTGTTAGTAAGGAAAGTGAAAAGACGCAAGCGTCGGCGTCGGTGTCAGAGATGGTGCTCGATTCATCGACCGGGTAGCGAGACAGGCAGTCTGCGTCCTGGTGTAGGCGGCCCGACTTGTACGTCACTGTGTAGCTATATTCTTGGAGTCGCAGAGCCCAGCGACCAAGACGGCCAGTAGGATCCTTTAGTGACGAAAGCCAACAGAGCGCATGATGGTCCGTTATTACAGAAAAGTGCGTGCCATATAAATATGGGCGGAACTTCAAGACTGCCCAGACAAGAGCAAGGCATTCACGCTCTGTAATGGAATAGTTGCGCTCGGCAGCTGTAAGGAGGCGGCTGGCGTACGCGATAACGCGGTTGTGTCCCTGTTGTCGTTGGGCTAGGACGGCTCCGATCCCGTGACCACTAGCATCGGTTCGGACCTCCGTCGCAGCGGATGGATCGAAGTGGGCCAATATAGGCGGCGTTGTCAAAAGTGTGACGAGGCGAGAAAAAGCGGCGGTTTGAGCGGGACCCCACGTAAAAGGCACGTCTTTCTTCAGAAGTTCAGTGAGTGGTCGAGCGATTGTTGCAAAATCTTCCACGAACCTTCTGAAGTAGGAACAGAGTCCCACAAAACTCCGGACGTCTTTGGCTGATTGGGGTACAGGAAAACTCGTGACTGCACGAATTTTCTCTGGGTCCGGCTGCACACCCGAAGCATCGACGAGGTGGCCCAAGACTGTAATCTGCCGGCGACCGAAGTGGCACTTCGACGAATTCAATTGGAGGCCAGCTTTGCGGAAGACGTCAAGAATAGCTGCCAAACGCCGAAGGTGGGTTTCAAATGTAGGCGAATATACAAGGACATCGTCGAGGTAACAAAGGCAGGTTGTCCATTTGAATCCTTGTAGCAGAGAGTCCATCATACGCTCGAACGTGGCTGGGGCGTTGCACAGACCGAACGGCATAACCTTGAAGTGGTAGAGGCCATCGGTAGTTACAAACGCAGTCTTTTCTTGGTCTTTCTCGTCCATAGCAATCTGCCAGTAGCCAGAGCGTAGGTCTATTGAAGAAAAGTAGCGCGCGCCGTGTAGGCAATCAAGAGCGTCGTCAATTCGGGGCAAAGGGTAAACGTCCTTTTTCGTAATTCGATTAAGATGGCGGTAATCAACGCAGAAGCGCCATGTGTCGTCTTTCTTTTAACCAGCACGACGGGAGACGCCCAAGGGCTCGACGAGGGTTCAATAATGCCTCTGGCTAGCATCTTGTTCACTTCTTGTTGAATGACCGTGCGCTCTGCGGCAGACACCCGATATGGTCGGCGGTGAATGGGAAGAGAATCACCGGTGTTTATGCGGTGCTTTACAACAGAAGTCTGGCCTAGTGGTCGATTATCGACGTCAAAGATGTCGCGGTAAGAAGCCAAAAGGCGGCTTAGAGCGGCTGATTGCTCAGGTTCGAGGTCCGGGGCTATCATGTGACGTAATTTCATGTCGAGGCGTGTGGTATCCGGCGGGCGACAAGGAACATCTGAGCACACGTCCGCAGCGAAAATGGTGACGTGGTCATCTGATAATGATCGGAGCGTGGCGACTGAGATGCCTTGGGGTAGCACTTGCTTCGTGAAGCCGAAATTTACAACAGGGAGATGTATCCGGTTAGCGGCTACGGTGACAACGCAGTGTGGTACAGTGATGTCGCGCGCCAGAAGGACATCAGCAATAGGCGTGACGACATAGTCCCCGTCAAGCACCGGTGAAGACGTTGCCATTTCGACGAATGTCAGGGCTTTAGGCGGCATGCGAATAAATTCTGTGGTACAAAGGCTGTTCTGGAGCTTGGGGCTAGTATCGGGCAGAAGAGGAAGTTCCAAGCAAAGAGTACCGGCAGAACAGTCAATCAGGGCAGAATGTGTCGAGAGGAAGTCCATCCCTAAGATGAGGTCGTGAGGGCAACTGGTGAGCACGGTAAAGAGGACGGGAACGTGGCGGCCGGCAATGCTTATTCGAGCGGTACACATTCCTGTGACGGCAACAGTACCGCCATCGGCGACGCGTACGGCTTTAGTTGTAGCAGGCGTGAGTACTTTCTTAAGTCGACGGCAGAGATGCGCACTGATGATAGACACCTGAGCTCCAGTATCAATTAACGCTGTCATAGAAATACCGTCCACTTGCAGATCAATTAAGTTCGTGTTCGTAGGGAGCGTCAACGGAGGATTTGGTTCAGACGAAAATGATGCAGCACTACCTCCAGGAGCTGCACGACCTAGTTTTCCGTCCGGGACGAGACGTAGTTCGGCGGCGATGAATAGCGGCGTGGTTGAGGCGACGGGGAACGACGGCGTTGGGGCGACGGTGACCGAGCAGTAGGGCGGCTGTTGGGTGCGTCAGAGGCAGCGTACGTACGGCTGGGCGGATACCGGTGAGGTGCAGCGTATGGGCGAGAAAGCGACGAGAATTGGCCCCAATAAGGCGGCGTCCAGGTGGTTCGGCAGTGACGGGAGACGTGACCCACCCGGTGGCAGCGGAAGCAGATGGGCTTGTCGTCGGGAGTTCTCCATTCCGATGGGTTGCGGGATCTTGGAGGGAAATAGGAGTCGTTGCGGGGTGCACTCGCTGGCGTCGGTCGGTATTCGGGCCGAGAGACGGAGCAGGCGACAGGGAAACCGAGATTGGCAATTTCTTGACGCACGACGGCCTGAATAACAGAGACCGTGGGGGGTGCTTGGGCAGCGGCTTGGTCAAAGGGAGGTGTGTGGAAGGGCGCTGGACTTGCGGCTTCAAGCTCCCGTCGAACGATGCGCGTCGCATTCTCCTCAAAGGGTGGTGTGGCGCCGAGATCGGAGCACGTTGATGTGACAGCCGTGTTCGGTAGCCGAGCGAATTGAGGCAGTACGCGGCGGCTTTTCGCCCTTTCGAAGCGGCGGCATTCCTTAATGATGAGGTCGATGGTCGACACATTTGTGTAGACGAGCAAATTGAAGGCGTCGTCCGCGATGCCTTTGAGTACGTGGCCCACCTTGTCAACCTCGGACATTTGTTCGTCCACTTTTCGGCACAGCGCGAGTACGTCCTGAATGTACGAGACGTACGACTCGGTCGATGACTGGACACGGGTGGCAAGTTCTTTTCGTGCTGTCATTTGGCGACCGGACGGGTCCCCAAAGATGTCGCGTAGTCGCTCCTTGAAAATGTCCCAGCTGGTGAGCTCGGTCTCATGGGTCTCGAACCAGACACGCGGGGTGCCTCCCAAGTAGAAGATTACGTTGGCAAGCATCATGGTGGGGTCCCATCGGTGAGTTTGGCTAACACGCTCGTACATGCTGAGCCAGTAGTCAACGTCAAGGCCAGCTTGGGCGGAAAATGTACCGGGGTCGCGGGGGTGGGACACCGTAAGGTACGTTGTGGTGGGCGCCGCAGCTGGAGACCGAGACGAGCTGTTGTCAGTGGTAGCCATGGCCGGAAACTGGATGGTGAGGCCGCTGCGAAGCTTCGTGGTGAGGACGGGGAACGTTCCACCTCCACCAAATGTTACGTGAATGAAGACTCGGTAGACTGTAGTCCGTAGATTATCTACACGATATATTTACAGGAGTGGTTGCAGCGCTGACCGGTTCAGCCAAGAGCCCGAGGAGAGAGAGATCTTCCTTCTCTTCGTCCGGCGCACACGCGCATGGTGCAAGGGGCTGGCAGTATGCATGTAGCAATATTTTCAACAATTTTACTTGGAAAAATCGTACCAGAGTCTATCCTTTGTTTCAGCAATTGCATTACCGGCGAGCCCACGCTTCAACGCTTCTTTCTTAATGCAGGTACGCCACCCCTGGAACAGCGCTACGTGAACTATGAGGGCCTCGTTTCGATAACCGTTCTCACACTTGACCGTGGTAGTTTGCAACGAAATGTGCACCAGTATCTCAACTGGATGTAGTGGTTATACCGCCTTCATTGTGCTACTCTCTCAAGTTACTGTGTTCTCTGTGTTCAGCGATACGGCGACGTGGGGCGATACGGCGAGCGAAATCTACGCAGTCGAAACCATTCTGTACAGGTAAGGATACCTTACGGAAAATATTTTTTATCTGAGAAGCCCAATTTTACTGGAAATGGAAAACTATCCATTCAGTGAAACTGTACGTTCACTGCACTGTCCATTTCGACCGCCTCTGATTGGCTGGAGCTTAACGAGCAGCACGCCTCCTGTTTCCGGTTCTTCTTCCGGAACGTCATTTTGACGTCACGGACCTTTCACAACTGTCGACACAAATGAGGTAAACGGAATGCGCTTCAATGCAACAAACGCAGTCTCCCGAGATCCGCTTTTCGCTGGGCCAATCTTGGAGGCGCTGCAATAAATTCGAGTCTGTGATTGCCTTAGCCCTCGAATCAGGTTTAATATGCCCTCCCGATTATCGCAACTGTGAAGGTCGGTGCGCATTCCCTGCACCGTTCCCAAGCTTCTGGTACATGGTGCTACGCAAGGAAAGACTTGCGAAGTTTGTTTTCTGTTACTATATTTCGTCCGCTTTCTTTTAGCGCTGGCACTGTGCTATGCCGGTGCGGTGCGTCGACGTGGTCAAGAGCGCGATGACGTCAGGGCTTGCCGCTTTCTCGGGTAACTGAATGCGCTCCGCTCAGATGTACATATCGATTAGATGGACAGTTCGAGAATAGCTTCCCTGTCGTGTCCATGGCATTGTGTCGGGTGGTGCGTGTCTATTTACCTACGGTTGTCACAGGGAAACCATACTGAAGGCGAGTTGTCTTGTTCACTATTACTAGCAGTGCCGTAATCAGTGTAGAGAAAGATACTCAACCTCCAGGGATGCAAGCGATAAAGTTAACCAAAATGCATTCGCGATTCTTCAACGAGAAACTGTTAGGTTAAGAAACGACCTGGATGCGCCTGAAACCGCACAAGGGGAGGTTCCTTTCTTTGTCAAACTGGGCTCAGTATTATTATCGGCTGGCGAAGTCTCCTCTGCACTTTGTACGTCCCATGTCCAGGAATTCGGGACATCGACAACTAGCGCCATCTGTTGTGTTGGCTGCTTAAACTGCCTGCCCTGTGTTAAAAGGGAATAAGAACACTTTACTTACTAAGTGGCAGCGTCACTCAATGGGAACCGACCTTTGAACATTTATTGTAGTGTAACGCTTCAATGTACGCTTAAATCACTTCGTCCATATAATATGGGAGTCATTATGCCACAGTGCGAGAAGTTTTGATTTATTCCCATTAACTTCCTGGGTTCGAGAGCCACATTTATGTGCTATGTGAAACTCCATAGGAGATAATTTAAAAATTTATATAAAAACAATGCGCCTTCACCTGCCTAAATCACTGAAGGGACCCAATCTCGATGATTCAATATTCGTACCTGTGAAGTTTGGCGGATGTCGGCGAAGTTTCTGAGGTTCGACGAGAACTTTTGTCTAAGGTGCATTGCAGCGAAACCGCCTTATAGGGGTGCATACGCTTCATAGTGTTTACGGTTGCCCTAAAACAGGTGAAAATGTCAGTGTTTTTATATAATCTTGTTTTTCTTGAAGCTGCTAAAGATATGGAGGGTATGAATACTGTGGAGGTCTTAAGTTGTTAATTAGCAATGAGAAGTCTCAGGTTAATTAGAGCAGATGGTAAAAAATGAGAATAGCTCCTCGTAATTCAAAGTAAGTAAGAATTGACAAGATATATTGATACGGATAGGAATTTTGCTCCACTGCGTGTAAGTAATCAAGGGTACTAATGAATTTAACAATTTACTTAAAACTTATTGGTGAAAGCGGTTAGTATAGAAGGACATGTATATTATATATAGTTATAGTATTGCAATGCACGCCATTAATATTAGATGGCTGTCGCATGCAAGTAACTAGCAGTAGATACTGTTATAGCTAATTAGTAATCAAAGGTACAATAGATATGGTAATTGTACTCTGTCATTATTAATACTTACACCTTGAGGTAAATAGAAAAGGGGTCAACAAGAATCAACTAATCCGAGGATTGCGTTGTAATGTACCACATGGAAGTGGAGACGAAGAGGATCAAAGATATAAGAATCTTAGGTTGCTAATTGGTGATTAGGGGTATTTTAGCTTAATTACTATGAAAAATTAAGAGTTGACAATGACCCCCAAGAATTCACACTGAGTGAGATTTACTCAGCAACATTATGCACATTTGCACCCTGACCATATAAGTAATCACTTGTAATGAATTCACCAATTTTAAGGTTATAATAGGAATCTTTCAGTATAGAAGGATATGTACATGATATATATAGGGTATTCAATGTATGAAATTAACATCCGAGATAGATAGTAACATGCAATTATCTTTAGTGATAGTTATCGATAATTAGTAATCCGGGATAATTTGGGGAAAATCTATGGAACCTAGCAATTAAAGATGACGATTATAGTTTATTAGTGATCGTTGTAGGCAGTTGCTAAGTGCGGGTATATGGTCAATAAATTAATAGGTCGACAACATAGTAATGCATCAAATGAAAGCATATAGGAAGAGACTGAATACATTTGGAATGTGTGCTAATCGGCATTTAGGGGCTCTGCAGCGTAAATAATATTAATATTTTTTTACAGCAGAGTTATGCCCACGCTTTGTACTACTCGCGATGTAGACAAAACAGAATCATCATTATGGCGGCGCACTCAGCATAGCTGTGCCTAGTTAAGCCATGTTAATCATAGCCAATTGTAATTAAGTTTAGTTTAGCACGATGAAAACTAATTAGCCAAGCATAATACAGCCAGAAGGCTAATTAGCCCTAATTAAGCCGAGTTGAGATTCTAGTCTGCGTAGTCATGCCGAGCTCGGCAAGTGATGCCGAGCGATACCGATTATTAATTATGAATGAGTCTAATTAGCATTATTACGTTAATTGACTCATTAGGTCTAGATTGACTTGTGGTAAAAGCTCGTCAAGATGAAGCCTCCAGTAAGTAGATTATACTAATTAGGCTCATTAGCGTAATTAAGCTAATTAAGATATAATTAATTCTAGCTTGACTAGGGATGCAAGTTAAGCTAGACCAAGTTACAAATGTGCAAATAAACCTATTACGCTAATTATTCAAATTAATCTGATTAAGCTAATTAACCTATGTCGTGTTGTGACTGCCGAGCGATACCAAATCGAACCCGATCAACGCCTAGTCTATACTCGTGATTACCAATGTGACCCCGTGAACACTTCGTGCATCGTCGTGTGAATGCACGTGTGTCTAGTCAAGCCAAGACCAGCCAAGTGCCTACCAGCTCTGCTCTAGCCAAGGTTTGCGCGACTCAGTGCAATAATAATACCTGGGGTTTAACGTCCCAAAACTACGATATGATTATGAGAGACGCCGTAGTGGAGGGCTCCAGAAATTTCGACCACCGGGGGTTCTTTAACGTGCACCTAAATCTAAGTACACGGACCTCAAACATTTTCGCCTCCATCGAAAATGCAGCCGCCGCGGCCGGGATTCGATCCCGCGACCTTCGGGTCAGCAGTCGAGTGCCATAACCACTAGACCACCGTGGCGGGGCGCGCGACTCAGTGCAAGCTGCGCAAATTTTTTTAAATTAGGTCAGCTAAGCAGAATTCACGGTAAGAGTATCTTACTAATGTTGATCTACATTCGCACCTTGGTACACAGTGCATTACTAATGAATGGTGACAATGAATTCAACATATGTTCAATTTAGAGGTGAAAGCTGTCAGTGTAGGACATCAGTAAAATAGATAGATAGTATCTAATCTATGCAGCTATAGATCTCAATGTATGCAGTTACAGTACAGTGGTGGGAAGTAGTAGAATATCATTCATTATTAGCAGTCATAAATATCATTAATTCGTAATCAATTATAATTATTCGTTTAATATAGATACCATCTATCACCGACCAGTGTCAAGAGAAATGTTTACGAGAGATGACGATTTAAAGGAGTACTGCATTGAAAACGGCGGGAAAATTGGACGAAGGCTAAGGAAAAAACAACAACACAAGCGCTCGCACATTGATGAGTTATGCAAAACACTGGGTGCAAAAGAGCCTGATGTAAGAGAAACAATATGCAGAAGGGTGTCTTCAAGGGCCAGTTGCTACATATTACTGCACTCAAAACCGCGCGAAAACGGCAGGAAGGCTAACGAACAGAGGAACAGCGCTTCTGTTGTTTGTTCCTAAGCCTTCGCCCCGTTTTAGCGCTGTTTGAAACGCAGTAACATGTACCAACTGACCCTTCAAGACACCCTTCTACAATTCAAAGGAGTAATTAAATCTACTGATAGTTTTAGGAAATTAATAATTAAGTGCAGATATATGATAAAAATAAATTGAGGCATATGATTGCAAAGCATCAGATGATAGTCTAAAGAGAGAGGGTGAATGCATTGCGAGATTCTCTTGCGAATGAACCTTTTCAAGCAATCCCAGAAAGCCCCGCGGGAGCGTGGCGCACTATGGGAAAAGTTTGTACATCGAACGAGCCGGACGTTCGGTCGCCCGCGGCTCGTTGGTGCCGTGGGAGCACAAAACGAATGGAACGTACACGTCGCGGCTTGTTGAACATTCTTACATCGTAAAAGACTACACTTATCCAAACGCATCTGCCTGTATGTCTACGCATGAAATGTGAAAGGAATAGCACAGTCAGTGTAGGTATTGCCGAGCGTATGTATATCGGACGTAGCAGTTAATCGATATGTGCGTTATCGCGTGCCGATGCCATCACGACGTTCGTTTGTCAATAATGTGAGCGGAACACCGAATTCATGTTTAGTGTATGAATACTTGGAAGGTACTAATGCGAATGTGTCGTATTGAAATGCCATAGAATTTTCCGCCTCAGCATTTGGTGTCATGAACACTTTTGCGCTTGCTCACTGCGTTTAGCCGTTATGGCGTATTTCAAAGATAATTTCAGTGTTAGAGACTCATCTTGCGCACGACTACACATATCTACGGCATGCATTCACATGCGAGCAAACACGTGAAAGTACAACCAGCGTTTCTAAAATGCAACAACTGCAGTTAGTATCAACGAAGGGCCCTAGAATCTTATCATTTGTTATATACATGTATATGCGGTGCGAGCGACGCGCACGCAGTCTAATCAGTTTCTCGAGTACTCTCGAGTACTCTGTAAATATCACAACCTCACCTTGCGCTCGTCGACAGTGTCGATGGACGTTGATTCCAAGTGGATGCGCGAATTCTATAGACCGCTCCTGGACTTCATCTAGAAAGCCACGTTGTATCGTTCTATTTAATTTTTGCTGCAGGGCTGGGGTCTCAAACACGCGGCCCGGCTCGCACGTGACTGACTTCGTCCCATCCTTTTATTGGTCATCTCTAGAACGGAAGAAGCCTCAAAGGGGTCAAGAGAAAACTGCGCACTGGCAAAAACCGGACGTATGCACTAAGGGATGAGGAAGGCAAAGTCACTGTCAATATGGATAGCAAAGTTAAAATAGCTGAGGAGCTTTACAAATATCTGTACAGTAGCCAGGACAACGAGGGCGATAACGTAAGAAGTATATTAGTAGGCCGGAGGAATCGTACAACCCACCAGTAACGACATGGGAAGTAAAGAAATCCTTAGAGGGAACGCAAAGAGGCAATTGCCGCTGGTTAGGATCAGGTAACATCTGTTGAAAGACGGTGGACAGATTGTTTTAGAAAAACTGGCCACCATGTATAGAAAGTGTCTCTTGACGATGAAGGTAGGAGAATCTTGGAATAATTTTAAAATCACCTTAATTCATAACAAAGACGACGTCAAGGGCTTGAAATATTACATGCCGATCTGCTTACTGTCCGTTGTATACAAGCGATTTAAAAATATAGCAAGCTTCCGTACAGGCTACTCGACAATAAACAGATTCACACGATCAATCAAGTGATAGAGAAATGCGCGGAATATAACCAACCCCTATATATAGCCGTCAGAGATTACGAGAAGGTATTTGATTCGGTCGAGATGGCAGCAGTCATTCAGGCACGGAATCAGGGCGTCGACGAACCATATATAAAAATACTGGAAGAAATCTTAGATTTAGGTGCACGTTAAAGAACCCCAAGTGGTCAATAATTCTGCAGCACTCCAATACGGCGTCCCACATAATCATATCGTGGTTTTCGGACATTAAACGCCACTAGTACTACTACTACTAATAACAATTATTATTATTATTATTATTAATATTGTTATAATAATAATAATAATTATTATTATTATTATTATTATTATTATTATTATTATTATTATTATTATTAGTGGTAGTAGTAGTAGTAGTAGTATTACTAAGGCGTGAAACTGGTAGAGTGTTGGTTTATGTAAATTGAATTACCACAAATGAAAGCTTGAAGCATTTATATTCAACCAGTTTTATTGTTTTCTCCACGGTGCATCGGTTTAAAGCGCACTCGTATTAAGCGTCTAGTCGGGTTGTGGATATAACAACTTGCAATCTCATTGCAAAAAAATATATATACAGAGACCAGGAGGAGCCATTTCTTTACTTGTACACCGCCAAAATACAGACACCGCCAAAATACGGACACACTGCGCTGTAGCTATTCGGATGCGACAGCAGCCCCAGAAGATGGCCTAGCGAATACAGCAAGCAAGACTAGAGGAATATCATAGCCTTCTCCCTTTATATCTAGATTTTTTTTATCCTGCGGCAAGAGCATGCGTAATTCCGAAGTATCCATGTGCGCATTCACATAGATACTTCCGAATTATTGATAAGCAGATGCTTGTGATGGAACATGCAGAATATTAATTTAGGCAGAACTCTGTGCGTGACACTCCCGCATTAATGATGACGCGTGGGTACGAGGTTGTTTTTCATGCATTATTTTTGTTGCCCCCAAGCGGCCTACGTACACAATAATACTTTAAGGGTCTTTACGTGCCTTAACCCCATTGTCATTATCGCCAAGCCGCAGTGGGAGATTCTGTGATAGGTTTAAACACCCGGGGGTCTAGAACGTGCATCTAACAGACCTAAGTAAGCATGTGTTCTTGCATTTCGTCCCCGCCGGAATACGACCACCATGGCAGGGAATAGAACACGCAACCTCGCTAGAGTCACTGGAAAAATTTCAGAGTATCGCATCCGTTTTCCGCGCGCCGCCGCCACCGCGATTGGTTTACTCGCATCACGTGACCTTTCGCCGCCATATCCCTTCCAAGCGCTTTGGGTGCAGGCGCGTTCAGTGCAGAGCGTGGCCGGACGTTTAGCAGTACCACGGTGTCCAGAAGTACTTCGTCGCTTTTTTAAAGCGTCATGCAGACAGGGGCGTAAGCAGACATCTTTTTTTTTTGGGGGGGGGGGCACCTCCTTGATCTGAAGTGGGAGCCTGGCAGGCAGATGTGATCGAGTGTCATTTCGTGCTATGTATGCCACGGGAAAAACATTTCGGGGGGGGGGGGGGGGAGGGGGCACGGGCCTGGTGTGCCACCCCCTGGCTACGCCACTGCATGCAGATGCCAGAAGAGAGTAGCTCACCATCAATCGAACGTTACTGGAGAGCTACTCTGGGAATCTCTTTTGCCGTGTGGGAAAAATTAATGTCAAAGAGCGCCGTTCTACGTGGCTGCATATTTGGCCTGAACGGATTCGCCCCTCTCGAATAACACTCCTTCCTGCAATGAACTACACTAACTTTGCTGGAAAAGTTCTTATGCGACAAGATACTTCACCTTTTCGGTTCGCTATGGTCAGCGAATTGAAAACTACATACATTTCTATTCGCTCGGCTGTTTATATCTCGATCGGTTGAACAGATTACGCATGCTATCTGAGTTATAAGCGTGTCACGAACGAGAGCGAAATCAAAGATTTGTTAAAATAACAACTGTTTACTAGTATACCTTGAAGGCATTTTTGGCATGATCATTTGGCATTGCACAAAACAGAAGCGTGGAACTCTGTTGATAAACTTGGTATAAGGCAATGTTATCAAGCGCATTTTTAAATTTGTGGCAAAAATGCTGCTAATGCTGCATTGCGCCGAGCATTCCCTTAAAACACTGTATAGTTGGTGAGAAATGGTTTCAGCAAAAAAAAAAAAAACCGATTCCACGCATAGAGGGAGTCGATTTTATGGGAGCCCTAGGTCTATATACATACTGTGTTCAGTAGCGTGTGCTTTAAAAATTCCGGGATGTGCTATTTCTGATCAAAAGAACATAAATGACCGTGCCGCGGAAGTGTTGATATGAGTGCATTATGAAAAAAAAAGTGCAGCAGTGCAGAAACCGAACGCCAGCTGTATACGCGCTGGCAACGCCAAAAAAGAAAGAACTGTTTGTCGGAACACAGCAAAATATTTGCAAATTCATTGCAAGGTTGGGAATATTAAGGAGACAAGAAATAGGAAATGAAACATATAAGTAGTGATGTCAATCATTTTTGATGGCCTATTTTCTACGTATCGCAAGATAAGATGCACCTTACCTACCACACGCCGATTCGCCCGTGCATTCGGCTGCTGGCATTCCGAATCAAGACGTCGCGCACAACTTCCAATTACCGTACACACACAACTTCTATTACACATATCAACCAGTTGAACAGCAAGCACGGTGCGCAAGCAAGCTTGCGTCAGCGATCAGTCGAAGGACGCAATGTTGAATGTTTTCGATGTCGTTCGATGACGTTCTCGAGTGCAGTGAACCTGAACACCGACTGCAAAGCTAGCGCAAAGAGTCAAGATTCACCAAATGTCGAACTAAATGGCATCTCGCACGATGTCACTGCGCTAATGCAACTATGTTTACAGCTCCGGACCTAGCGAACACGCCCGGGCGTGACACGAAAAGAGACCGAAGAAGCCATGAAGAGAGTTCGCGAGCACATGGCAACATTCGCCGTACGTTTCATTAGTTACACTGCTAACCGCGCAGTCGATCCATACCTGTCGATGACTCGAAATCTCTTCTAATATCCTCTTGAAGAAACACACACACACATAATGCCGTTCTGCCGAGCGTAACACGGCACTGAGGCTAAAAGATCGGTCACTTCTCAACACACGCTAGCAACGCGCCGGACGGTCTGGAAGGTACATGGCCGCCGCCACCCAATGTTGCCCGCGTGCAGCCTACCTTTGCGGTACTCTGATTTTCCAGTGACTCTAGACCTCGCTACTCAGCAGCGCCGCACTTTATCAGCCAATTGCTTCCACGGCGTTGGCGGCGTCAACAAAAAATCATCACGTGATGACATCACGATGGGACGTTATTATGACGTCACACATTCCCAAGATCACGTAATTATGACGGCATGACGTCACATAACGTGACTTCATCACATGACATTGTCGCATTGCACTGCCTCTGTGATCGGTTGGCCAATCACAGAGGCAGTGCAAAACCACGTTAGGTGCAGAAAGCTTTTGCACGAGGGTGGGGCAGAACAGACACATCGAATGACGACAAGAAGAAAACTTTCACCTTCGAGTCGTCTTAGTCTAATGCATAAGGGGCCCAGTGCGTTTTTTTTTTATACGAATGATAGGCCTTGTCTACGAGAAGTTCTCGCAAACGTAGTCACGAGGCGTGCGCTTTCGATCTTTCCTTGGCATGGCACGAGCCCACGCTTCCAAGCTCACCGGGTCACTAGGAGCTTTGAAAATCACAAGCCATACAACACTGCCCTCTTAATTAATGATATTACTTAGCACCCTCTAGTGTTTATTGGCATTACTGTACGATTGAGACGATGGCAATGAGTGATGCGAGGAAACCGAATAATTTCATCATATAAGATTTCTGACAAATTCGGTCCGTCACTTAGCAGGCGAATATCGTGTCTACTAAGTATGAAAATAATCAAAAAGTAGGCCATGCCTTTAAGAGGGGGGTCACACTTTCTGCGAGATGTGAGTCGCGCACTGCAACACACTGATTTCAGCGTCATTGACTGCAGCACGTGGCTTAAGTTAAGCTTCCATTGCGAGAAGCTCAATGCGGCCACTCTAGAAGCGCCACGAACCAACACAGAAAAAAAGTGGGGCTCATCACGTAAGAAAAACAGAGTATGTACATTGCCTACGGTACGTAACGAAATGCAGGGAAAGAACTCCGCTTGCATACCATCGCCGTGGTATAGATAAGGCCTGCGTTAATAATATCCGGGATTTAACGTCCCAATACCACGATATGATTATGAGAGACGCCGTAGTGGAGTGCTCCGGAATACTTGACCATCCGCTGTTCTTTAACGTGCACTAACATCGCACAATACACGGGCCCCTAGCATTTCGCATTCATCGAAATGCGACCGACGCGGCCAGGATCGAACTCGGGATCTACCGGTTAGCAGCCGAGCACCATATTTACTGCTCCACCGAGGCGGACAAGGCCTGTGTTGACAGCAATGTTTACCTTCTGGCAGCACGGTAACAGGACAGTTCAATGCCTTGCAACTGTTATAATAGTGGGTACACCCCGCTATTTTAACAGTTGCACACACACTAGCGATGTCTATGTGTGCTTCTTTTCGTTTTCTGTCCCCTCTCGGCGCGCTTTTTCACGCTCAACAGTGAACTAATTAACTGAAAAAAAGAAAGATATTCGTGGAAGGTTGCTCAGCTTGCCTTTAACAACTTTCAGTGTAAGCCACTATTTGAGAAACATCGCCTCATGAGGTGCTACGTTGTCTATCGGTAAACAAAGGCACGACACAGAGAATAAACATAAAACGGCTTTTCGAGAACCTTCCACGTCACTTGCGAACATAAGCAAAAGATTTCAACTCGTAATGAAAATATTAAATGGGTCCTGACGAGAGACTTTTTAACGAACTTTACCATGTAAAAATAGAAACAAGCTATTTTGTCCAGAATAAAACTGGCCGCAAGAACCGGGTTTCAAGCCGCGACCTCCTGCAATTCTACAGACCAGCATAATATAATAATAATAATTGTTGGGGTTTAGCGTCCCAAAACCCCGATATGATTATGAGAGACGCCGTAGTGGAGGGCTCCGGAAATTTCGACCAACTGGGCTTCTTTAACATACACCTAAATCTAAGTACACGGGCCTCTAGCGTTTTCGACTCCATCGAAAATATGGCCGCCGCGGCCGGTATTCGATCCCGCGACCTGCGGGTCAGCACTCGAGCACCTTATTCACTAGACCACCCTGAAGGGTTGCAGATCAGCATAGGCAGTCAAACAAGAAGGCGGGTTTCACGATACTTTATATCAGCCTAAGCTGTTTCATTCGTCTCTCACCAACATTTAGCGGAGAGGAAAACGCGGCCTGGGTAGCATGTCACGAGCATAATGAAGTCGGTGATTTCCGGCGTCTTTAGTTATCGACTAAAACGCGTTCTTGGGCTAGTTGGTGCATCGTCTGACAAAAATTTGGAGGCACAAAGGAACGAGGACAAGAAATGACAGGACTGGTGCCAAACTAAAAACTGTTTTATTGGAAAGAACATTGCATTCCAGGGAGCTTCACGCGCATGGGCGAGTCACATTGACAATCACGGTAACAGAATGACAACCTACTTTGAGTTATCAAGACTTGTCTAAAGAGTGCAATTCGTTGCGATATAAATTCAAGGAAGGCACACTAACACATTGGGCACCCTTCTTATTTATGCAAAAAGCCTCCAACAATTATCTGGCCACCTGGTTTCGAATTTTCCCAAGCACCCTGGTTTCGAAAAACCGGGGCGCGCATGCGCAGGACTTGCAGTGCGAAGGCAAGTGTAAACCAGATACATTGTTAAGGGAGGCTTCATGTTCCATTAATCGAATATTTAAACATCGACCAGTGTGGCCGATGTATGTCCTACCACAGCTGAGGGGTATTTCGTAAACCACCCCAACTACGCATGGGCAATACGGTTTTACATGCTGTATGTCACAGGCGGCCTTATTGTTTTTCTCAGACACACGGGCGCATAGCCGCGAGAGCTTGTTAGGGGCACTGTTGAAACTAAGGTGACTTTATTAAAATGATTCTTTTTAAGAAGATCATTGAACAATATTGTGCTTGCAAATGTATTGTTGCTTTACCTCTGCTGGTAATTGAGCTTTAAAGAAAAATGTCTGTGGGCAGCGAATATACCACGGCAAGACGTCTTGTAAAAGCGCAAAATATTGAATTCATAAATTGAGACCAACTGAAATTAGGGACGGCAAGCGTCTGTCTACACATTTTGAAACCCGCGATCGTCATCACCGCCTCACAAGCTTGTATTATTTTCTGGAAGTTAGGTTTTTTCACACTACAAAAACAGCAGTGCTAAAGGACGTTCTTGCTTTAGAACTTTCAAGAAATCCGTGGGAGCCAACAACAATATAATCGGACGAAATATATTGAAGAGGCAGGCGATGCGAAGAAGGGCAGCACGCTCTTTCGAGAGCTCGTCGTTATCAAGCGCAGCCAAGCGACATGTAAGCCACCTTTCATTGCAACAGAACTGCTGATTCATGGTCGAGCAGCACAACCGGCCGCTCGTTGCATGCGCTGCGGTTATCAGTCGTCGATTTAGGTTCGCGCTCGCTGCTTGTAGCGGATATCGTCGTCGTGCCTTTTTTATGTATTGTGGTTTTCTCGATTCGCGCGACTACGGCAAGCGTCATCGCGCGAATTTTGAACGTTGAAGGTCCGTACGCCACGTGGTGTGAAAAAAGGTGAACTAAAAGCGATGTCCCGAATTCCTGGGTATGATTATTCTACCAACCTCTACCGATGTTTCACCTTTCAGAAGGAAAAAAATGAAGATTTAATTGTCTCACTTTCTTTCACTGAAGAAAAAAAACTGCAACACCTATCGGGTAGAAAATCCGGACAGGTTGACAACGATTTTCTTCTTACAAGTAGATTGCAATTCTTGGCACTTCGGTGGCCTTTCGATGATGTGGTGGTATGGTGTGGTAACGCTATAATATAAAACAACCCCAGGAACGTAGAGACAGGAGGAGACGGAAGAGGCAGCTTTAGAGTCAGGGATGGATACACCAGCAAACGCCTCGTAGCCCCAACCTCGGCTCTTTCGATGGCCCGAAGTTGAACTTCCATGTTCGGATTCCACGCATCAAGTGCGAGAGCAGCTAAGAGATAGGAAAAAAAAAAAACTCACAGGGTCCCTTTTGCATCCGCCTCAGTCGACTCGAAAGCGAAAAGCCATCTTTTTTTTCTCCTAGGTCGCTGTATTGAACCTCCCGCGCCCCCCTCCGAAAGCTTTCTGCAACTAGCGTGGTTTAGCATTGCCTCCAGGATCGGAAGCATTGTAAGCTTTCTAAGCTTTCTGCAACTCAACTTTTTCTGCTCTGCCTCTGGGACCGGCTCACCTTTGACTAAGCAATGATGTCGTGTCATGACGGCACCATGTGACGTCCGGTTATGTGACTTCACAGTGATGTCACGATGACGGGTGATAAAGGCAGCGCTGCAAAGTTCACAAAGACAGCAGACAGGTCTTTGCGAACTTTCCAGCGGTGCCTTTATCATCCGTTATGTTCCAACTAGCCCTGCACAAGCTCGTCATGATGACGTCATAAATTTTGGTGATCTGTGACGTCATGGTAACGTCATATGGTGACGCCGTCACGCGATGAAAATTTTTTGCACCACTCGTGATGACGCCGCCGACGAGGGACGCCGACGCTGGATGGGGACCAATTTTCGCGTTTCATGAGGCATCTAAGGCTTTCGCCCTAATAAACGAAGAAAGATATCGGGCTTGTGCGCTCTGCCAGTGGACTTCCCTCACCGCCCTGTACATTTCTGTCATCAGTCCCCTTGCACTATACAGAGCAGCATGTAGGTGTCTCTAAATACGCCGGCAGAATTATCTGTTCTCTCTCTCTCTTTTTTTTGTCTGCTGCGCTGCTTAGTATTCTTGTTCTCTAAACAACATTCCCTTCAGCAGATAATGTGGTGCCATCAGTATAAGCTGTCATATATAATCTGTTCATACGATGTCGCGACTCGCTAGAAATTTCATACGTAATGGTTCCGATCACTTCGCATTGCTAAGGGCGTGATAAACGCCTACTTCAACTGATTAACCGAAACCAAGAAAAATACCAAAGGTTCGGCAGCTATAACGAGGTCGTAGCCAATGGGGGGGGGGGGTCGCACCCCCCCCCCTGAAATTTTTCAGTTTTGCTTGCGTATATATACAAGCACACATACAAACGCACGCATTGATACGTTAAGATACACAATCGGGCACAAGAGCGCTTGCATGACGTAGCGAATCGTGTTGTGAGAGAGGTTAGATTATCTTGACGATCTCAGTCTAATGCACTGTTCCCTCCCTACTGGAGCTTTCCGCGCCTCACTTGAGTTCTCATCAAGTGACTACTTCAGCAGATGACGTCGAATGACGACGTCACATATTTCGAAACATCTTTGACGTAAAGATGACGTCACAGATCTCCGAACAAGCGGCCTGTGGTGACGTCGCAGCATGACACTATTAGTGGCGTCCCTCATGTGGGTTCATATACACGCTTCATATACACATAATTTAACAACGGCCAACTGAGAAGTGACAGCACAGTTATCGCAAGTATCCATCTAAGAATACTTGAACATGACATGCATCATTCTTCTGTACAGCGTCCTCTGGTAAACTGTTCCGCAACTTTACAGCATCAGGAAAAAATAAAAATAAAATGAAAACAAATCAGTACGGGTTCGTCTTGGTTGCACAGGGAGAGGATGAGCTGTTCGCAGAGACCGTTTTTCAAGCCGCTGTTTTGTATGCCCGTGTCTTTATTTATTTTTACCTTTTCATGTATTATCTGAAAAACATAATTTCAATCGACACTTCTGTCTTCTGACTTCTAAGAGTTCCAAATATGCCTTTAGCATGTCCGTTACCGAGTGTCTTCGCCTGTATTTCGAACAAATAGAACGCACAGAGATTCGCTGAATACGATCCAATTTTTTCTTAAGAATCTTTTTAAGAAGCTGAAGAATTTTTTTTTTCGTACCACATCATTCGCCTGCCGTGTATCGCTCATCAAGCCACGCTTCGAGACACTTTGGGCTTCGCCTTAATAACTAGAAAATGCATGTGCAACGAGGTTAGCGACCTCAGTCAATCAGTCAGTCAGTCAGATGAACTTTATTCGAGTCTTGGGGAAGGGCCCCTAGGAGCCCACTAGGGCCTCGCCTGCGACAGGGGAGAGAGCCTGAGGCTCCCGACCGCTTCGCGGGCCCCCTGGACGGCCCTGAGTTGGTCGACCGAGGCAGTGCTACACAGATGCATTGGTAAAAGTCTGCCCCAGTGACGTGGTGTCTTCTTTTGTCGCGTAAGTGGGGGCAACGCCCCATAAGGTGCTGGAACGCAGCCAATCGGCCGCAGTCAGGGCAGTTGGGGGAAGTATCTTCACACAAGACCACGTGGGCCGATGATGGAGTCCCATTATTCTGGTGATGTGTGTTCGCCTTTTGGAAAGGTAACGACCTCCTTTTTTATGGGGGGAGGCTTTAGTGGCTCAAGTGTTTTGCCTTGTCAGTAGTAAGATATTGCCTTTCAGTTAGTATGTGAAATCAGTTCTCCTGATCCCCACAAGGTGAAGGAAGGGTAATGACACGAACAATTTGCATACACCCATTCGTAGCGCGAAGCTACAAGAAAATCCGCAAGCATAAATCAGAAGGTAGTGCATACTAATCGACGAAAAACTCGTCCTGGTCCGAGGATCGACAAAGACTTTGCGCTACAAATGGGTGGTTGTCCATTTACCCCTTTAATAGCCTTTACACTACCTTGCCGGGTTTCGCGGAACCGATTTCCTGCATAAAACGTCCATCTGCTTCGAGTTGTCAATACCCGTGCCCTCGCGCTGCCACTTGCTACCCACGAAACGCAAAACCTGTATAAAACGTCTTTAAAACGTTTAAAATCTCTATAAACCTGTATAAAAGGCTTTATAGAGGTTTTGTGTTTCGTGGGTAGCACCATGGGGCTGTATTCTGTGACGATCGCGAAAGGCGATAATCGCCATAATGTCGCCTTTGGTACGCGCTGATTGGCTATTGAGAAAAACCGGAAAAGTGAGGGCGCCGTCTAGTATTTCCGTCGACGCCACGCTGTTCTACACTCTAAGAAAAAAAAAAGAGTATGTGTGACTCCTTTCGGCGAGTCTTCACTTGCCACGTATATGACTCCTTAAAAAAACACGTGAACTCTCTTTGGAGATCGTTGTACTCTCTCCGGAGAGTCGTGTGACCCACAAGGGAGTTAACATGCCTCTTTAAAGAGAGTCGTATACGTAGCAAGTCAGGACTCTCCGAAAGGAGTCACACGTACTCTTTTTTTTTTTTTTAACACGAAAGTGTTTTATGCCGGGGTACACCAAGTACATCCGTCACGGATATGACGTTGATAAAATGGACGCCAACGGGTGAGGAAGAAAAAAACCAAGAAAAAGATACCCCACTGGGAATCGAACCCACGACGCTGCGGCCGCGACGGCAAGCGCCCGACGACCTACTGACTAAGCTAACTCGGGAGATGCTGGACGCGGCGCGAACGCGCCTTATATCTTTCACACATTCTCTTTCTCGGCGGGCGGAGCGGGGCTAGCCACCCTAGCGGGGCAGTGCCGCCGTCTGTGAGAAGTGAAAAGAAGTAATGCGTCACGATCGACACTTACTAGCACTTACTCCGAGATTGCGAGCCATATCGGAGATCATGGTTAAAGCGTCTCAATACCAGAGAGGTAGACTGGCCGCGCTGGCGTCGCCGAGGCACCCTTGACGCAGTTACGTTCTTTGCCTTTGGCTTCCTGTTAGCGTGCGTCGGCTCATCGGAGTAATGCAGCGACCACGTGCACCAACGGGATTTCTCCGCCGCCGACTGCCTCAATTGCGAGAGCACCGACTAACAAAACTGCTGCAATATGCGTTGCGAAAGTACGCGATTTCGACGGGCGAACGTCGTGCCTTGGTGGCGCGAGAGCAGCGCCTGCGAGACAGAGGCCAGCGGGACGCACGCGTTTGCGGCTCAGGGTACGAACCTCTACCTCCCGTGTTGCTGAAGCGCAGTGTGTGTTATGTATGCATGAGCACAGGCGTCGGCTACCCATTACTATATAGAAAGCGCACACCGTGCCGTTTCTCTCCTTAATTGACGACGCTTTGAAGAAGAGCATACCGGGTACCAGTGTTGATTATGAGCTTGTTGATATCATCCTTACGCGGGATTCACGATTCGCTGTGTCCAAATATATGTTCACACTGTCAGCTACCACAACGGTTTAATCATGATCATGGACGTTAGTCGTCGCGATATAGACATGCTGTCAGCATGGGTGCATCCACGTCAAACGGTGCTATAGCTGCCAAACACGAATAGACATTGTACAAGCTCTCATATATCACTACACAATAAGCACTACTTCTATGGAGACACGTTTCACTTTCGTGTTATACCGATACCTATGACGGAGGGATCAGCCATGTCTTTTTTAGAGTGTACGGCGCTCCTCACATGACTGGCATAAACTGGGGGACGCTTAAGCTTCGCCTTTAAGAGTTGAACGCGATAGCGATATCCTGCCCCTAGTGCGTACTTTTACCACTGCGAGTTGTGTAACAGAATTTGCGCACTAAGGTGTGAGCCTTATGTAATGGGTAGCATGCTTTAAACCAGGAGCAATCATGCGCGAGAAACGTTTTCGAAATTGCGATGCACCCACTACGTGGTCTTAAGGGAATACGAGCCGCAATGTGTGTGCCTTTTGTAATGGGTGGCTGTCTTTAAACCACCAAGTCGTCGTTATATTCACAAGGTGTGACGCCCGATGGCAATGTACGGAGGTACACGGGCTTGGGAGGGCAGCTTCTTCCTGGGGAGTCCGAGCACTCGCTCCGATGTTGCTTCCAGCCTTGCACCAGTAGTGCAAGCCAGTTTCGCTGCTACACCTCAGTTTTTGCACCACTAGTGCCGAGATGCCGCAATTTTTTATTCGTTGCAATTCGAAATAACAGGGCAAGGAGTCGGCGGCGATCGGCATTGGCGCAAGCGCAATCATTTAGCGGGAGAGGATGTGATTTTTTGTGAACAACCAATAAATGAAAAACGATATGCGATAATAACCGCATATAACTAACGCGGTTTTATCATATGCGGTTTTTTATCGCATATCATTTTTTTCATAAATTGCTTGTTCTTCACAATAAAATTTTAGTTGCGAGTCAGCGCTCGTCTTTGTTGCCCTGTCTCGTGTCTTACTTTGCGATGAGATCACAATTTGATTTGCATTAAGATTGCCGAGGAGACTGGAATCGGCAAAATGGGCAGCAGCAGCGAGGCGGCGTGCCTCAACGTATCTCGCCTTTGCGCAGTGGTGCAAATACGCCGCTGCCGCTGCTGGCGTGTCCGCTGATGTCGTTTCTGCTTGTATATCTGCGGAAATAACGGCTTGGAAAAGTAAACACTATTTCTGTTCCAGGTTTCGCGGCCATAACTTGAATTCAGTACGAAATTAAAAGCCCAAGAAACGGGCAAAATGGAATGAATTCTAGAAGTGGCGAAGGCGGCGGCAGAACTAATGCGAACGTATTCCACGCGGTTTTCTGCCCGCTATGGCGTTTTGCAGCGAAAGCTGTTATGAGATCACAACAACAGTACAGCAGTTGTCCGCCGCCGCCGCCGCCGCCGCCGCCGCTGGTGTCCGTAACCGCTATCTCGCGAAATGAGAAAAAAAAAGAAATGAAAAAGAAATAATGACCAGGATCGGATGAGATCTGAAACCATGCCCCCTGCGTGGCAGTCTGGTACTCGACCGCAGAGTCACGCTGATGCTTGAAACTTCTTTGCAAAAATACGCTATGCAGGCGTAATGTCGGGCACGAAACCTAGAATATATGTGTTACAGCGTGGCAGAAGGGTAAAACAACAACCAGGTGTCACACAATGCTAACTGCGCAACGAGTTTGCGCTTTTCAGCTTCCCACCCGCTGCAAAATGCTCAGCTATAATTGTTCATCGTTATGAGCCACAGCGTCAACAAAGTTAACATAAAGCGTTACAGATGTGTAGCGGGTACCTCGCTTATCCGCCGAAAGACAAAATGATATAGTGGGTGCTTCCCTACTTCACAAAAGTTATGATGCATGGCGTAGTCGACACCTTGCATATGTACTTGTATTAGTTGCCCCAAAACATTATTTTGAACGGGCTCGAGAAAGAACGCTCTTCTAGCTTTCGCTGTAACTGTACCACACGTTCCGCGCAAGCCTGGCGTTTTCCTCGCTTCTCAGGTGTGAATTCGCCTTAACGTGGTACTGACACCACTTTTCGAAGGCGGTTTTACATTGCCATGCAAATATTCTGTATACAGAGACTGCTCTGAGCAAGTGTGGGGCTCAAAAAATGGCGATATATTTTATTTTGATAATAAAGTCAATTTTTCTGTGGTGAACCTATCGACAGCGACACAATCTTGACCTCAGGCTACAGTACTAATTTTGATGACTTTACACAGCAGTGTCGCCGATTTTGATGACGTCAAGTACCAAAACTTCCAAAATAGCCCCTTCTGCGTCACCAACGGAGCCACGGAGCGGAGAGGCCATGAAACGTCACGATACCTTGCGCGAGCACGTGACGAGAAGCTCACACCATGTTATGACGTCAGGGTCACACAATGCGAACTGCGCAACGAGTTTAAGTCTGCACCGGAGTAGGAACCGAAACTAGCTTTTAAAACGTACTGTAATTACCTTTTCAGGGTGCACACGCGCTCAGCATAACATTTTCTAGGTTTTTGAGGGCTTGGCCTTTCATTTGACGCAAAAAATAAAACAAAAAAACAGAGAATTTTTGCGTCAGTACCCCTTAAATCTAGCCGTATACGTGACAAGCAGCGACTCCTCCGATAGAAATGGCCCTTGCAACTTTCATGATGCCCATTCTTTTCGGAGTGCTTCTTATTCTCGATAGCCAAGGTTTATAGCGGAGGACAAGGACGTTTATGACTGCGTGTTTTAATGATTAACACAAGCATGTGTTTTCCATCCGTCACTTGCCCCCGGAAGGCGCCACTGGCGGCGCGCGTGCTCTCGCGCGAGAGTTTTTTCGGCCCGCTGTCACTTGACGCCGAATTCCGACTTGACAACTGATATTCTGTGGAAGGTGTCCTTTTTCCGTAAGTTGCAGTCTTTCATGTAGTGGCCGAGGTTGACGTCCATCAGAAGTATGGCCATGTCGGTGTCCAGATTCGTGGATGGGTCCTTGAGTTTGTCTGCCTGCACCAGAGAAGTCAACAAGGATGCTTAGAGCGAGGCATTCCTCCAAAATGGATGTACATTCAATCGCCCTTGACACGACGGGCGAGTGTGGCTGACGCACGTGGCCTTTACTCAAAGTATCCTTCAATTGGCACCCTGTGTATTTTGCAAGGGACAGTATAAACGTGAATGTCTTCGCAAAAAGCTGCTTTATTTACCTAAGAAAGAATGTAAGCTCCGGCCATAGACCCGCGGCGCAACTGCCTTACACCTGTGAAAGACTGTCGTGCTAGCTCGTTTCCGCTCGAACCGTTAGTACTTGTTTTCGGCAAATGTGAACACTACGCATACTAGGAGGTGAAGGTTCATCGCTACTACCTAAAGCACTGCGTTTGGCTGAGCAGCGATACCAGAGCCCTTGACGGAACCAGCGATACAAACGCGTGTCTGAATGGGAAAATATGAAACATTCGAGAGGTGCCTGACGTCACTAAAATGAGCAAGCGCTATTGGATGGAGCATCTGCGCAAATTTTTGCGGGAAGGACAGCACTTGATGACTGTCGGCGGAGCTGACATTTTTTTTTCTTATGTTGTAACCTCCTATATTCCTGGAGAACGGTGGAGTAATACTGATCGAAGCTTAAAGCTTAACCTACACTCGGATACAACTTGAAAAGTCCGGAGAGGCCCCGTCCAGATGACCGAAGCGCAGCAGCCGATATTCTCCGCAAGAAAAGAAATGGTCCCACTCACGCACTCGACTATGTTCTCCATAGGCGGAGTCACCGGCCGTCCGGCTCATGACGTCAGTCATGAATGCGTGCTTATTGGTGCAGGCTTGTGTTCATCCGCGTTTGAGGAGGACATGCCGCAGACTTCTCAAGTCGTATCCGACAATAGGCATAAATAAGAAACTATGTGGCACAAAGGAATAGCGTGCGCATGTAAATGGCGCTTGTAGCAAAGTACAGCGTATTGTAAAGGTAGGTATGAGCACAAGATGATACTGAACACACGAACTGCAGAAAATTGGGCGATATTACAGGTAAAGTCAGCGTGCCACGTTCATTGCGTCGCATCGTCTTTGAAGAGATGCAGTTTGAAAGCCGTGGCGTTACCCGCTACGCTGGTCTAGTGCTTATGGTGCTCGACTGCTGATCCGCAGGTAGCGGGATCGAATCCCGTCCGTGGCTGCCTTATATTCGATTGAGGTGAAAATGATAGAAGATCGTGTGCTTAGGTTTAAGTGCATGGTAAAGAACCACAGTTCGTGGAAATTTCCAGAGCTGTACACTGCAGTGTCTCTCATAATTATATCGTTGTTTTGAGACGGTAACCCCTGACAATTATTATTAAGCCGTCATGTTGCCTAAGCTATGGGGACACTGCTCATTTTTCGTTAGGTTCGTTTTGCTACTTGTGCCGGCTGCGCAAATACCAAAACTGGACATTTTTCGGGTCCTAACAGAGCCTCCGGTGGAGATCGCCGTAACCGAAATCGGTGGCCCTTGGCCTCCAGAATCCGCCTTTCTTCACGATGCCACGGCGAATGTGCCTTTCCCTTTGTGGTATGGTCGCGAAACGTCTCTTTATTTATCTCGGAGACTATCGCTCTGGCGATACCTGTTATCATGAGTTAAGTAGCGCACTGACGGACGAGGACAGAGAAAAAGAAGGTGCACAACACCTTTTCTTCTCTGTCCTCGTCCGTCAGTGCGCTACTTAACTCATGATGAATCCGTACCAAATAGCTCAAGTTTCAATTCTCATGATACCTGTTATGCTGGCCCCTACCGAAACGGCAGAGGGCAGCGTAGGAAAATGAGAAAGTCGGACTGTCCTCCGCGTGCGCGGAAAAGATCTCGGAGTCCTTGATTTGAACTTTCTTTGGGCTTGCAACGCCAGGCGTCACTGCGTTCGCTCATTTCGTTACGCTGTGGCCACCAAAAAGCATGGCGCGTGCCCTGATCGACGTTCCCGCGCATGCGCAGTGTAACCACTCGAGGAAGGTCCATTTTGTGGACTGTGCACACACGCATGCACGCACGCGCGCGCGCACACACACACACACACACACACACACACACACACACACACACACACACACACACACACACACACACACACACACACTCTCTCTCTCTCTCTCTCTCTCTCTCCCTCTTTCAGACACGCACACACAGGCTCACACACGACAGACCCATACGCAACACAAATACACGCACACTCACGCACACACACAAACACACGATTGATAGGGGCTGCAGGACTCACTTTGTACTTGATCGAATCCTCGTCCTCATACAGAAAGACGTACGAACGATCGGTCTCCGCTAACGCCACGTTCACATCAGGAAACACGTGCTTCTTAATCAGGTCGGCCTTGCAAGGCTGGAAAGAAGGAGAAGGTTGATCTCTTGAAGCGCGATGTCGACACGTGTGGACACATCTTGTTTTTGCCAGAGCTTTGTACCACCCGCCAAGAAAGAGCAAGCTACATTGCGCGTAGGATGAAACGAACCTTCTGCACACTCAATGCGTATACACTTAACAGCAGTGTGCTGCGTATGACTTGAGCTAATCGGTCACTTTGGTGAAGGCATTGCAATGTTAGACGTAGCGCATTCCAGGACCGACGAGAAAAATGTAAAATTTTTGGCTCGAAATGAAGGTGACAAGACATATGGGCATACATTTAGGCCTGCGATTTGATTCTTATTTAATAGGGAAGTTGACTGACTGTGGAATAATTAAATAATTATGCAAAGAGAGAAAATTCGGTGACTTGACAATAATCGTTATCTATAATCAATAAATATAAATAGTTATCAGTATATATGTTATCAAGAGATAACAGTAATAGTTATCTATGATAAATAGAATAGACGAACTATCAATAATCGCTATACTTGGCAATAATTGTGAGACGTTGTCTGGCTAAGTGTGAAGATGGGGACGACTGCCAACTGTACGCGATCTTTCTTTGTTCCCGTCTAACCTCATTTGAGGTGAAAATCCCGTAAAGACGGGGTATTTAGTAAGCGTTCCGAGACAGAACGGAAAGAAACGTCACGAGAGGACAATAGAGAACCGCACGGGATTCGTGGAGGCTCGTCTGACGGCCAGACGTGAGAATAGCTACCGGAAACGGCACTGTTGTCAATCCTTTTGGCAAAGAACGGGCACAGAACGGTCGGAGGCACCGTTCTGTCCGAAAGAACGGATGTAGGACGGCCTCCGGACGACTTGGATTGGATGAAAACGTAAGCGCTGGGGCCTGAGAATCGAATTAGCCTGCTTTGTGTCTGGTTTACTCAAATCCCGCGCCGATAGATTGTGGAAATCGCATCCAGCCCCCCACCACCGAACGACTCATCTAATTGCGACAACACCTGGCGTCCACTCAAGACATTAACACGAATAAATTGTTAAACTCATCGCACTCTTCAATTTCAAGCTTTCTGAAACAATGCCTGCCAGTATTGATGTTCAGCTGCAATAATTCTATATTTCTTCATGCGTTGAAAACATTTCCGAGTTCCATCATCTCGCCCATTGGCTGTTTGCTACTTCTCGTCCTCGCGTGACGTTTCTTGCCGTTCTGTCACAGAACGCGTACAAAATAAGCCCCCTGGTTTCCGGACAGGAAGCGACAGGGGAGAAAGGTGGGGTTCTGACGTCGTGCCGCCCTTGCAGTCGGCAGGCGGCCAGCAGGCGGACATTTATAGAAAAAAAAAAGTCACAGCATATCCACGGAGTGAATGATGATGAGTGGGCGAAGCTGCGGAGGTTCATCGGTAAACCTTGAATTTTCCGTGAATTCTGCCCAGTACATCACCGACGTGGGATCGGGCGCGTTTATACTAAAGGTTCGATGAGAGTTATGACGACTTGCAGCTCACTTTAATTTTACATGTACGCTGCGAATTTTCATTGTTTAATCACGCACAGGAGAAATCGCACACACGCACTACCTTGGAGGTGGTCAGTGAACGGTTGTGCAGCGCGAGCGGTCGGTTTTTTCAATCAAGACGCTGCCGCGACGCTGCCTCGCGACGCTGCCTGCGTCGGCGCCGCTGCGCCGCGAGGCAAGATAGAGGGGGCGGGGGGACCGTAGGAGAGGAGAAACATCTGGCGTCTTTCGTTAAGCAGCTGGCGTCTTTTCGTTTTGCTTTTAGAAAACATCTGGCGTCTTTCGTTGGTTTATTTCATCAATCAACGGCGCTTTGAGCAAAATTTTTATTGTTTAATCACGCACAGGAGAAATCTCACCAGGCACTACCTTGGAGGTAAAGAATGGCTGCTAATGGGAATGAGAGACAGCAGAAGTCGGCTTTTAGCTAACGCTTACACTTCTACTAACGTTTTCTACTGGAACATGCCAATGGCTGCTAATGGGGAATGAGAGACAGAAGAATTCGGCTTTTAGTTAACGCGCACGCTGCGAATTTTTTATTCTTCAACAACGCACAGGAGAAATCTCCCACCGGCACCACCTTGGAGGTCAAGATCTGGTACTTGGAGGTCAAGACTGGTTACGCACTACGACGGGGACGAACGGGTGCCGCTTTAAGGAGCTTCGCCCCTAAAATTCCCCCACCTCCCCGAAGGGAATCGTGAGGAAATGCGAATGCATTTCTTGCGCCGAGAGTACACGGCGTAGTAATTTTAATGGCGTAAAGCTGGACACATCGACGCGCTCATGTGTCTCCCTTTTGGGCGCCTCTTTCAACGAACGCTTCCTACGTGCGTTCGTAATCACCTCAGGGATGTTGCCACCGCCTTCAAGGCAGCACAAACGCGTTTAGAACGCACTGTTTTCAGGCTGTGCCAAGGCAGCACAAACGCTACAAACGCGTTTCAAACGCACTGCATTGAGGCGATGGCGCAGGGAGGAGAGAGAGCGAACGGCGAGAGAAGGAGCGGCGAAGCACTGCAGCTACCCTCTCCTACACTCTCTCCACACACGCGGGAGCTCCGCCGAGCTCCCGCGATGCGAGCGCCCTCAAACGCCAGAGCGCGCTCCTACTCTCCACTCACTCTCCGCTACTCCGCCCGCACCACCTGCTCCGGTTGCTAGGGGCGAGGATAAGCGCGGGCGCCCGCAGCTGTTGCTATGGGAGGGGGAGTGAGAGCGGAGAGGCGCGCGGACACCGACGCCTGACATAGCCCGACTAAGAAATGCATTCGCATTTTAAAAAAATTGGCCGCGTATCTGCGTGCTCCGCTGCAAATGCCGTGTAAAGACGATAGAGGAGGCACTGCGTGAGATATGGTCGCCATCTGGCAATACGTCGGGAAACATGAGCTTGTGCAGAGGGTTTACTTCCTCCGTGGCAGAGGGCGTTCGTCGGCGCGCATAGGCATTTTCAGCGCAGCTTAAGAAACTAGGGTCTTTAGAGTTGCGTATCTATGTATTTTCTAATAAAGGAACACACCACCTAATATACTTACCTAGTGATGTTGCGCCTCAGATATGCGTAATATTTACTTTTTGATCGACAACGTTCACAAGCATGAACAACCGTACCAGTTCAAGATGGGTGGGTGGTAAGCAAATGGTTCAACTTCGGCCGGGTCGCTGAATCGGGTGAGACAGACAGACAAACAGACAGACCAAAGTTTCTGCGTTGAAGTTCTCCAAGAAAGACTATCGTGTTTGAAAATTCAACCAGATCCGCTTCGCGGACACCGATGAAACATCGAAGCTGCTGGCGTTCCTCTCGTCCGGCTAACGCATTTCTACATTTTGCAAGTCTTTCAGATGTGTTTTATCACTGCTCTTTATTAAACACTCTTTGTTAAGCTTTGAGGTGGTAGTATAGCCATCACCTTTTATAACCACATGGTATCACGTGACAGTGGTGTGACTGTCGTAACGCGCACGCCAATTGTTGGGTTAACTGTTGCCTTCTTCCTTTTCAGTGGAATTTGTGTGCAGTGGGATTTACCAAATTTCTGTAACACATACGCCTTTCTGATGATGATAGTTTTATGATAGGCCGCACAAATTTCTGTGGCAATTACCCTTTCCTTGAGCTAGCTGTCGACTTCATTTTCAGTGGACCAGTGGCGAGTAGTGGGATTTACGCAATGTCTGTGGCGCATACCCGTTTATGATACCCACAAGCGTTACCAGGAATCTCGTACATGAAAGGCTCGACCAAGAACAGCTTTGCTGTTAAAAATTTGCAAGACAGCTGATGCGTCATTACGCAATAAATAATATATGTTGTTTAATTGTCCGTAAATCTTAGGCTGTAGCTTAAGTTTCTTTTCACTTTGAATCAGTTCGCGCGTGCGTATGACTGCTTGTCTCGTGGAATTTTCGTATGAATATCGACATTTCTTTCATGAAGCGTAACCCAATAGTCAGGGCATGTCCCTTGTTATTCACACATTCTATTGTCCTAGTCACAAAATTTTCGCAGTATCTTTTGCCGCGTCACGGTGGTCTAGTGGTTACGGCGCTCGACTGCAGACCCGAAGTTCGCGGGATCGAATCCCGGCCGCGACAGCGGCATTTTCGATGGAGTCAATAATGTTTGAGGCCCATGTACTTAGATTTAGGTGCGCGTTAAAAAACCCCAGGTGGTCGAGATTTCCGCAGCCCTCCACTACGGCGTTTCTCATAATCATATCGTGGTTTTGGGACGTTAAACCCCGTATAATAATAATATTATTATTATTATTCGCAGTATCTTTTCGCCATATATTTGGAAGAACCCGAAATGCAACATGTAGGCTGGCCTTCCAGCTAAGCCCTTAGTGGTACTCAGCTTTTGTGGGCTTAAGACACCATAGAGGAATGGAGGTGCGACCGATGCAAGCGCCTCATGCGTGCCTGCCCTGTATTGCGGCCGTGTCAGGACACGACTGCAGTCCGGATAACCTGAAGGTTGATTCAAATAACATATAATTTTGGGCGATGATCGGGCCTATGAAATGACGCAGAATTCATGGACAGAGAATGTCGCTCAACGTTGCTTGTTCGAAGATTTTTCACCACTAAAGGTAGCTTGCATTTGACCGTGTTAGCCACATTAATGCTGCGCTATTTCGCACTTCATTACTTTTTCGTTGCGTAGGATTCCATTAAAAGGCCAGTAGACAACCCCGCTGCTCAAAATTGGTGACGAAGAGATGACTGCGCACTTGCAAGATTTTAACATTTCACCGCAAGAATTTTGCGAAGAAGTGCTGCACTAAGGAATTTACAGGGTATAGATCAACCCGCTTCAACTGTTTTTGGTTTTCTCACTCGGCCTTCCTACCCTTCTCTGCCGTGAAGATGAGTAGGCGTGGCCCGTTGTCGTTACTACGCTCACGTCGCCAACGTAACACGACGTTAGCCATTACGTCATCGGCGCGCAGCCAACGACCGATCAGGGCTTCCTCCTAGGGGTGTGCGAATAGTGAATTTTGGAACCGAATCGAATACGAATCGAATAGTGATGACACCGAATCGAATACGAATAGTCATCGAATACTGTTCGAATAGTTTTCGAATAGTAAGGAAACCATTTTCAAAACCATCCAATAGAACTCCACAAGGTTTTATTTGAAACAAAGTTTCGCAATCTTTCACCAAAGAACATTACGGTTACTTTTATTCGACTCAAGATACCACAATTATGAAAACGAAGGTAAGCTCCTATACAGCGGGGACCAGAACCTTCGTAATATTTTGTAACTGTAAGTTTAAATACAGCAGTCACTACAGTAATCAAGATGAGACTTTGTCGCCTGCTTTGAAATAAAATTCGGACATAAAAACTAAACAATTTTGAACCGAACAACGCGGATACAGCTAAAGATGTAATGAAACAGACCAACCTGTCATCACAACCTGAGTCTCGGCACCGAAAGCAGGTAAATATCAGCGTTGAAAGCTATATATGCGAGCGCAATTTACGCAAACACAACATTTGCGGCTGTTAGTCATGAAGCGGAATGCAGCCGTAGTCCCCACCTTCAGTTATTACAGGATGAAGACAGGAACTGATTAATATAGCGTCAGTAATCTCCTAAAAGCTTGGGCTGCATGCGGGTTAATTTTGGGGTTAAAAGAAGAAAAATCACCTTTAGCTGTCCCGAGGTTTTGTTTGTTTTGGGATTCTCCCGTCAGTGCTGATTATTCGAAAACTATTCGAAAAATATTCGGTATTCTTAATATGTACTATTCGATTCAAACACCGAATCGAATAGAATGCTATTCGATTCGTTATTCAAAATTTTCGAATATTCGCGCACCCCTACTCTCTCCACGCGTCGCTCGTGCCAGAGCGGCCCGGTCAGAAAGCGTGGTAACTGCGCGGGCAAAACCGCATCACCGCAGGCCCACGGGGCCGTTTCATAGTGCAGATAACCAATCTCGGAAGTCCGTGTTACTTACAGGACCCCTAACAGCGAAACATTCTTTGCGACTTTTTACTGTAACTCCTCGCTGTGTCTCCGGTAATCCCTAAATTGAATGTTAAGTGCCCTGACGTATCGCATAATACTTGCATAAGTGAAAGTCTCTAACGAATGATATAATTGAGGATCCCCGCCTGCCCTGTAGTTCCTTTCAATAAAACTGACGTGTATGTTATAAGGTGAGTGCTGACGTTGCGTCGGACCATGAGCTACCCTTTAGGTGCTAGTGTACTTTACGCGAAGGCCTCGAACTACCTCGTAATGCTTGATTGAAAGCGAAAAAGGACATCATAGGCACCCAGTCGCTGACTGCTTCGCATTAAAACGACTTCTACAAAGCGTGGGATCGGTCGGAATGCTCTTTTTGTCTTTTAGCTTCCTTTCTATTCAACAGCTTTTTTGTTGACACGCAACTGAGTAGTATTCGCGATTATTTGTGAGCGATTGCGTTCCGGGCGTGTTTATTGCGAGCGCTGCACGTGGTAGATGCCCGGCTGTTGCCCGGATTTTACGAGGAGGCTTGCTATTAGTGATGGCCGACAATGCGAACGGGGAAATGGTAAAGCCCAAAACTTACCAGGGAGTCCTATGCTGGTAAGGAAGAAGCGATCGCACTTCGAGTTGACCAGTGTTTTGGCGTCGGTGGTTTTCAGCGGCTCATTCGGTAACAGGTAGGCCAGTACGCCGAGCTCGATGGAGAAGCCCATCATTGAGCTGGACTTGTACGTCTTGCCTTTTTCCATCATACTGGCGGTAGTTTTCTGCACACGGAATAGATGTATAAAAAGGAAATAGGCGAACATTCAAATGACGAATCGGCCCGTGTACTCTGGGAGGCGCATGGTATGAAGAAGAACAAGATGATGGCTGATCCCTCCGTCACAGGAATCGGTATAACACGAAAGTGAAGCGTGTCGTCACAGAAGTATTTGATTGTTTATTGTGAATTGGTATATGAGAGCTTGTACAATTTCTATTGTTGTTTGGCAGATATAGCATCGCTTGATGTGGACGCACTCACGTTGCCGCCTAGTCACTTCTCCGTACCGACGACCAGCGCCCATCATCATGATTTAACCCTTGCGGTAGCAAAAGGGGAATCCCGCGCAAAGATGGCATCAGCAAGCACATAGTAAACACCGGTTGTAGAGATGCACTCCATGAAAGCGTCGTGAAACGCGACGAGCGTCGTGCCTTCCCTCTAGCCTGGCCTGGTTAATTCCTACAGGGCAAGCGGGGAACGCGGTGCACCAGCCAGGCAAGGGTCCGAGAGCTATATTTCGAAATGGATAGATGCCATGAGCGAGGCTTGGGCTAAACCCACCATCTGGGGATGTATTGAAGCGTTGTCGACATTACACTTTTCCTATGGGAGATGCGCCGAATGGGATGGTCGTAGCAACTGGCGCTTGCAGGAGCTAATGACAACGAAGTTTTTTTTTTCGGCCCTGATGGCACACATGTCAGCGCCCCGTTATAAAGGGGACGCTCATAGCATCCATCCATTCATCCAAGAGCCCTGTGAGAGGAAAGTGGGAAAGATAAATGCGCGTTCACGTAGCCTCCGTGATGTGTTTGGCGGTAGCTCAGTGGGCTGAGCGCCATCCAGCGATTGTGGCCGACCGAGAGGCTGTGGGTCCGACTCCTGCCAACGGAAATTTTTCCTATATTTTTTTTTGCCATCTGATGGCGTTCATTTTGCTGACGTATTTCAGTGTCGGAAATAGGTCATGAAAGGCTTGGTGGACCCCGGTAAAACACCTTTGTGTTAAAAGAAAACATGGTTGATCACCCCGTCATGGGAATCGGCATAACACGAAAGTAAAACGTGCCTTTACAGAAGTAGTTGAAGGTTTACTGCACATTGATATGAGAGCTTGCAAAAATATTATTGGTGCTTGATATCTATAGGCACCGTCCACTGGCCAGAGGGAGCTGCGTTGCTCGGTGTGGGCCGTCTCAAGTTGTCTTATACTGGCCGCTAGGGGCAGGCAAAAAACAGACGCTCGCACGCGTCCCCCCTTCTGGCCCGGCCACAGTCTGCACACGCATGCATAGGCGGAGAGACGCGCATCGCGTTTGATTTTGTCCCTGGGCCGTCTCAACGTTGCTTTCTTTATCCGCTAGGCTGTGCGTTGTGGCGCTGCAATCACACGTGAGAACTCGACTGCACGGTGCCTATAGCGCGGTGTGACAGCCAGAAGAGCGTCGCTGGTTAGACGCAGAACTTAAGCTGGAGCCGCCACCCCGCCGCATAATAAAGTGTTATTGAACACCACGGCGGTACTAGAGGAAAACGCAACGCGCGTCGTGTCTAGCCTCTAGCCGGGCTGCGTCTTTCATCGGAGCGAGCGTAAGCGGGGAACGCGGTTTTACAGCCAGGCGAGGCAGGCACGCGTCGCAGAGCTATGTTTAATAGTGATGGATGCTATGAGCGAGGCCGAAGCTTGGGCTAAGGTCGCCACCTCGCAATGTGTTAAGGCGTTCACAAAATCGCATTTCTATTGGAAACGCGCCGAAGGGGACGGATGCGTAGCAACGTAGACGCATGCAGGAGCTAATCGCCGAACCTGCGGTCATAATGCTTTACTTCATTTTACCGCTACGAGACGGCGATACCACCCCGTTGACCGATCACTGCGAGAGGAAAGTGGGAGATATAAAAGGCGCGTTTGTAACACATCCAGGTTTTGTGACCGTGGCGCAGTAGATAGCTTTCTCGGCTTCTGCTGTCGCGGACCGAGAGGTCGTGGGTTCGACTCCCGTTGATGAAACTACTCCTTTTTAGTTTTTCTTTGCCATCTGATCGTGTGCATTTTTCGACGTCATTTCCGTGACGGAAATACGTCACTAAAGTCTTGGTGGGCCCCGGCATAAAACAGTTTCGTGTTAAAAAGAATTGATTGTGTTAGCGACACGTCAATCCCCCTTTATAAGAGCCTGATAAGGTTCTACTGCGACAGCAGCTTGTTCCAATAGCAGTTATTGCGATATAATTACACTCTCGGAAGCTTTTTTGCCGTCGCCTCGCCGTTCTGTTGAGATACGCGTCGTTTAATAATAATAACTGGGGTTTAACGTCCAAAAACCACGATCTGATTATGAGAGACGCCGGAGTGGATGGCTCCGGAAATTTCGACCACCTGGGGTTCTTTAACGTGCACCTAAATCTAAGTACACGGGCCTCAAACATTTTCGCCTCCATCGAAAATGCAGCCGCCGCGGCCGGGATTCGATCCCGCGACCTTCGGATGATGCGCGTCGTTTGCGTATCACAGAACCCGCTGCAAACGATACGCGTCGTTTGCATTGGGTTCTGTGAGGTTGTTTCCCCCTTCAGATGTAGCGACGCAGCGCCGGCGCAGCGTAGGGGAAGAGGTATTCGCTGGTTCGGCAATGGCGAGCGAGCGTACAAAGATCTTTAAGGGGTATGCAGACGGGGGAGAAATGCTCGGGGGAGACGGGGGCATTGCGGATCACTTGACCGCGACGTCACGGATTAGGGAGTGGGCGTGACCCACCGCGCCTCCTCAGGGGAGACGGGGACCTTTTCCCCGAAAGGACAAACAATCCCCCGGCGGTGGGGGATATGGCGGAATTTCGGGGCTATATATATATATATATATATATATATATATATAGCTATATATATATATATAGGGCTATATATATATATATATATATATATATATCGGGGCTATATATATATATATATATATATATATATATATATATATATATATATATATATGCAAGTGCCCCTGCCGTAGCGCTCGCACATTGCAGATTTTACTGATACAATGTGTGCCTTTTTCTTATATCACATGGACTATTATGGCAGAACATTTGCGCTTGGAAATACTTGCACCAACGTGGCGTCCACTCAAAGTTCACTCGCTTTTCTGAAACTGTGCCTAAGCAAAAAAATATGTACATAAGATCTATTTTGGTGTGTTAAGCTTCGATACTGCGTTGGAGCTAGTACGAAGGTTCTGTCTATTTGTCCTATATATAGTTCCGAAATTTTTGTGTTTCACTGAGAACAACGTATTTAAAAAAACAACAAAAATTTTTAGATATCGCGATTTTTTTACCTAAGCTATCTGGCACTCTCCCGTAACCCCTTCAGTCACGGTGTACACAATTGTGTACGCGAACTTCGGAGGCGCGTCACACGCCGCGTGTTTCATCAAATGACCTGAAACTCATTGTGCACATTCGTGCAGGCTTCCTTAGCGGACAACTGGCGGTCACTTAACTCCATTGTGCTGCGTATTGCTGCAGAGGGTGGCTTTGCTGGAGACATTACCATGTTAGACGATCGTTCGACCTGCCGCGTTCCTGGAGCAACATTCACAGTGCGTTTTTTCTCCGCTCGAAACGAATGCAACCGACCAAAAAATAAACTGTGCATGCATTTCGGGCCTAATAGTTCATTCTTTTTATGTAAATATTGAAGCTGACTGATAGCAGAATAACTAGGTAATTAGTTACACGGTAATTAACAATTATTACTGAAACTCACACAAAACAACACATTCCTTCATTTTCTTTTTTGGAATGTAATACTGAGTGCCTTCGAATTATGCCATGGGAGTTTGACGCATTTGCAGACGTGCATCATAATTCGTGACTGAAGGGGATAATATCAGTATCGTTTTCAGTGAGGCTCTTTTCGTACAAAGTTGTTTAGGTGCAGTTGTTTAGGTGTAATATAAACTTCAGGTCCTTACGAAAAAAAGAATGGTCAAATCAGAGATAATATGCGATCTCCCGCATACTGTGCCGTATTTTCTTTTTTTACAGAAGCAGTCCATAGTAAATATCCTCGCGATACGCCGTTTGATGGAAGACTTCATTTCTAAGTAATAAAGAAAGTCTGAGGAGATCATTTGTTTTCAGGAGGAAAATAATTTTGGTATAGTTGACCGTTAGAATGCATCCTGGATTCCTTTTTGCCTGCACCTCGCCGCAAAGCACCCAGTCTCCCTCATAGCCGACACTCGTCGTAGGCGGCGGCGAGATCCGTGGTGTATGTCAGCGTCCAAAATGTCGAACTGCGCAAACGGGACAGGGAACAAAGCTAAAGACGACGACACCGTCGTCCCTTCCTTTAGTCCCTGTCCTGTTTTGCGCGATTCAACACACTGGATCATGAAAGAACACGCCCAATTATCAGCCATTCTGTGTATCAGCGCTTCGTGAGTGTTCGAAAGTCGTGTCACCTAGATGCTGCAGGGTTACAAGTAATGAATTCGCGTTACTATGCGAGCTTGCTCGGCGGGTCCAAAGGCAAGTGTGGACGCTGGAGGGCAGCTTACGGTATCGTTGGCACATTGTGCTTCAGGGCCGCCTTCACAACAAATTTCCACAGACCGTGAGGAATAACGAACGGACATTGTGCACACTTTCCTTTCCTTTGTATATTAGTTCTGTAGACGGCCCGAAAATATCACACACACTGATATATCTCGCGAATAGCGCCCAACACTTAGCAGCTGGCGTCGATCAAACCAGTCCTTAGGACGGGGCTACGGCACTTGATTAAGGAACTCGGGACTTCTCCCCATATCGTGAAAAACGGGAGTGAGTGAAGCTTCGCGTGTGCTTGCTTGGCCTACTAGATTTCTTTCTTTCATACTTTCTTAATATCGCATTGCGCATTGCTCCCTTCTAACGCTTTCTTTCCCCAATGCCGGGAGTTGGACCATCAACCACATGTTCAGCAGCGCGCAACACCTCTGCTGCTACAGGTTACAAAGATGGTCCTACGTGAAATAATGAAACGCAACAATGAAAGGCAACAATAAAATGTGGCAACGCGAAATGACAGGTGACCTCGATAATATCAAATTTGTGTATCAGAAACGGTTGACCACCCACAAGTCCACGATCGGGACAGCGCCAATTAATTATCGCGGTGCTTATCCGCATGTGACCTCCGGACCTCCTAGGGTCGCGGGCGCCAGGGACTTTCGCGTACGGCAACGCCGCCACCGGAATCTGTAACTCAATAAGAAGTGTCGTTTGAATACTTCTATGCCTGATAATAAGTTTCAACGGTATTGCGGGAGTACGCGATCATCTCCGAGAGCGCTAGGGTCTTGGTTCTCTTCGGGGGCCGTGCACAGGACTGTTGTAAGGAAATCAGAAGCCGCAGCGCCAAAGAGCTGTTTTACTTACGAGGTCGGTTAGCATTCCAGCTTTACTGCTGGCGGGCGTAGTCAACGTCGTCAGGTCCCACATGCCTGGCGGGAAAGTATAGCAGTTGGCCTCGCTCTCGATCATCGACACGGTGCTCAGAGGAATGACGATGTCAGCGACACCGTTACTGCGGAGTGAAAACGCGTGCAATGTTTAAGCAGCCGTAGGATAAAAAAAAAGAATTGATAACTTGTGACCCTGTACCTAAAGCATTAATGGCACAGTACAATGGAGCGTGTGGTGTTAAAGCTATCAGTAAACAACAATTACAAAGAAAAATTGGAGCCATTCCACACTAACAAGATGGATCGCCAGCGGAGGTGACGGACGCCTCTGATATCGTCGGCGTTCTTCGTAAGCGCGCAGCATCTCGGGCGTGCTCAGAATGCGCGGTCGACCGATACTTGCCCGCGCACGACCCCGCCAACGCAGCGCCCAGACTCGATTGACGCGGCGAAACACATACGAAAGCATGCCGTTCGTTTTAAGGTGTCTGCACGGCCTCCGAGATCATCCCACCGGTTTCACTGCCTCCGAGATTGTCCCACCTTTGTCCGATCTACGATGTTCATACTCTTTTTTTCATTTTCCGGTGCAGCCCTCTGCATTTTGATAGTGTGTGTTTTTTTAGGGGGGGGGGGCAGGTTAGGGGAGGCACGTAGAACCATATCGCGAGAACGTAAACCCCCGAGATCATGAGGCAGTTCGCGACCTTCTCGCTGGGGAAGGGCGCTTTCCTTATCTTCTTCCTTGTATACGTTTACGGGCTGTCTTGTTATCGCGCGTGCGGAGTTTTGGACTTTTACATGAAAAACTCCCCGGCGTGGCTGAAGCGGTGCAAGTAATCCGCCTTCGAGTTCGAGACTGCGAGGAGTCTCTGCTGTACTTCGTACACTAACGGAAACGAATAGTGTCGTAAAAAAATCGCCTGGTGTGGCTTGGAGTGGCGCAATGCTAAAGACACAGAGAGGGTGATGGTTTCCTAGCTCGTGCTGGCCATACCAAGTGATGTCAAGTTTCACGAAGTAATGCCAATGAATGCCAAGTACAGTCGCCTCTCACCGTTTCGGCTGTACTACTTTAAACTTACTGTACTACTTTAGGCTGTACTACTTTAGGTCATGAACTACGCGTCGAGTCCAGCAGTCTCGCGTGGCAGCGCGCCGCGATTCTCGGTAAGCGGCTTCCTGATCGGCAGTGCCAACCTTCTTCGGTCTCCCAATGTCTGCGTCTGGTGCCGCGCGCTGCCAGCGGCTGCGGCTGCGCGTTCTGCGGCAGCGGACTCAAGTATTTTTAGCGCTCATTCGCGCTTCTGTGCGTGTTATGCATCTACGAAATGGGTGGCGCAAGAACAAGGACAAAGGAAATGCTACACACCACAGAGCGCCTTCTCACAACTAACTTCAATAGGAAGAACATACACTAATTAAACCTTCACCAAGTATCACGTGCTCTTACATCATTGATAGCCGACAGGATACATAAACATGTGCTCCTGTAAAGATTATAAACGGTTATGAAGCGATGATCATATGTAGACTTTTTTTCCTATGTGATGAAATGATTGAGGAAACAAATTTCATCGTCATGCAGTGCTATTGATGGCATGCTTACACATAGACTGCCTTTTTTGTTGTTATTGTGATGAGCCTCAACAATTTCTCTAGTAGCTTGATTGTTATGCCTGAAAATACACACGGTGTCATGAAAGTTGGGGGTGCATCCGTGTTGTGCACAGTGTCGAGCAACGTGCGAGTACGCATTGCCGTCCAATGAACGCCTGTATTCGGACAGCCTTACATTGAGGCAACGGCCAGTTTTCCCAATGTAAACATGACCGCAGGAAAAAGGAAGCTGGTATACAACTCCCGTTGTGCAAGGCACAAACGGTGGCGTGTGCGTTACAGTGCAACCTTTTTTTAACACGAAAGTAATTTATGCCGGGGTCCACCAAGACTTCAGTGACGCATTTCCGTCACGGAAATGACGTAGAAAAAATTTACACGATCAGATGTCAAAGAAAAAATGTTCCGTCAACGGGCATCGAACCCACGACCGCTCGGTCCGCAACAACAGATGCCGGGCACGCTATCCACTGCGCCACGGCCACAGACTATAGAATCTTTACAAACGCGCCTTTTATATCTACCACTCTCCCGGTCGGCGGGGTGGTGTTGCCCTCTGGGAGCGGTAAAATAAAGTAATTCGTCATTACTGTGGCCTCCGCGATTAGCACCTGCAACGTGTTACACGTCCGTCCCATGTGGCGCGTTTTCAATAGAAGTTCAATTTTGTCAATGCCTTAACACACCGCGAGGTGGCAATCGTAGACCAAACGTGGTAAATGTGTCGGACGCGCTCGCCCCGAGCGCGTCCTGCCGGGGCGTCAGGACGCGTTTTGCGTTTCCCTCTAGTCCGGCCGGGGTGTTCAATCACATTTTAACATGCCGCGCGATGGCGACCAAGTTCAGCGTCCAATATGCGACGCTCTTCTGGCTATCACACCTCGTTCTCTGATTACGCTTTCACCGTTAACTACTACAGCTACCACAAGGGTTTGTTTATTCATTTAACATGGGCGTTAGTCGTCGAGATGGAGATGTACAACCAATCATCGAAGTGAAGTGGGTGTATCCACGTTAAACGGTGCTATAATAATAATAATAATAATAATAATAATAATAATAATAATAATAATAATAATAATATCTGGGGTTTAACGTCGCAAATCTACGATGTGATTATGAGGTAGCTAAAGTGGTTGCTTGGGCGAGTTGATATTGCCACGTGCGTTTCTTTATCACTTTTGCTGTATTCGGTTTTCGGCCACAAAGACTGTCGGCAACGCTCGGCGCGAACCGCGCCTCATTGTTCGAGACCCTTCGCGATCATTGTAGATCGTTTTGTTAAGATTGCGCGCAAGACGCGCACACTCGAGCTTATTCTAGAATTTGCAGGACAGCCAGCGATAACGCTGGAATATTCGACGGCACATGTTTAAATGCCGACGCGCTTCACCGCTTGTCAGTTGATCGACGGACGACGCCCTGTTCGCCGCTATCTTTGTACAGCGTGTATTGCGGTAGTTCGAGTTCTCATTTTCCGGCCACAAGTTCGGCCAAATAAACAGTTTCATCCTGCAAACGCTGACTGCTGACTTCGTCGACGTCACGACCACGTGACATCTGGTGGAGGTGCTGCTTCTTCCATGATCCGGACGCCCCCGCGAAGCGCTGACCCAAGCCCAAGCCGCGAGGAGGACGACAGCAAAGAAAACCCGGATCGTCGAACAAGCCGCAGGCAGAAGGGTCTGCAGCCAGAGCACGGGCTCCTTCCCGAACAAACCAGGCAGCCCATGGTCCCAACACCCACCGCAGCGACGATGACCGACCCGGTGCAGCCTGCGCCGATCCTACTCCGGCAGCCCAAGGAGCCGCCAACCTTCCGCGGGTCGTCATTCGAAGACCCGGACACCTGGCTCGAGACTTTCGAAAGGGTCTCAAAATTTAACAACTGGAACTCCGAGGACAAGCTGCGGCACGTTTACTTTTACCTTGAAGACGCAGCAAGGACCTGGTTCGAGAACCGGGAGTCCACTCTTCGAACTTGGGACGCCTTTCGGAGCGCTTTCCTGCAGACGTTTGCAAGCGTCGTCAGAAAAGAAAGGGCCGCAGCCTTGCTGGAGACACGGGTGCAACTACCAAACGAAAGCGTGGCCATCTTCGCAGAGGAAATGACCCGACTGTTTCGCCACGCTGACGCTGCCATGCCCGAGGACAAGAAAGTCCGCTTCCTCATGCGAGGGGTAAGGCAAGAGCTCTTCGCTGGGCTGATACGGAACCCACCCTCGACGGTCCAAGAATTCGTCTCAGAGGCAACCACGATTGAGAAGACGCTGGAAATGCGTAACCGCCAATATAATCGCCGATTGATTCAAGACAGCCCAGCTGTTCATGCCCTCGGCTCCGACGACCTGCGTGAAACGATCAGAGCGATCGTGCGGGAGGAGCTTCGCAAGCTCTTACCTTCGGCGCAGCCTCAAGTGGACTTGATAGCAGATGTCGTTCGATCAGAAATCCAGCAGTCCCTGGGCAACCTTGAACCGCCACTGCCTCAGCCGCAAGCCATGAGCTATGCTGCTGCAGCCCGACGCAACGCCGCCCCTCCTCGCCCGCGTCAAGACGCCGCGCCGCCGCAGCAGTTCCGACGTCAGGCACCGCCGCCACCACCACCGACGCCATACCGCCCGCCGACAGGACAACCATGCGCCCCTCGAAAGACCGACGTTTGGCGTGCCCCTGACAACCGACCGCTCTGCTATCATTGCGGGGAAGCCGGCCACACATACCGCCGCTGCCAGTACCGACAGATGGGGCTTCGAGGATTCGCCGTCAACGCGCCGCGCCCGAAGCCAGGCGAACGGCCTCGGGACATCGACGACTACCTCACCGGAACACACTGGCAAGAACGACGACCCTCCCGCTCGCCGTCGCCCGGCCGCTACATGTCTCCGCACCGCCGGCAGTACACTGGCCCAAACCGGGGCCGGTCACCTAGCCCGTATCCGGAAAACTAAGGGCAGCAACCGATGGAGGTGCGGTTGCTGTACGACGAACTACCGAAGATCCTCCACCGCCGACGACGACGCCGCAACGAAATCTAAAGAACACGCCGCAAGACGAACGAAGCCCTGACGTCGAAACTTCACGGCCTGAGGAAGAACTGACGACGCCACGTCGAAGCAGCGGAACAAACCGACGCAGCCGTGACCCGACGCCGCGACCCAATTGCAACGCAAGACGACGAACTAGCGACCTCGACGTTCTCATTGACGGCCACAACGTCACCGCTCTCGTCGACACTGGAGCCGACTATTGCGTCATCAGTGGGCCTTTCGCCACGAAGTTGAAGAAAGTTAAGACTGCTTGGGAAGGCCCCGAAATCCGTACCGCTGGAGGCCATCTAATAACGCCGTCTGGAGTCTGCACAGCAAGAGTTACAATCAATAATCGCACGTATCCTGCGAGTTTCGTAATCTTGCAACACTGCTCCAGGGACGTCATACTTGGCATGGATTTCTTAAACCATCATGGCGCCGTCATTGACTTAAGAACCAAGTCGATAACCCTATCGTCGGACAAAACGACACCGCCGGATACGAATCCATGTCACCATGCCCTGAACGTGCTCGAGGATCAAGTTACCATCCCGCCTCGCTCCAGCATCATAATTCCCGTCAGCACCGAAAAAGCTGAAGACATCGAAGGTGTCATCGAGAGCGATCAGCGTTTGCTACTAGACCGCGACATTTGCGTTGCAAGGGGCATTGCTCGGTTGCATGAAGGAAAAGGAAGCGTGATGCTAACGAACTTCAGCCAAGAATACAGACACCTGAGCAGGGGCACGACGATTGCATACATCGAAGAAATCTTGGCCGTCAGCGATGCGTTTGCCTTTTCAGATCATGACGAAGCTACGACGACTACCCCAACACCTGAGCCACCCTTCGACGTAAACCCAAGTCTTCCCGCTCGCCAACAGCAACAGCTTCGATGCCTTCTGCAGAAAAACAAGGACTGTTTCTCGTCGTCATCGCGGGTCGGACAAACGCCCCTTACTAAGCACCGCATTATAACAGAAGAAAATGCTCGACCACTCCGTCAGAGTCCCTACCGGGTTTCGACACGGGAACGGGAGGCCGTGAAGAAACAGGTAGACGAAATGCTACGCGACGACATCATCCAGCCGTCGAAGAGTCCGTGGGCATCCCCCGTGGTGCTAGTGAAGAAGAAGGATGGGACTCTCCGTTTTTGCGTCGATTATCGTCGCCTGAACAAAGTCACGAAGAAGGATGTTTATCCCCTTCCCCGGATAGACGACACCCTGGATCGATTACACAACGCGAAGTACTTTTCGTCGATGGACCTCAAGACCGGTTACTGGCAAATAGAAGTCGACGAGAGAGACCGAGAAAAGACTGCCTTTATAACGCCAGACGGCCTGTTTGAGTTCAAGGTCATGCCTTTTGGTCTTTGCTCGGCACCTGCGACTTTTCAACGGGTTATGGATACAGTACTGGCCGGCTTGAAGTGGCAGACATGTCTCGTGTACTTGGACGACGTCGTTGTGTTTTCCTCAAACTTCGACGAACACCTTCGGCGCCTTGAGGCTGTACTTCAAGCAATCAAGACCTCCGGACTCACTTTGAAGCCTGAAAAGTGCCGCTTCGCGTACGAGGAGCTCTTGTTCTTGGGTCATGTGATCAGCAAGGATGGTGTTCGCCCGGACCCGCGGAAAACAGCTGCCATTGCTGACTTCCCGACGCCCACCGACAAGAAGGCCGTACGCCGTTTTCTCGGCTTGTGCGCCTATTACAGACGTTTCGTCAAGGAATTTTCACGGATCGCCGAGCCACTGACGCAACTCACGAAGGCCGACGTCGAATTCAGGTGGGAAACGTCGCAAGTCCAGGCATTTCAAGAATTGAAACGACGCCTGCAGACGCCTCCGATACTTGCGCATTTCGACGAGCACGCCGATACGGAAATCCACACCGACGCAAGCAGCGTAGGACTCGGCGCCGTCCTTGTGCAGAAGACCGACGGATTGGAAAGGGTCATCAGTTATGCTAGCCGGTCGCTATCAAAGGCAGAAATCAACTATTCCACAACAGAAAAGGAGTGCCTGGCCATCATCTGGGCTACATCGAAGTTTCGCCCCTACATCTACGGCCGACCCTTCAAAGTTGTGAGCGACCACCACGCCTTGTGTTGGCTAGCCAACTTGAAGGACCCTTCAGGTCGCCTCGCGCGGTGGAGCCTAAGACTTCAAGAATTCGACATTACCGTCGTTTACAAGTCCGGAAGAAAACACTCCGACGCCGACTGCTTGTCTCGTGCCCCCGTCGACGCACCGCCGCAGGACGACCACGATGGTGACTGCTTCTTGGGAACCATAAGTGCCGACGACTTCGCTGAACGACAGCAAGCCGACCCGGAACTCAGGGGCCTTGTGGAATACCTCAAGGGCAGGACCGCCGTTATTCCAAAAGTATTCAGGCGGGTATTGGCGTCATTTCTCTTGAAAAACGACGTCCTCGTAAAGAAGAACTTCTCTCCGGCCCGGGCCGACTACCTCATCGTTGTTCCTTCGGCACTGCGACCAGAGGTTCTGCAGGCCCTGCACGACGACCCGACGGCTGGCCACCTCGGCTTTTCCCGCACGCTCGCGAGGATACAGGAAAAATACTACTGGCCACGCCTTGCTGCCGACGTCGCCCACTACGTTAAGACTTGCCGAGATTGCCAGCGACGGAAGACACCGCCGACTAGGCCAGCGGGACTTCTGCAGCCAATCGAACCACCTCACCGGCCGTTCCAGCAAATCGGGATGGACCTACTGGGGCCGTTCCCGACGTCGACTTCCGGCAACAAGTGGATCGTCGTAGCAACTGACTACCTCACCCGTTACGCCGAGACAAAGGCCTTGCCCAAAGGCAGTGCCGCCGAGGTAGCCAAGTTCTTCGTGGAGCACATCGTCTTGCGTCATGGCGCCCCAGAGGTCCTCATAACAGACAGAGGTACCGCCTTTACTGCGGAACTAACTCAGGCGATCTTCAAGTACAGCGAGACGAGCCACCGCCGCACCACCGCCTACCACCCACAGACCAACGGCCTCACAGAGCGTCTAAATAAGACCATCGCCGACATGCTGGCTATGTACGTCGACGTTGAGCACAAGACGTGGGACGCCGTCCTTCCGTACGTGACCTTCGCTTACAACACGGCCGTCCAAGAAACGACGCAGATGACGCCGTACAAGTTGGTCTACGGAAGAAGCCCGGCGACGACGCTCGACGCCATGCTACCCAACGTCACCGACGAAGACAATCTCGACGCCGCCGCTTACTTACAGCGCGCCGAAGAAGCACGACAGCTCGCCCGCCTACGGATCAAGAACCAGCAGACGAGTGACAGCCGCCGCTACAACCTTCGACGACGCCACATGGAATACCAACCCGGTGACCGTGTATGGGTATGGACGCCGATACGCCGACGGGGACTCAGTGAGAAGCTTCTTCGACGATACTTCGGACCGTACAGAATTCGACGCCTCGGCGCACTCGACTACGAGGTTGTCCCTGACGGCATTACGAACTCTCAGCGGCGCCGTGCACGACCTGAAGTCGTCCATGTCGTGCGCCTGAAACCATATTACGCACGTTAGCGAATCTGAGGACTGTCATTTTGCTTTATTATTGTGCTTTCTTTCTTGTGCTTATTGTTTATATTACTTTGTTGCTTTATTCTTGTTATTTATTGTTGCATGCATTGGCCTGTTCTGTTTAAAGCATCGGGACGATGCTTTTTCAGAGGGGGGCATTGCCACGTGCGTTTCTTTATCACTTTTGCTGTATTCGGTTTTCGGCCACAAAGACTGTCGGCAACGCTCGGCGCGAACCGCGCCTCATTGTTCGAGACCCTTCGCGATCATTGTAGATCGTTTTGTTAAGATTGCGCGCAAGACGCGCACACTCGAGCTTATTCTAGAATTTGCAGCACAGCCAGCGATAACGCTGGAATATTCGACGGCACATGTTTAAATGCCGACGTGCTTCACCGCTTGTCAGTTGATCGACGGACGACGCCCTGTTCGCCGCTATCTTTGTACAGCGTGTATTGCTGTAGTTCGAGTTCTCATTTTCCGGCCACAAGTTCGGCCAAATAAACAGTTTCATCCTGCAAACGCTGACTGCTGTCTTCGTCGACGTCACGACCACGTGACCATATGACATACTTCACATAAAAAACAGCACTAAAAAACGGCGGACAAGAGAAAGGACTCAGACGGCGGCGCTGTCTGTGTCCTTCTTTGTCTTGTCCGCCGTTTTTTAGCGCTTTTTTTTTTATGTGTAGTGTGATTATGAGGGCCGCCGCAGTGGAGGGCTCCGGAAATTTCTACCATTTGGCGTTCTTTAACGTGCACCTAAAGGTAAGTACATGGTAAGCGGTGCTATAGCTGCCAGACATCAATATACGTTGTGCAAACTCTGTTATATATCAATTCAGTTACTTCTGTAAACAATCAGTTACTTCTGTAAGGGCACGCTTTACTTTCGTGTTATTCCGATTCCTATGAAGGAGGGATCAACCATCTTTTTTGTCACACCTGAACTTTTTTCTGCCAGTTTCCTTTCAACTATACCACAAACCCTATTCATTTTGTTGGGGGCGGAAAAACCACATTTATCTTATACCGACCAGCTACATTTTTGAGCGCAAGCGACAGCCCAACAAAATGAATAGGATTTGTGGTATAATGGTATAAGCTATCAGCAACGCTTCCAACTTGTCCTAGTTGGTACGACAACCGTGTCCTGTCGACATTCTTGTCTTTTCAGGTAGTCGTACTACTTGTCCTCGAAAGGACAAGCAGTACCAGTACTTTTCCTCATCTATTTGTCCTTAGTTCTTCGTGCGTTTCGCTCAGCGCAACTACACGCGAAATGTAGCTATGTCTAGCCGGATCTGCGCCTGGCGTAAGGTGAAACCGCATAGATGCACCACCTGAGGCACGCGGTGTTTTTGACACTCTTTTACGCAGACTTGAGTTGAGGTTTAGTGCTCTAAAGGTGATCTGTCAGCCGCAGGAATGGCGTTTGAAAGCATTTTCTACTCACTCCATGGCGTCAGTCATGATTTCCTCGAAGACGTCCTTTGCGTTGGCACCCATAAAGTTCACGATGCCGAAGGCTAGCATGGTTTTCTTCGTGGCGTCGTTCTTTATAAATTTTTGCTTCAATGCCTGCCGAAAAGTCAACAATAGCGATACAAATTGCTTTCGAACCAAATAATTGGGAGCTTTGAAAGTTTTGAAATTTTTACGCGGGAAAGTGATGCGCCCCGTAGGGCGGGATTCCGAATTAATTTTTGGCAAACGACCGAAAGGGTTGAAGACAACATTTTGGCGCTTTTTGTCCTGCAAGAAAGAACATGAACACGCTGTTCTAACTGGTCGCGTATAGGCTCGTTCACACCCGCGACTAGCACAGGTCGCGCGACCAAGTTAGTCCAAAACGGCCGCAAATGGTCGCTTCGGTCGCAAAGCGACTACTTTGGCTCAGTCGCTCGCTGCCAGATTTTGTCAGTCACGCGACTGCAGTCGCAAACCACTGAACCGGCCACATGAGCAGGAACAGGACGTCAGCTTATGTTCCGGGGCAACAGCAATGCGAGTCATGTGAGAGCAGGCGTGAATTCTCTGTGGCGACGGGTATAAGTCGCACGCCGGTGTGAACATCGGTCTCCTTGAGTCGCATTTTGGTCGACAGTCGCAAATGGTTGCGCGATCGGCGCAAGTCGCCGGCGTGAATGAGCCTTGAGTCGGGAGCTGAAAATAGAATCAAGGGTATTCCCAATACAGTTCTGGTAGCACAGGTAGCAGTCGCCTGTCATCCTTTTCTTTGGAACACCGGACAGCCAAAAGTAAAATCGGAAAGAGAACGACAACAGTGTTAACCGGAGTTTGGTTGCACGAACAGCGAGTAAACCGACTCTTCCATGGGCTTCCAGTCGAGCATTATATTTCAGGTAATTCGAATATTCAGAAAATGTGTTATAAAAATAAAACTGGTGCGAAATCTACTGTCCTGGTTTAAGTTAAGAGTTGTACTGGATACACGTGATTTCGGAGCACAAGTTGAAGGAGTTCGGTTTAACTAAAAAAAAGAACGTGTAATTATACGAGCTGAACTGTTGAAACTACACGTAACTCAGAGGAGCCCACACCTGCCACTGAACCATCGCTGTGGCGGGCATGCACCACCCGCACACAGACCAACGTCTCCGCCGTCTCGCACTATTCGTGAAGGGCCACCACCGACTGTCAAGAACTGCCCCGTTTGAGCCCCGCGAGTGGTCGAAGAGCATTGCCAGTGGGCAGCACGTGTAGATAACATAGCCGCCTGGTGTTAGGCGTGTCTGCCACAAAGGTTACTCTGGATAAGGGCCAGTAGTCTGTCCAATCTACACCCCCCTATCGCGCGCCTCATTCGTTCCTGTGCAACGCCGCGATGAGCGCCAGCGCATGCGCGTCTCCTCCTCCCCTCTCTCTCCTCTCTAACACTCCCCCCCCCCCCCTCTAGCGCGCGCCTGTCGACCGCGTTCCCCGCTCGCCCTGTGAGAAGTAACGGCCAGGCTCGAGGGTAGTCACGACGCGCGTAGCGTTCCTCCTCGCGTTCCACGACGCGAGGTCGGTAGCATGCCCGAGGTCGGTAGCTTGCCCAACGAACGACAACGGAAGTCGATCGTGCAAGTGTTCCGGCTTCGCATCGCCCCATGGTCCCCTTTAGCGGGAGCATAGAGTTTCCTAAAATTAACTAGAGGGGACTCTGGCGCTGCGATTGTTCAGTTACCATGGGAATCATGGGTAGTACACAAATTTGCCTAGTCTTCGTGCTTGAGGCTTCAAATGTACTTGTGGCTTTGTTTATTGCTGAGTTTTGGCGTTCGTTTCGGATAAAAGAATAGATCGTTGTGAACTTCGTGACCTGGTTTGATTTAGTGAGCCTAAAAAAGTTGAAGTGGTGAAGTGGAACTGCTGACTTTTGCTGAACATTGTTTTGCGACAAAGCGGATGCAGGCGACGCGCAGCCAGGGCCGAAAGAACGATGTTTAGACAAACTTTTGCACTACCCATCATTCCCATGCTGGCTGAATCGTCATGCGTTGCAGCTCCCATAGACACTAGCGCCAGAGTTCCCTCTAGTAAGTATTGTAGGAAACTCTATGAAGGTTGATGGTGTAATTTTTTTTTTTTTTGCGAAGCAGTTTCAAGCACTGGCGTGGCTCCGTGGTAGTAGAGCACTGCACGGGCCGATTTTTCCGGCCCGGGCCCGGCCCGGCCCGAAAACGCCATGCTCCGGCCCGCCCGAGCCCGGCCCGATGTTCTTAAATGTGGCCCGTCCCCGGCCCGGGCCCGAAAGGTTTGGGCCCGGCCCGGCCCGACCCGAGCCGTTTCAGCTAGTTATGCCTTGAGCATAAAGGAGGCACTGTCTAACTTTCGGTTATTGTGAAGATACCTGCCACACACAAGATATTTTCTAGAGATTGTTTGGGAACTTCTTTCAGTGTCACGACTTTAACTGGTACTGTGTGTACTTTCGGTTAATTACGCCCGTAACACTCTCGCGAAATAATTGCAGGTCAATATAAAATATAATTGGAGTCATAGCTGGCTGTTTCATGTACGCACGCAGTGCTAACCACGCAATCCTATTTTTGCATTTCAAAGAACCACAAACTGAAAAAAAAACATGGCAGACATTTTTAGTTTAAGTTTTACATCAATTGCATACGAGCTAGGGCTGTTGAGTAAAAGTAGCAAGACTGCAAACTTCATCTATTGCACAATGCAATGAAAACAAAAAAAAAAAACGTGCTCTAGCTGCTTCTGGTAGGAATACACCAGGCTGGGCAGCGTTACATAAATTAAAGCTGTCGTGTTGACTCCTCGGCAGGCAACTGCACCCAACGTACACAACGTTTTCGTGTTCAAAACAAGAACGTTCTTTGTCCCACCCTTCTTCCCCGAGTCACCGCCACCGCAGTGCCATAGATCTGTCAAAGCGAGGCACACCCGTTAGAGAGCGAGCCACCGTCCTCGCTGTTCCCTGAAGATGGCTGTCTCGCCGTCTTCGTGTGACCGCCTTCGATCTTTGAAAATGTTACGCCTTAAAGCGAGACCGGACTAAGGGCTTCCAAAACAACTGTCTATTAGAGCGCCGAAGTGAACCAGCCGGCGGCCTCTTTAGCGATCCCCGTCGACGTGACGTGTCGGGTGTCCGGAGAGTGATTATACAGATACGTATGAGACCCGGGCCTAATACGGGCCTGGCTCAGGCCCGAGCCCGACCCGAGCCCGAAGATCACGGGCCCGAGCCCGGCCCGGGCCCGATCCAACAATTCCTTACCCGGCCCGGCCCGGCCCGCGGGCCGGCCCGGGCCCGTGCAGTGCTCTACGTGGTAGTACACCTGCTTATCACGGAGCCACGAAGGAGGCCAGAGTTCTATTGTCACCAAGACCGTAGATTCCTTATTTATTTATTTGCACCTATCTCGAATTTTCGCTCACGGAGAATGGCGATTATTCGCTCACAACCAAAGGCGCCAGCGCCGACACCGATGCCAAAACTTCTGCGAAACGAACTCTTTAATGCGATCACTTTAATAGCTGTTAATGAATGTCCCCGTGTTTGCTGCACAACGGCGTGTGCTGTGTCCGTTTGTTCCGAGAGCGGTTCTTCAGAACCTACGAATGCGACACAGTACACATAAGTATACATTTCTTACGCTGTACGAATGGTGCATCACGGACAACGACGAAGAAGACAATGACGAAGGGCAGTTAACACAGCTGGCGCTTGCACGCACGGGCGACAGTGATTTAGGCGTAGCAGAGGTGCGCTCTGCTGGTTGGCACACGGCTGCATTCGTTTGTCGCCGCATTGTGAGAGGGCTCTACGCTGTTTGAGGGGCACGACAGGAAAACCATAGCCGCTGGCACGTCCATCAAAGATTGTCAAGCCCTGTGGAGGAGGTGGCGGGCAGCGTGAGCAGCGTGCTAGCCACGCGTTTGCCAATGGGCACGCAACTACGGCACTCCGTATTTCCGGGCGCTCCGCGCTTTGCCTTGGTGTGCATCGATACTCATCAGACTGCTGGTCAGGGGAGGACCGTGGCGCGCATTGGCTGACCCGACAGGAAAGCTTAGAAACAGTGTATTGTTCTCCGCGAATAATAAGAAAGTTGGCTTCTTAATGCGCCATTATAATAGAAGTACAAAAGTAGCCAGAAAGTAGCCATGGAGCCAACCTGAAGTTTTCGTCGCCAAACGATGTTGTTAAGTTACCAATTTGGCGCAACGTAGCCAACAACGGCAACCCTGATTCGCGCTTTGTTTGCTTTCATGCGTTCTGTGTATTTCGTTCCATTATGCTTACTATTACTTCCGGCTTGGTACACCTGCTCTAATGCTCACGCTGATTCTTATCTTTGTATAATTTATATGTTACATTCGGCGAGGGTCGCTTTGCAGTATCTCGTGCGTATATTTTATATATTATAATTCCTCTACCATCTATTCATAAAAACTAATTGATTCATTGAACTACCGTTTGTGCTTTTGCTTATAGCCTTGTGAGGTTCGTGGTAGTCGGGTGGTCGAGCATAATTGAGAGTTTGTTTTTACTGGTGTAAGTAAATCAAACTATTTGAGAAATTCCCAGCCGCTACTGCAAAAAAAAAACCGACCTGCGAATTCTCGATAAGCAACAGTATGCCATATCCTATACTGCCTCGAGAGATATAGACATCGGTGAAAGGGAAAACATCATATTTTCCTGTGAGGTGACAGACTTGAGTAACTGCGCAAATATGCATAATTATTGCCTCTCCCAATTCACAGCCAACTGTGAAACAACTTTTTGGAGGACATGTAGGCTAAAACGCGCTCACGAAAAAAAAAATTCGTTTTGTTCACTCGCATTCTTCTCAGTACTGATTCTTCCCCCCCCCCCTTTTTTTTTTGCACCTCACTAGTTTTGCTGCACTACCTCCGAGAGCGACCCACATTTGACGAAACACTGTTTTAAAACAGAGGAAGCGTTGGACCGCGAAGCTATATCATGTGACGTCACGTTACGTGATGTCATAGTGACCTCACGATGACGGAACCACGTTATGTGCCGTCGTAGTGACTCCACGATGGTGCCATAACGAGGTCACAAAATTTGGCGACCTGTGACGTAATGATGGCGTCATCACATGATGATGACTTTTTGCATATTTTCTTGTTGACGACGACGCTGCCGAATGTCACTTTTCCTGTTCTATGAGCCATTTATGGCCCTCGCCTTAAAATTCCAATGTTCCAAAGCGGGTAAAAAGCATATCTCGTTCTCTGATTAATTAGGCACGAAAATGTAGTACGGCTGAAACTATACTTAACGAAGTGATGAGGACGGTCGAATTATTTCTTAAATGGGAAGCAGATGCTTCCCAGCGCAAGGAACGAGCACGACAAACTAATACGCACACAGCCCTTTTCTTGTCGTCCGCATACCTTGCACTGTGAAACATCATGTTGTGCTGCACCTAACTAGCCCAACGCTCAACGTTGTCGTATTAAATCGGAAATTTCGTACAATCGAGAAAGGCGTTTTTTACCGGCGTGGCCGGTAAACCACGCCTGCGCGTCTGAAAAGTCCGCGAGGGCGGTTTGAGGGTGGCCCGGACACAGGGGCCACCATATCGGGGCGATGCAGGCCAGGTAGACGGCCGCGTAAAACTAGGATAGTTTACCGATATGCGATAGCGCGCATAACGTAGGTAGTGATTGTGCGAGCAGACCGAGCGACAAAGTGGAGAGGACATTATCAATGCTACGTGTCACATAAACCAAGAAATGAATAAAGCAACCACCGCCGCCAGCAGCATCATCGAGTACGTAAGAACGATACCGACTGTCTAGTCCGTTATTCTTCGCATTGACGTGGCGTGTAGCCTGGTCAAAGTAAAGCTAGCGCCGTAACTTGGGATTCTAGATGTTTTAACGCGATAGCGTTAGAGCGCACGGTCGGAAAAAAACCGTCTGTGTGAAAATTTGAATGAAATTGCCATCTTTTTACTCGGTTGCTTCAGGAAAAGCTTCGTTAAACCGAGTTTGGTGGTCACATTTGTTCGTTAATTTGGGTTAACGACAGCATTGAACCGTATGGGTACCTGCCGGGGAACGGAAATTTCTTCGTTAGATCGGAAACTTCGTAAAATCGGGTTTCGTTAGATCGAGTTTGGACTGGATACACTAAGAAAAACAGGTGCCCTTTGACTCTTCTTTTATATATGCTAGAGTCACATGTGTAGCACTTTTTAGAGAGTCACACTGACTCTCCTAAAGATAGTCAATGGGACGAACAGAGAGTCAAAGGAGAGTCACATTGACTCTCTTTAGGAGAGTCAGTGTGACTCTCTAAAGAGAGTGCTACACATGTAACTCTCACATGTATAAAAGAGTCACAGTTCTTAGCGTGTAGACGCAGTGGTGTGAGGATCTGCAGTCTCACGCCCTTACCCCGAGGAGGTGCTTCGCCTTTCTGTACTTGTTTTTCAAAAGCGCAGATGTGTCCAAAACGTTGAGGACTCCGTAGTGCACGATTTTCTTGCTGACGAGGTCTTGCATCGCATTCGCGACCGTCCCGCCCAGCGCTCCGCTCGTAGTGTACCTGCGAATGAGTGAACCAAGTGAATGAGCCCAACCACTACAAGCTTCTTAAGCGAAGGTTATATTGCCGGACAAATTCGATGTTAGGTGTGACCGCAACAAAACCCGGCGCCCTCGAGGGTAGAGGAATTCCAGTGTATACAAATAATAAGGCCCTCGAAGGGGCGCCGGTAACCTGCGCATTTGTATGTGCCGTTTTGCAATAATTGTTGCCCTGTCGAACGCGGGCTTCCCTGCGATCAGCCGTTTCTTATACGGCAGTCTGACCTTTCATCGATGTGATTTGTCATTTCACCTTGCAACATTTTCTTGTTGCCTGAATATGAACGCATGACCGTTGCTGTTGCCTATATGGCAATTGAAGTCTTGCTATGCTAAACACGTGGGTGTCGCTTCATTTTCTGGCGTGGAGGAAGGAATAAGTTGGAGGCAGCAATCCGCAATGCAAAAAAAAAGAAAGAAAGGCAGAAAGAAAGGAAGAAAGAGAGAGAGAGAGAGAAATAAAAAAAGAAAGAAAGGAGGAAAGAAAGGAAAGTACGTCGGGCGCGCACGCGCGTTCACTTGGTGCCATATTCCCGATAGGGGAAGGGCTGATTTTTGGACTGCTTTCCGACGGTCTACAGGAGATTTGTATGACATAGCAAAGTCGCCTTCTAAAAGTGGTGTAAGTAACCCCAGGTGGTCGACATTTCCGGAGCCCTCCACTACGGCGTGTCTCTCACAATCATATCGTGGTTTTGGGACGTACAGTCAGTCAGTCAAGAACTTTATTCATCGGTCCTGAGGAGTTTAGGCCGCCGGGGGATCCAGGGGGGACACCCTAGCAGCCGCTACCGTAGGCGACGCCCGAGTCGGGGCGGGAACGTGATGGCGTTCCGCCAGTTCTTGGGCCCTCTGGACTGCCTTGAGTTGTTGGTGGAGCTCGGAGCTCCTGAGTGCCTCTTCCCAGTCGGACTCACTGGTGAGAGGTCCCTGAGGTAACGCGGGACATTGCCATAGCATGTGCGAGAGTGAACAATAGAGTTCTCTGCAATCTGGGCATTGGGGAGTGATTTCTGTGTTATAATGGCTCAGTCGGCCCCGTGATAGGTACGATCTTGTTTGTAGCATTCGAAAGGCTACCGCTTGCGCACGTTCGAGCTTTGTGTGTGGTAATGGGTATTGGCATCTGTTGTTGCGGTAGTGAGAGGTGATTTCGTGGAAGGTTAGTAAGGGGTCGTTAAACTGTATGTCTGGGCCCAGCTCTTCGGTGGCTGATTGATCGTCGCGGCGGGTGAGCTCTCGCGCTCGGTCATGAGCCGTTTCGTTGAGGTTGGGTTGTTGGGAATGGACGTCTTTGCCCATGTGGGCAGGGAACCAAGAGAGGCAGTGCGAACCCGTGTGCTTTCGTGTTTGTAAGATGTGGGCTGCTTCACGCGCGATGTTGCCGGTTTCGTAAGCCCGAATGGCGGCGCGAGAGTCAGTGAAGACGCTAGTGTGCGAGGGATCGGTCATCGCTAAAGCTATGGCGACCTGCTCGGCTATGGCGCTCGTTGCTAGCCTAACCGAAGCGGCTGAGCGTAGGGCTCCATCGCCATCTACTACTGCGAGTGCAAAGGTGGAGGAGTTGCCGTATTGCGCCGCATCGACGAATACGGTAGAGCCGCGATTCGCGGTGGTACGGTCGGGGATAGCGCGAGCGCGGGCCAGGCGTCTGCCTTTATTGTGGTGTGGGTGGACGTTTCGCGGGAATGGGGTTACCATGTAGGTTTCTCGGACATCTCTCGGGGAGGGTTACTGCGCGTTCAAGGTAGGGGTGTGAGGACATGCCGGCTTCGTTTAGTAGTCGACGGCCTGCCTTGGAGGAGGAGAGGCGGACCACTTGGGCTGTGGTCTGGGCCTCGATCACTTCATCGATGTCGTTGTGCATACCTAGTTGGTCGAGACGGGAGGTACTCGTGTTTTGGGGTAGGCCACACTAACAATTATTGTTAGTACTAGCAAGTGAGAACGCTGTTTCACAATGGATTAAACACCTATAGAAATGTCAAAAGAGTCATTTTCACTGACCTGATATCGAATGACATGCCGGCCGTCTTTTTACGCTTGCTCATTTCGCTCGTGAACATTTCGAAGCTGGCCTGGTTGTCTGAGCCATATATGCCGTCGTCACGGATATTGACGTGGCAAAAGACAATCATGGTACACAAGCCGTCCTTCGGCAGCATGTTGGCGTAGACTGCTTGTCCGTTCACCGTGCAGATGAGTGTGCTTACTGAGACTGCAAGACGTGCATGACAAAGAAACGGTTGGTATATTGCGCAGTGAGCAAGAAAAATAAAATATGCGCGGCTTCAAAGGCTCAATCATACCTGGGTCATTCCAAATGAAATGCCCCAGCCCAAATCTCGACCACCTGCGATTTTTATGAAAAAAAATTGAGCTAGAACGTCCCTGTGTGAGCGATTTCAGTGATTTATTTTCGTTTAAAAAATTGTGGTCACGTGACCGCCCTTTGATTGTCCAGGTGAGGAGGAAACGTTAGGTGGGATCAGTTATGCGTATTTAACCTTGAAACTGGGTACAACGCATCTTGTGCATTCTATTACGCATGTTTCAGGTGACGTCACAAGTAAAACCATACTATAATTTTCCGGCTTAAATAGGCTTAGCAAAGAAGCAAGAATACATGAAAATTTAGACATATTTTGTGAAAACAGTGGCAATGTCTCAACAAAACTTTTTTAGCTCTTTTACCTGTCGACATAGTCTGTGCTAAAAATATTTTCAACGTATTTCAACAAACGTTTATTGAGAAAAACGCTTGCAATATTTACAAAAAGTTATGAATTTTCCGGGAGTTTCACTCGTAAATTCAGCATCAAAGCGATCGCGATAAAAATATATAAGAGGATTCATTATATGCTTCGACGTCTTCTCTTGTGATGTGGAAATCTTTATTCGTGTAAATCATGTTTAAAGCGAAAAAAAAAATTTGATGTCCTCATCCAATGTCACTGGTGGGCGCTGGCAAACAGAAGCGTTTTCCGCGACATAAGGTGAATTATTGCGATCGATTCTTTGTCATTTCTGTAGTTTATTAACAGCGAAGCTTTGAAAGCTAACGCAATTTGTGCGGGCTATCAGAATACTATCATCGTAAACGGTAATGTGCCACAGAAATTAGGTAAATCCCACTACTCACCACTTGTTCACTAAAAATGAAGAAGGCAACAGTTAGCCTAACAAACAGAACGTTAAAAAACACAATTGCCGTTGTACCCAGTTTCGAGGTTAAATACGCATCACTTATTCCCGCCTAACTTATACTCCTCGTCGGAACATTCAAAGGGTGGTCACGTAACCACAATTTTTTGAACGAACATATTTCACTAAAATCGCTGTCACACAGTTACCTCCTAGCTCAACGTTGTTCACTAGAATCGCTGGTGGTTGAATTTTCGGCTGGGACGCTTCGCATGCAATGACCCGCGGTCTGCGACTAGAACAGTTCGCGCGACCATTTGCGACCGGCGATCCAAAAGCTGTATCGACGCGAGTGATTTTCACACTGTAAAGAAGAAGAGTGGCCTCAGCGGCATTGCTCTGCGCCTCAGCAGCATCGCCATCGGCATGAGCTCGTGGTTGCTGCGCTTGCCCGAACGCTGTTGACCGCTGCTTGTTCTTGCCATATTCTCTGCCAATAAACCTCTTAGCAACACCCGAGTGCTGCTTATACCCGTCGACATACAGAACTCACGTCTGCTCGCATCGTTATTACCCCGCAGAATAAGCTGACGCATCTGATTGGTTGAGAGGTTTGCGACTGCGGTCGAGCGCACTGAAAAATCGAGCAGCAGCAGCGAGCGACTGAGCCAAGACAGTCGCAGTGCGGCCAAAACGGACATTTGCGACTGTTTGCGACTAACTTGGTCGCGGGGCCAGTGCTAGTCGCACGTAGGAACGAGCCCTAACTGACTTAAAAGTCGCGAAGACCAGTAAAACAGCGGAGCTTCGACACTATTTTCCCCGTCGCTTTCCTCATCAGCCTCATTTTTGGCGGTCTCACCTTGTCATACCTTCTGTAATAGGCTTCACCCTCGCCCTTATTCAGCTTGTGCTTTGCTTTTTTCTCTCGCCCCATTTTGCCCTTGCTCAGCTGGGCTATAGGCGCTTGCGTGATGCTCCGCCCGGATTTAAAGGCCCGACCACACGTACGCGTTGCAGTGCGTCAACGCGTGACTTTTTGACGCGCTGCAACGCGCACGTGTGGTCGGGCCTTAACTCGGCCGTAAGCAGCTCCGCAGGTAAAAAGGTGCGTACTGCTTAAAACTGTTCTTTTTTTTTCAAAAAAGTGTGCTCAGTTTAACCTCCTCCCTACCTGAGTCCACGTTTGTGAAAATGATTTCATAATCAAATTACACAACAGCAAACTGGTCAGTGTCATCGAAACTTCGCGCCTTTGTCGCCCACAGTCTCATTTACCCGTACTCCAAGAGTGAGCAGCAGAAGCCAATAGCAGATGGTATGCAAAAAAAAGAAAGAAGGAGAAGGAAGCGGCCATAAGAAGATCGCGTACCACGTGGCTGTTTAGGTGTAACTGCTTTTTAATCTACTACTTATTTCTAGTCTAGCGAAGATCACTTCGCTCGCTGCAGCCGCCATGCTTCCTTGCGCCAGCGTTGTGGTGAGTTACGTCAGGTTGAATGCTAAAGGAGTGAGATCTGTGAAGTGACTCTTACTTTATTAGCAGACCAGGTTATTGAAAAAAAAGGAAAACTTGACATGAAATCCGATGATACCTGCAATTTCTCCCACTATCTCACTGTGACGCCATTAAATTTGACGTGTACTCTGGCCCATTTAAACTTTTATGAGTAATTCTTCCAGAAAGAGTGGTAGATTGAATTTCAGAAAGCTTGCAGAAATTGCGCAGTAAATATCGGAAATTAGATGCGTCGTAAATTGGTGCACGTGCTAGAGCTTCGTTGCCATGTGCAAAGTGGGGTAGAATGGCCTACCGATAAAGCGAAGTACATCGATAGTTCATTAAGACGTTCGCTTAATATAGCCGTCTCGGAAGAGTGGCAATCACACTCTTCGGTGGTGAGGTTTCGCCGGCCGAATTCGTTGGATTCCGTTACTGTGAAATAAAAGTCACAGTTTCACCGAAAGGGCGAAGCAATGAATGCGATAGCAACAAATTATAGTGTTATACGAAGTGAGTCTGGCTCCTAACTCTTTTGTGTCCGATCTCACGTAACTAAAAGACGCTGGTGTAAGAGAATACGAGAGAACGGCAGCATGGGCTAGTTGGTGATTTGTAACCGACATATTTGCAGAGCGCTACGTGAACGTTGCACAGAGCTTCGGCCGTTCCAGGGAGAGATGCTCTCCGCATAGTCACTTCGCGTTGAGAGCGCAGCACGTAGAAGGGTATACGAGCCGCCCGCTGTGATGACTGTCGAGATAGCGCGGCGCGCGCCAGCGATCGCGACTGCGCCCTTAGATTCGAAGTTCAAGATCGCTGCTCGCGCGACCCCCCCCCCCCTTCGAGCGAATGCACCCTCCGAGCGACGAAGGGTGCATGCGTCTTCCGTGTGTTTGGACACGATGGCGGTGCTTCTATCCGCTCTCCGTTCGACCCACTATACCCAAACTAATTCAGTATGCTCCAGACAGTGTTGCGGAGTTGCCACTCCGGAATCGGATTGACTCCGGAATCATTCCACATTTTCGCGACCCCGGAATGGAATGGGAATGGAATGGGGACAACGCTTGGAGGAATCGAAAGGGAATGAAATTAGCGCATTTTGCACGGAATGGCATGGCAATGAAATTAGATCTTTTTCCGAAAATAGAGCGCGTTCTCCTGTATGCGCTGTTTTTCAAACTTCAAACATTAGTAAGACAGAGCCTCGTATTTAACAATAAAGCAGTATTTTCAAAATGCCCTGGTGATTACACGCACCGTAAATTTATAAGCAACCGCCTACCACTATTCTGTCCTTATATAGACTGTGTTGCTCTGAAGTTTGTATTATTCGCATAACCGTGGGTCTGTGTCGTTGGTATCCGTCGCGCGGAACTACGGCGGCGGTATACCCCCCCCCCCCAATCTTCCTTACGCCTTGTGATTTTTTTCCCCTTCTGGACCCAATAAAGTTAATTCACTCACTCACTCGACGGCTCCTCAAGTGCCTGCTGACTCCCCACCCTTCACTTCAATGTTTTTGCTTCTGTTGCCGTTGGCGACTCGGACGCATATACGAAAAAGCGCTTCTCTAAGTTGTGATGCATATTGACGTTGGCGCAATGCTTGTGTTCACTGCAAGCTTTTGTATAACAGCTTGCCCGCCGTCTCACCTTATACTCCCCTCCCCTCCCCCCCCACCCTTTTGCAATAATTTGCCCTTGTCTAGGCGCTCCAGACGCATGACAAAACTGCTTAGTCATCTTGAACGCTACGTTTGCCAGCATAAAAATACGCGATGGCGTGATTTTAGCATTCACGCATTTAAGCGTAAACAATGTTAATATCGCCATTCGTTAAGACTTGTCAACCATGCAAATGCTATAGGTAGCGAGAGAACTGTCCCTATGGGAATTAGCAGGGTGGTTGCACTGCAGGAGATATGTAACCAAGCTACTATCACTTCACCTTGGTAACGTGTTTTGCGTACTTTTCCAGTTTTTAATGCATCTGATGACATCAGCTTTATGTTCATTCCTAACTCTTTAAACCTATTAACGTGCTTTTCCTACGTTGAGGAATTACAAGAATGGAATTGAGCTACAGGGCCATCCCGGAGTGGGAATGGGCTAAGGTTTTCACTCGAGGAATTGAAAAGAATGGAATCGTGGTGAATTCCCCGGAATGGAATGGAGGCGCCCATTCCGCAACACTCGCTACAGTACAGCACATTCGTCTAGGACAGTGGTTCTAAGCCATGGTCGTTTCGGGGACCCCTTGTGGAACCTTGCAAGTGATGAGCGACCCCGTGCGGTGAGAGAAAAGTCGGCAGAGTCATAACTTAACACACCCTGCAGCGTGAAATAGTTGCCTTTTATTTCTTCCTGCCAATATCAAGCTAAAGTACCACGCCAGTTCGATCTTAATAGCTTGTCAATAAAGTGCGCGCTCTACAGTCACATTCAACCTGTATAGCTACGTTTGCTTTTCAAATATGCAAGCCTAGAAAAAGTATGCCCGCGGGCATATGTCACAGAAAACTGCGACAAAAGCTTTAGAGCCATCTCATGAAGAAGGGGAAATATAAGTAAGCTCCTCCGCGATGCAAGAATGCTAGGCGGTGAAGCATACAAAAAAATCATAGGTGCTCACGGCCACGGGACATACTGTGCCTCCAAAAAACGCGTTTTATTTATTTCTTTTTCTAAGATGGTTTTCCGAACAGCCAAAAATGGCTCGGCGGATCGCCTTTTGAGAACCTCTGATCTAGGAGCTGAAGAAATCAATGCGTGACTTACATTTTCCGGGCTGGCTCGGGGCTGGAGTAAAACAAATAACGTGATTCACTCGTGACGTTTCGTTCAAGAATCAATAAGAAACAACGTATATTATAACGATAAGTACTGTCGTGAACGATAAGAACGGGAACACGCGAACGCGAGGCAGATACATCCTCGAACTCAGTGATTGGCGGCGGCGAACGTCGCAAATAAAATAGAAAGGGCGCCACCGATCCGCTAACAGTTAATGCCGCCGCCTTACTCGTGTTAACCTAAAATGGCGGCTGATAGAGAGTCACCGGATGCTCGCCATTGTAAGGCGGAGAAACAACGCAGAGTGCGGCAGCTTGCTGTATAGGCGAGCTTACACAAGAAAAGGGCGCCGCCATCTTGGGCTGTTAAGTAAATATTTCCTTTTTTTGTATATTTCGACGTGAATAAGGTCACGAAACGTCGAATGCAGCAACCCAACTGTTTTCCTGCGTATGCGTCTACCTTAGCACTGTTCGTTTAGTTGTTAAAGATGTAAAACGGCAACGCTACAGCCCAATATGGTGGCACCAAAACTCGTTCGTCTGCACAGCTCTGCCCAAAATGCCGCTGTTAATCTGTTCTCCCATTCACTTTTACGTATTGCACAAAGAAAAGCAAGCTATAGTGCACAGCGCGATGGATATAAGAAAACTGTATTGACGCGACAGCGTTATGAAGCTCGTTTCGCAGAAATACGGGTGTCGGCGGCCTCGTCGGTTGTTAGCGATAAATTAGCGTTGTCCTTGAGCGTATGCAAATAAATAAAATCTTCGGTCCCAGTGGGAATCGAACCTAGGCCTACCAAAGAGCCCCGCCAGTACTTTAAATGGTTTCGGGAAAAAAAAAAAGCCGTATACGAATGTCATGTAGTGGGAGGAGTCTCCTTAACGCACGTAACATTGCGTGAAAGAAGGGCAGGATTGCATCAGGTGTCGAAACATGTGAATGGATGGTTTGAAGGCCCACCATTTACAAAGCGTTCAGGCATGACTGATCATCATTGTCAGCAACAGCATCAACAAAAGTGATTAGCCGAGCAGGCGCGCATGTTGCCTTACGGACTTCGCAATTTCGTTAACGGCAGAATTATGGCGCAGCAGGCACTTCGCAATTGTACTTGCAGTAGGCACTCTCGGATAGCTTGAACCGGCCAATCTCAAGCGCGCAGACCTGTCGTTTTCTTGCGGCATAGTTGAAGTGTTCGCCGTGTGAAGCGAAGCGAGGCTAGAAATTGAGAAGGCGATGCAAGCGGGGGCCTGATTATGCTATCGCTTTCCACTCTTGGCAGGCGAAGTTCAACCGTCCTCCACGCTTTTCGCTCTTTACTACGAGTGAGCTCTACAGCAGCCGTCTCACTATCGAGCCCTTATCGGCATCATACTACGTTCCACGTGTCGCAAAAGCGAAGGCGTGGTTGGGAGTCATCGAGTTTCCTGCGATATTTATTTGAGGAAACTGCGGCGCTGCGATCGTTCAGCCAGCGTCGGATTTATGGGTATTACATGGATTTGCCCAGTCTTCGTGCTTGCGACTTCAAACGCACTTGTAGTTTTGTTTATTGATCTGATTTGGCTTTTGTTTCGGATGAAAGAATGGTTAGCCGGCCTAAAATGGTAGAGGCGGTGAATTGGGACCGCCGCACTTGCGCGGAACATCGTCCTGCGATAAAGCGACTGCGCGCCATGCGGAGCCGCATGGAGTGAAAGAACGAAGCTATAGGTAAACCCACGGACTTAACCATAATTCCATTGCCGGCTGAAGCGCCATTAGTTGCAACTTCCGTGACGCTGACTTCAGATTTAGTGTACCGTTATCAAACTCTATGGTGGGATTGACATCAGCTCTCCTGAAGGCGTTCCTATTTCCACTTTATTGCGAACATCGCTCTCCGAGCATCGATCTAATTGGGGTCGCAGACTATTTTCCACTCGCTCCCACGTTCCCGCTCATATTGCTCACGATAGCGCAGATAGTGCTTAAGAACATCCTGCCTCCTAAGTACTCTTCAAGAAATTATACCGCAGCACTCACGGATATAACCATCGCGGGGCCACTGACGGCCGTGTAGCTATATCTACTTGACCCGCACAACACTCTTACGTTGCAGTTGGGGATACCGAGAAGTTACTTGGTGGCGACGGAGGAGGTTGCGCCTTGCTCGAAGCGTTTGAGCACATTCATCGTTTAAGCACATCGTTCAAGGTGAGCTTAGATCACGGAACGTAGTTGTGGACAAACCCCTTTTATTTACTGGTATGCTTTCAAATCAAAGAGACATGATCAAAGAGACATGACTTACGGGTTGGGTGTTCGTCCGGTGTTGCCGGTGTGGGCGGGGTGGGCGGGGTGGGCGGTGTGGGCGGTGTGGGCGGGGTGGGCGGGGTGGGCGGGGTGGGCGGCTTGTCTATGAAAGAAATCAGCATACAATAGTTTATTGGCGGTGCAGGTTCGGTAAACTTGCCGTCGGCAGGAACCGAACCTGCGACCTTCGGATAAGGCGCGCTATCCAAAGGTTTCATGTTCGGTCCCTGCTGGCGGCAAGTTGTCTTTTCGTCCACTTTACTTTCTCTCACCTATATTATAATCACTACAACACGCTGAAAACAGTAGCATTAGCGTCCCCTATATCTTCGTTGGCTTCGTTATCTGTTGTTCTTAATTAAAGTAGTATCAAACAAGAAACGAGGCCTCAAAATTGCCTAGTTTCATTCGTCTATTGCTGCTTATTTACATCATCATCATCATCATCATTATCAGCCTGTCTACGTCCACTGCAGGGCAAAGGCCTCTCCCATGTTCCGTCAATCAACCCGCTCCTGTGCTTTCTGCTGCCACGTTATACCTACAAACTTCTTAATCTCATCTACCCACCTAATTTTCTGTCCCCCCCTCACGCGTTTGGCATCTCCTGGAATCCAGTCAGTTACCCTTAATGACCCCCGGTTATCCGGCCGATGTGCTACATCCCCGGTCCATATCCATTTATTCTTGATTTCAACTATGATGTCCTTAACCCCCATTTGTTCCCTGACCCACTCTGCTCTCTTCCTGTCTCTTAAGGTTACACCTATCATTTTTCCTTTCCATCGCTCGCTGCGTCGTTCTCAATTTAAGTTGAACCGTCTTTGTAAGTCTCCAGGTTTCTGCTCCGTAGGTAAGTACCGGTAAGATGCAGCTGTTATATACCTTCCACTTGAGGGATAGTGGTAGACTACCATTCATCATTTGATAATGCTTGCCGAATGAGCCCCATCCCAACCTTATTCTTCTAGTTATTTCACTCTCATGGTTCGGCTCCGCGGTTACTACCTGTCCTAAGTATGCGTACTCCTTTACAACTTCCAGTGTCTCGCCACCTATCGCAAAGCGCTGTTCTCTGCCAAGAGGTTATTTACAGGCTGCCCCTAATTTCGAAGCCGTCCTCCCCTATGCGCTGAAATCTGAGAATAGGTTTATAGAATTGAGAAGCAGTGTACAGCGTCACACGCTCGGGGCATATGCGCATAAGCGTGCGCAGAGGCGGCTGCCCGTCCTAATAACTCGTCTTTGCACCGCCTTCTGATTGTAAGGGCCTCAGTGGGAGTGGTTGGGGAACAGCGGTGGGAGGCAACCTCCCCCCCCCCTCCTCCCCACACTCTGCCCGTGTAAAATAACTAGTATTTTATGCAAATAGCTAGTACATAGCAAGTAGGTCGGAGAGTGAGCATCAAACGTGGTATCACCAGTCATCTTCGCTGAGGTAACAACTTCGCCTGGTGTAAATGGATGTCCACGTCGTCCATTGCCTACGACATGGCGTCTCCCTCACATCGGCCTTCGACCTTCGGTGCATTTCCGCCCTGACGTATACAACTACCACGAAAATGCTACTGCGTCTTTTAATTCTTTTATCCTCTTTCGTTCAGCTGTTAGAAGCTGCCTTCGTAAAAGTCCAAATGTGGGCTTCTCAGGAAGTGGCGGTCTCAACGAGCAGTTGCATTGTTGTAATGAAAACACTAACTAGTGGCGTGCAGAACTTGGACTGTGAAGGCACAAGAACACAGGAAGAGCGCAGACTTGAAGCCGCATTTCAGGAAGCCAGTGCAAACGTATGCAAATGCATACTTAAAAAAAAAAAGAAACAGCCCAAAGACGACGGAGAACACACAGAAGGACAAAGTACAAGCGCTTGTCTTGTGTCCTTCTATGTGTTTTCTTTCGTCTTCGGGCTGCATTTTTTTCCAGAATGCATCGATTCCAACTCGCCCATCTTTCTACCTTATTGCGTATACAAATGCGCATCCTTCACGCGTACCTACCAGTTTCCCCAAAGGGTGTGCACTTACGTAAACGCCGAAATATATTTGAACGGCTGCGCCCGTTCTGTGCTCTCGTGCCTTCACTGTCCTCCATCTCTGCGGTACTAGGCATTGTTTTCAGCGATGAACCCACCGGGACAATGCAAAGTCTTATTGCAACGATTGCTCGCGTTGAATGCATCATCGCTAAAGTCAGGCCCGTATCCAGGAATTTTCGGGGGGTGGGGAGGGGGGACTTGCTATTCAAGGAAAACACCTATTTTCATTATTTTCGATAAAACACCCCCCTCCATCAAAGTTTTGAACAGGGGCCCAACCCCCCACCCCCACCCCCACCTGCCCCTTTGTAGGCTTCAGTCTGGAAGGCTGCATTGCTTGTTTCTTAACTATACACTGTGCCCCAGCTATCTCCAGGCGGAGTTTAAAAATATGCCTATGCCCTCTAAGACGCCGTGACCAAGTGCATATTGCTCACTATGGCGTGAAGTCACACTATTGTTTTCTGCTTAATTGCTTAATTAGGCAAGGTTAATTACCTACCTTTTGAACCAATCAAACTGGATGAAAAATTTCAATAGGAAAGCTATAGATCACTTTATAAAACATCCGAATAGACAGTTTGTAAATTTCTATTTAATAAGCATTAGTGTTTTTCTGCTTAGCAAAGACGCCCGCGAAATACAAAAATATACCACGTGACGTGCCTCCAGTTACTGTATATGCTAAAGGTACCAAACACAGTAAATCTACGCGCGCCGTGATTGCAGTGCCCCCTAACGACCCGCGTACAAACGATATGCTTCCCTCGCAGCGGTTCGTGACAGCGATAAGCAGACGGAGCCGTTATCGCTTGCTTTACTGCTCTCAAAACGTGCTTCATCGCACAGCCACCACCATCGTCGTTGCCCTGTTGAGACATCACACCCGCCCAAGCAATATGGTCTTGGCACACGGACGTTAGGGAGCTCTGCAATCACAGCGCGTATGGAAGCGCGAGCTGCCATGTCACGTGGTACTTTTTTTTGTATTTCGCGGGCTCCTAGATTCGTCGCTTCAAAAGTTAATTGATCTTGCCTAATTACGCGGAACACAATAAGTACTCTGACTTACTCTCATGCAATAGTCGTCAACATGCATTTGGTCACGTCGTCATAGAGCACGTGCGTCGGCATATTCTTAAACTTTGGCTAGAGTTAACTGCGGCACCCTTTATATATATAATGAAGGCTCGAAGTCTCATACCGGACTACGAATTCGTATACGTCATTTGTCTAGCCTTTGCACCCTACGCACATGTTTTCCTCCGCCTTTCAGCCTGTTTGCTACACGTCTCGCGCTTGCCTTCGGTCAACGCCACCCCGCACCGCAGTCACCCGATCAGCTTGCGAGTTTTCTTCTCTCTTTTTTTTTCCCCAAACACATTCGCGCAAGTCGCTGCCGTGCGTGTGGCGGTTCATTTCGAGCCGTGCGTACTCACTGGGATCTCCAGGAACATAGGTGCCGCTCCCGCCACCGCCAGGTGGTTTGTCGGTATCGCCATCACCCGACGCTTCGGAATCCGCTGATCCTTGTGCGTGAAAATGGAAAGCGTATTAACATGCACATCCCTTTACTAGCGTTTTCTTTTTTGTTCTGTCCGGTATTCCGGTATCGCAAAGGGGCTAGCGTAGTACCGAGTAACGCGTGAGATAGCTGCCGCCTCGTCAAGTGGCGCCAGCTATGGAGGAGAGAAAACAATTAAAAAACACGTAATCTATGTCCTCCGAGATTCCGGAAGCTCCCAGCGTCACTCGCTAAGCCTACAGCATTGATTATTTGAGTGTGGCTCTCGAAAATGCTGCTGAATCGACACGTGTGCTTTGCTGCCGAAGCTTGAAGATGCCCTGCAACGCTTTCCAAGTAACCATCGAATGGCTTTATTAAAGAGACACTAAAACGAAACGGTGAATCGGGCTTAGATCGATAAATTGTGCTCTGAGAACTCTAAAGTCGTTGATTTCGACATCACAGGTTTATTAATAGAGGAGAAAATCAAGTTCGATGTTTCATTTTCAAATTTCGCGCCGAAATCTCCCCGCGAGTCGTCACGGATTTCAAAGTGTATTTATCGTATTTTGGCGCCACTGGCTCAACAAAATTAACCCAAACCTGGTATGTTAAGTATATGGCCCCCTCAGAGGACAATGTACTTCATTTTTACCGATTAGGAACTACGTAGTCCCTAGTAGGCGCCGTCAAATCATGTGACGTCACGGCAAGCGGTGGGGAAACTTCAAGGTGGCGTCGGCACCCACATTTTGTTTTTGCGCGTTTTCTCGCAGCAAGCGTGGTGCTTTTGGTATTGTGAAAGAGTACTCTGCTATTATGAAAAAAAAATCGTTTTGCTCTTTAGTGTCCCTTTAAGGGAGATTCCTCACGAATTGGCTCGCGAATCGACCACCGCAAAAATATTTTAGAAGCCGTCAAGTAGAGCGGAGTTAAAGTCTTGTCGCACGCTGTAGTCGCAGTCTCTCTTCTCTCGTCCCGACGAGTGCGCTGGAAGAGGGATGTCACGGTGGAAAGAAGTCACCTCACGCGTGCATCATGACCTTGAACACTTTTTCTTTTTCTTTTATTCGAACACGCGGCTCACTTTGAAATCGAAGTTTTGACGAAGCATCGTCTGGTCGGGAAGCAGCATGAGGAAGAAACGAAATGAAATAACGCCGACCAAATGAAAGGTTTTATAGACATTAAAAAATGACGTTTCGGCTACCGTACGGTAGTTTACAGTAAAGTGGCCCAGCGAAGCGGGCTTATGTCCGTTTTAGAACGCTGCCGAGACACCTGGCGTACGCTGGAGGCAGGATTCCATCATTTCTGTTCAGCGTTTCTTTTCGTAGTCTAGATAAGAAGCGATTCCAGATATCGACGCGAACACCAGTTTCTTTCCTTTGCGATTACGGTTGCCTTGGCCCAGTCAACGTCGTGATTACATGTAGGCACGTGTTCCGCAAGTGCGTTAGATACCACATTCTTCTTTCTGACGTCATTCATGTGGTCTTTCAGACGTCTCTCAAAGTTACCACTCTCCCCGATATAAACATAGTCGCAGGCTGCACACGGGATTCTATAAACGACGCCTGGGAATTTTTCGTTCTTGAGTGGGTCCTTCACGGGCACAAGTTCGTGTTTTAAGTTTTCGGGCAGGAACATGTTTTACGTGTACGTCGAACGTTCGTAGAACCCGTGCTAATGCTTCACTAACACCTCTATATAGGGAATGCAGTTCACACTGGAAGTAAGCAGGGTGGCTTACTTTCAGCGTGATCGCGTGCGCGCGCGCGGGCACGTGGCGGCGTTTCTAGGTGAAAGTGTTCACTATACAGCACACGATGTTCAAATCAGCGAACGGCCGTGAATTTGGGTATATGGCGCGGTAATCGGGGTATATGACATCATTTGTCGAGAGAAGAGGGAACGATTTCCAGCTGACTTTGAGAACAATTTGTGAATTACAGGCCGCATGCGGCGCTATAAAGTTTGGCTCGCGTGTTCTCAGAAGCTTCGAGTACCGATCGGCAGCGTCTTATCACCATGTTGAAAAAGTGTTGCAGGACCTCTTTAAGGACATAAACCTAAAGCAAATAAAAACATCTGTTCGGAGCTAACGAGTTACAGAGCGCCCTACGGCCACATGGTAGATTTGAGGTGGACGGCGAACTGCTTTCGGCGCTGTGGCCACGTTTTTATCGCGCGTGCATGTGCAGTTCACACACGGCATTCCGTTATCAGCAAAGCATTTTGCGTATAGCAGAATACCGGACAGATCAGAACACTCTACTGTCTTTCGACTTCAGCTAACCCTTTATGGAGACACTAAAATTAATCAATAAATTAGTTTAGACTGTTAAAATACACCCTGATAATAATAAAACAATAGTGTATTTAATTTCACCACCATAAGGCTATTAATGGATGCAAAAAAAATTGATGTCTGAAGTTTTACTTTTAGGTTTCCCGACGATGTCTTCGATGTGGACGTTGCGGATTTCGATGTTTTTTTTCAGATTTTGGCCACATTGGCTGAACGAAATTATCCTGATAATTAGTATATCAAGTCTCTCGCTCCATCACAAGACAATGTACTTCATTTTTGCCGATTAGGAAATACGTATGCCCTGGTAGACGCCGTCAACAATTTGTGACGTCACGGCGACTGGAGCGCGAACTTCGAAGTGGCGTCGCCATCAGAACTTTCTTTTTGCGTGTCTTCTCGTTTGCCGAACGTCTTCTCGCAGAAAGCGTGGTGATTTTGGAATTGTCAAAGAGGGATATACTAATACGAGAAAAATCGTTTTTCTCGTATTATTATGACACAGTTACTCAACAATTTTGCGGTTTTCAGCGAAAAATAGAAGTAGAGGGTCTATTGTGCCTATACATACATAGAAAATGGGCTGCACGAGAGTAGCTCAGTGCGAAATAAGGCCGACAAGTCACCGGCAATAAACCCCGCCCACCGCCGGCGACCGCCATTTTGCCATGGCGCGTGCGACGTCATGTGCTGCTTAGAGCGGAGCCGTTGTCTGCGACCAAAGTTTCAGCCGCTGCAAATCGTTCAATTTCGATGTCAAAGTTGAAGAAAGCTCGATTGTACGCACAACTGACCACGGAACAGAATCGTTTGGCGGAACGCAGGCGCTCGCACAGCAAGCAGCTAGTTACGTCACGGCTCGCGAGTGCGCCAGTATTGCCCGACTGTCAGGCCGCACTCGTGTTAGCAAAATATTCAGTTATAAATTTCAGTGCTCGACCCAATGCGCTGAAATTGTGCGAGCTTGTTTGTGAACGCGCAACGATTAACCCGCATAACACAATTTATGCTCGAATGCTGAATGCCATGGCCCCTTTAATGTTAGAAGAGTGTGGGTGTGGGCTAGTTGGGGATTCATGACTATATTCTGTTACAACGTAACAAAAAATTGAAGGTCACTTTGTAAATTCCAAAGTGTGTTCGGCGAAAGCATGTGGCCATTCGACTCCGCCGATGGACGCCGCCGCCGGACGCCGCCGCCACGTTGGAAACAACGTGCAACTGTTGCTATGCGCCGCTGTGCCATCACGTGATTGCTGAGAGGGTGTCAGGGAGAGAGGCCATAGCTGGCACCATGCCAGGGCACGATCGGACGGACGGACGCCGCGAGTATGAGACATTAAGGGTTTTCGCCTTAAAAATTAAGCTCCGCGTCCTCGGAACAACGGCACGGCAGCGCTTGACCAGTGAAAGCCAGTCGTGCTAGCTCGTTACCACTCAAGCCGTACGCAGTTCTTCTTCGCTAATGTAAGTACTACGCATACTGAGGGCTATAGGTTCGTTTTAACTACCTAAACACTACGTTTGGCTAAACAGTGATGTCAGAATCCCGGACAAAATTTACCAGGCCATTCAAGTTTCCGATCTAAAACCAATGGCACAAACGTGCGTCTTTATAGGAAAGTCGGTTATCTGAAACAGACGAGAAGTGCTTGACGTTAGGAAAATGAGTGAGCGCTATTGGATGTAGCATTTATGCAAATTCTCCGTGAGTGGGACATCCATCGTAGCTCAGGAACACGTGTGCTCCGGAAAGCATGCCTGTTCTGAACAGTTCTCGCGAACAATATCGGCATCAGTACTAGCAGTTGAACAGTCTTCAGTGGCACTTCGTGTTGTCTCCCTCTGTGTCCGTGCGCTTTTGTGGTTACCCTCCCTAACCTATTGTACTTTATTTAACCCTTTCGATCCCGTTGACGAGTCTAGTCATGAGATTGTGTGCCAATATGACTGATGACGACTATACTCGTCATCAACAAAAATTGGGCCCACATGGAACCAATCACGACTATACTCGTCACAGTTGCGTTTCTTGGCGCTAGATGGCCACATTGTGCCATTTGTGCTAGAGTTACTGTATATGCTACCTTTAGGTAGCAGAGTTGCGCATCTGTCTTCCAACGCCGCTAGCAACCATGCATTGCGGAGAAGCTGCCGCTTGGGCCAATTTTTTTTATTTCTCGACGCCTCCGCTGCAGCGAACTTAATTAACACTAGCCATCGACAGCCAATGTTTATCGCCGGTCTTCGACACGCCAGGCAGGTTAATCGGCGACACAGTAGGCATGTCGCCTGCAAAAACGAAGTGCGACTTCACCGCATAGCTGTGGTTGCTAGCCGGACCTATGCGCTACTCTGCTACCTAAAGGTAGCATATACAGTGACTCTAATTTGTGCCTCTGCTTTTATTTTATTCCCAGCTTTCATTGTATTGTCATGCGGTGAATCAATGTTCGAATTATCCTTTCTTACGCAATTAGTGAAATTGCGTGAAAAACTCATCACATTGAAAAAATGGCACCGTTTTATTGAAAATAAAGCTCTTCAAACTGAGCGAAGAAACATTTCTGGTAAATTTGGTACAATTATCTTCTTTTTTCACGGTGGAGAAAGGGTTAATGAAGACCAGTAAATAACGAGGGCAAGAAAATTATAAGGGAGGTTAATTCTACAGTTTTAAGGGTATTGCAGTAATTGTTATATAGCTGTGAAGAAAGTGAAGTGGACGAAAAGACAACTTGCCTCCGGCAGGAATCGAACCTGCAACCATCGTATAACGCGCCCGATTCTCTACCAGTTGACCTACGGCGGCGGTCGTCATCTCGTCCACTTTATCGGGTATTTATGTGCATGCAAATGTGGAAGTGGTAGTCAGCGCCGCTCGTAGTCATGACGGCGAGTGTGGAACACTTTTTTTGCCAGCTGGCGTCAAGTAGCACGTGAATACCGTGCCCATAATACACGATAAAATGCACGATAGGACAACCGCCGCCGTAGCTCAATTGGGAGAGCATCGGGTGCGTTACCCGATAGTTACAGGTTCAGTCCCCGCCAGCGGCAATTGGTCGTTTTGGCCACTTCGCTTACTTCGCATCTATTTAACAATTACTGCAATACACTGAAAATAGTACAATTAACGTCCTCTATATCTTTCTCGGCTTTATTATCTGCAGGTCTTCATTAAGGCTGCGTCAAACAAAGCAACGAGCCCTCCAAATTCTTTTGTACTTAATACACTTGTTTCATACAAGCTCAACTTGCACTCACTGAAGAAAAAAACAAAGGTGTAGAACAAATTATTAATAACTTTGGTGCTTTTCTTGTTCGGCTCTTTGGTAGTATTGTTATCTTTCTAACGTAGGGAAAGGTCCCACAGAAGTGTTTCAGTATGAGAATCTTTTTTCCTGCATTAATGATGTAGAAACTTTCGTATGCGCACTAAATACTGAAGAACCTTCGGACGATATTAGGAGCGTTCCAATTCGTGAAACACAAGAAGAGCAGCTCCCTAATCTGATTTATAGCGGCATGGAGCTTGACCCAAATCTCTGCAGCGAGATCACGACCTGCCAGTGGTGCGCGTGGCAACGAATCCCTGCTTTCATTCATGTATCACGGCCGCTTGCAACTTTTCTCGCTTTTCTTACATGCCTTTTGAGGCTCCTGTGAGGGATGTGTTCACTCACAGGAGCCTGTGTTCATTGACATGTGTTCCTATGAGCCTCGTGTTCTAACATAAACGAATTACTTCTCTTACACTGTGAACGGAGTAACAACTAATTTGGGAAGACTAAAAACATGTATTGTGTATTGAAACTAATATTTGGACACGGCCGTTTTGGTAAGCTAACTTCCTGCTTTGCTTTCGCTTCGTCAATTTTGTACATTTTTTTATGTGCGGAGAGCTTTAGCAGCCCGGGCTGGCGTCTCATGTCTTCGCTTCGCGTCACGCTAAAAATACCAAGAAAAGTCAAAAGAGGGCGTAGCAGGTTAAGTCACTACCAAAATAAGTCAAAAGAGGGCGCTACTGATCAAGTTTATAGCTCAAAAGAAGGCGCTACAGGTCCAGTCAATACCATGATAGGTCAAGACAGGGCGCCACTGCATCATAAATGAAGGTTTTTAGGGGCGAAGCTCCTTATAGCATCACCTGGTCGGTTGTCGCGCCATGCGGCGTGTCCCCGCCGTCGCATCTCTCGTATCATTCAATAGATGGCGCTGTCCCATAGAGATGCATGCAAACTGCAGTTGGGTGACGATATACTAGATGGCTCTGTCTCATAGAGATGTGTGCAATTTGTGTGCAAAAAAAGAAAAAAAAGAAAAAGAAACAGCGGCACCTTGCACGCTAGATGGCGTGCAGTAATCAAAGCGGCGTATCGCTTTGATTACTGCTGGGTGAAACCACTGTACATTTCACGGTGTATGACGGTGTAACCACTGAACATTTCACGGTGTATGACGGTGTAACCACTGAACATTTCACGGTGTGACCATGATTGCTTCAGGAGCTTCGCCCAAGCTCTTCATCATTCACCCGTGGATATGCTGTTTTTTTTTCCTTTCCCGCCTGGAACGCCGAGCCGGCTGCATGTTCGAAACGCCAGCGCGCGCTTGACCGTGAAGGCCAGCGTCGCCGAAGGGCTAATTGGTCCGTCCGAGCCAGCAAGGCGATAGCGAAACGCCAGCGCCGTGAGTTAGACACAGATCTACGGAAGAGAAAAACGGAGGCGACACGCGAGTGAATGCGAGGTAACCCTCAGGTTCGGAAAACTCAGACAGAAGCCGGGCACCAACGAAGACATGCGAACCCGTAGCTTCGACTCACACAGACACAAGCCGAGAGGCAACAGGGGCTGGCGAATTGCCAGATCTGCTCCGCTTTTCCTCTAGTTTTCAATGTGTGGAACTAGGTAGTGCGATGTTTCAATTGTTTTCATTTCCCTTTTCACGAAGCGTTCCGCTGTGTGCATTTAGTATAACGTTAGCACGTATGCGTAACGAAAGTGTGGACGCTTCACACCTGAAAGAAATTTGTCATCGCGTCCATGGATAACTGCGATAGGTTGCCAAACGGTAAGAATATGTCGCCATATGCTATTTAAATCTTACCTGACTTGGAAGAGGATACCAAGTAGAAGACCCCACAGATGAGAAGGAGCAAGAGTAGCAGAAGGAGGACGATGAAGATCTTCTTGTTTGAGCCGCCGCTATTTCCGGTTCGAAATACAATTTTCTCCCATCAGTTCGTGGAATAACACATTACTAGTAGCACTGTGCGACTTATAAATAGGTCTTCAACGACCAGCGCAGAGCGGACAAAGGACAAGTAAGGCAACAAAGACAAGCTCCTTTCCTGTCCTCTGTCTGCTCTGCGCTGGTTGTTGGAGATGGATTATCAGGTAGCCCAATCTGAAACATTGCTTCATTATAAATGGGACAAAAGTTTGGGTGAAGATGGAGGCAGCGAATGGCTTGAAGGAGACCACTTTCCACAGTCGATTATCACTACTATTATTCTATTGTAATAATAAAACATACCGCCGTGGAGGAAAGAAAAAAAAATAGGAGGGAGCACGCCTAGCGTCCACAAGCCAGCCTCCTCTGAAGCCGCTTGCTCCTCGCGTTCGAGGCTCATTTCCCATGATGCTCCTGTTTCATTTCCTTTCTTGGCGGGCTCATGAACAAAAACAAAATTTGACTAGCGCGCGCGCCTAGCGTTCACAAGCCAACTTCCTCGGACGCCGCTCCCCCCTCGTACTCCAAAACTCAATCACGTGGGTGTGCTCATTTCCCAGCATGCCCCTGTTTCATTTTTTTTGGCTGGGCTTCAAAAATGTCACGTGACGCTTCCTCCTAGTTTTTTTTATTCCTCCATGCATACCACCCATCGCCCCCCCCCCCCCCCGACCCCCGATGAGCATGTTAGATACATCTTCGCTGGAGATTCACACTTGCAGGGTGGAATGGAGGCCAACTTTTTTGTTCAAGAATTTTTCATCTTTTTAAAGAGGCCCTGCAACACTTCTGCAAGCAATCGTCGAACTGCTTCATTAAGAGAGCTTATTTCCTGACGAACTAACTGCACGAAAATCTTTAGAATCCTTGGAGTACGACCGGATTTACAGGAATTTGTAGCAAGCTTCAAGCGCTTTCTCTCTCCTTACGTACCAGCGAGCGCACTCAAAACTACGCAGGGGGGGATGACAGCGGACAAGACGATGCGTCCGTTCCTCAGCGCGCGTCATAACCGCAATCCCTTTCTTTTCTGTCTCTTTTTTTTTTTTGAACGCGTGGCTTGCCTTCAGTGTCCACACGAACGCGAGCGCGGACACGTGGCGGCGTCCTGCGGCGGGCCCTGGCAACTATGCGGCTCACGAGGCTCGAATCAGCCAATGACCGCAGACTGAGTTTATGGTACGGCTTTTTGTCTTTGTGACGTCATTTTTTTCGAGACAAGAGGAAACGATATCTAGCCGACTTTGAAAAGTAATTGTAAATCACAGAAATTAACTGTAATGACATTCGCTATGATGTTTAACTCGCGTGCTCTCCGGAGCCTCGACTACCGGTCGGCAGCGTTTTCTGAACAAGCTGAAAAAGTGTTGCAATGTCACTTTAACTTAACTGTGGGTGCACGAAACATAATTTCACTCTTTTATCACTTTATTGAAGTCATTGGCCACGGTATCAACTGTATATCATCTAGACTCGCGTGCAAGTGTTCTCGTCTGTAATAGTATGTTTCGCTGCGACTCTGGAAATTCGCCTTCTCGTAGTCGCGTCAGCACGCGGCTACAAGAAAGTGCCTTCGACAAATCGGCAAATTTTTCCTAGCAGCACTGGCGTTAGGCGTGCGCAAGGTTCCCTATTAGGGGGAGGGGCGGGGGGACGAAAAGTAGCGCAGCGTGCCCCCCCCCCCCCCCCCCCCCTGTGGCCGCGTCTGAAAAAAAGAACTATCGCAATAGATGCAAAAATTAAGCGAAGATCGGCTTCTCAAAACGGCCTGCCTTTGGTCCTCAGCTTTCCGGAAGTACAGGTGCGAAGCAAAACAGTTCTTAGGATGCAACATCGGGGGCCCTCGGCCCCCACTAACGTCAAAAACGTGCATGGCCGTAAGCCTGCATTTTAAAGAGTGGCAGTTAACACGTGACTCAGCAAAGGCATGTGGGTAGACTTGGCGCCCCGTTCGGATGATTACAGGTGGCGTTAAATATGTCTGAGCGCTTTGTAATGGGTGGGCCATTGAAGCACCCACTGGTTGCGCAATTCGCACGTTTCAACGCCTGGCGCAATTCTACGCCTCTTAGTATAATCGCGCCAAATTTTACACGGGTTAAGGAGGCTCCTTCCACTACATGATTTTCATGTACTGTTTTGTTTTTTTCCGGAGCAGTTTTACGCAATGGCGTGGTTCTGTGGCAGAACACCTGCTCGCCACGTGGAAGGCCTGGGTTCGATTCTCACTCGAACGGAAGAGTTTTATTTTATTTACATCTTTCTCGATTTTTTGCTCACGACCAACGACGCCGACGCAGGCGCCGACACTGGAATTTCTGCGAAACGAGCTGTTTAACGCTCTCGCGTGAAAGCACCACGGCCACACCGCCTCGATTTCCGTTTAAGAAGATTTCGCGGGCAGTTGGAAAATTGACTGAAACTTTTCACCGAAATAAGGTATAAAAATATTTCTTCATTCAAAACTTAAATGTAAACATTTCGACAGAAATCTGTCCAAAAACGTGAGGGAAAGGGAAATCCGGAGCCGCGGTGGAACAAGTCGGGGAGAAGCTTCCGTGAGCAAACCAGTCACCCCTGAGGAAGGGACCGAGTCGGTCCCGAAACGTCGGGCTCTCTTAAACTTGGCTGGAGCCATATTAACCTCCTAAATATTCATTCAAAACGTATCTCAATGCCGACAAATTCCAAAAGTGGAAATGTGCAGTGGAAATGTGCTATGTGCAGTAAGCGTTTGTCTGATGTCACTCTAGTCTACTATTGGACAGTCGAAATTTTTCTGTTCGCCTGGTTAGTTTCACGCTATGAGAAGACAAACACGCATCCGAGCCTCAGTGTTGCTTCTTCATAACACAACAACCTTGCTGACTGGGCGAGTTAGAACATGTCATTCATAATGGTATTTAGCGCTAACACTACACAAAAGACGAGCGAGAGGAGAAGGACGCAACGCATTCTTCCAACTAAACTTTAATCGCGAACCGCATAATATAAATATATATATATATATATATATATATATATATATATATATATATATATATATATATATATATATATATATATATATAAACGAAATGAACTAAGAAACGGGTGTAAAGAAAAGAAAACCAACAACGAAGTGTCACGTTAAGCAAAAAATAAAAATTACAAATAAAAGCTTTTTCCTAGCACGACAGTTTCTTTGATTTTGTTTGTTTTGCTTACGCTCGGGTTTCCTTATTTTTTGCTTGGTTCTTTCCCTCTGCACATATATATATATATATATATATATATATATATATATATATATATATTGTTACGCTTAAAGGAGACCGTCAAGGTTGAACGGGGCTGTTTATTACGTCGTGAGGGTGAGCTCAGGAGCAGCCGACTAGTTGGTGATTTTCACCTCGTCCTCTTCTCTCTTTCTGACCTGGAGCGGCAAGCACGTTCACTGTGGTCTTCGTTGTCCTCACCCATATGCGCAACATTCCTCTCCTCTTAGACGAAGGCCGCCGGACGAGTCAGTCGATTTGTCTCGGCGTGAATAATTTCAGGCGGGCGACATGCACAACTTGGGTCTTGGCAGATCTTCGACCACTCGCAGTGAGGCGAGCTATTGTGTAGGTGACCTCTGTGAGTCTGTTCACTATAACAAATGGTCCATCGTAAGTGGCCAAAAACTTTTGGCATAAACCGCGCTTTCGTGTAGGAGTCCACAACCACACCAAATCACCACGACCATAGGTTACAGGTCGGTGGTGAGTGTCATAGCGTGCTTTCGCTCTGTCTTGCGATGCCAAGGTGCGTAACCGAGCTATGCGACGCGCCTCTTCGGCAAGGCAGAGGGTCTCGGCGACAGTGACGTTTTCGTGATCACTGAAAGGGAAGACTGTGTCGATTGTGTGCCGGGGCGAACGTGCGTACAGCAAGAAGAAAGGGCTATAGCCTGTAGTCTCGTGCTTCGCGGTGTTGAATGCGTACGTAATGAAAGGCAGTACGTCAACCCAGTTCTTGTGGTCGGATGAAACATACATAGATACCATGTTGACAATTGTCCGGTTGGTACGCTCCGTAAGCCCATTCGTTTGTGGATGGTAGGGGGTCGAGTGACGCAAGCGGGATTCGCACAAACGAAGGAGCTCCTCCACGACATCCGCTGTGAATTGTCGTCCACGGTCGCTGATGATCACGCGAGGAGGGCCATGCCGGAGGATGACGTGTTGTAGCAAGAACAATGAGACGTCACTGGCGGTTGCGGAGGGAACGGCCGCCGTCTCACAGTAGCGTGTGAGGTAGTCGACGCAAACGATTATCCATCGGTTGCCATGTGCTGATTTAGGAAAGGGGCCCAGGAAGTCAATGCCCACTTGCTGGAAAGGTGCGCTTGGAGTTGGCATCGGCTGCAGAAGACCAGCTGGAGCAGTAGATGGACGCTTGTGGCGCTGGCACTGCATGCAGCTGGCCACATACATCTCAATGGACTTTTGCATACCAGGCCAATAAAAGCGTTCCCTAGTCCGATGAAGCGTCCGCGCAGAACCTAAATGTCCAGACGTAGGGTCGTCGTGCATAGCAGTCATAATCGATGTTCGAAGGCTCTCCGGCACCACCAGCAGAAAACGTGCGCCACTGCTGGAAAGGTTCTTGTATAGCAGTCCATCACGCACACAGAAATGGCGTACTTTAGTAGAGGCGGATGCAGCGGCGAAGAGCGGCGCTAGTTTGGCGTCCTTGACTGTGGGGCTGGGCTATATTCTACAGTCGCTGCGCTCATCGTCGGTTGCCAAGAGGTCGAAAGAGGCGCAGTAAGAGCCTCACTTGGCGTATACAACTCATGATGGTCAGCTGTTGAACGCGACATTTCTTGGCGGGAAAGTTCCTCGCGGACAATCTGTCGAATGGTCGAAGTGAGGTCGAGGCAAGGACTCGTGTCCACACTGGCAACAGTCGTAACGTTTGCCAGCCGACCGAACTTTGGCGTAATCCGACGCATCTTGAGCGTTTCAAACGTTCTGCAATGCCGAATGACGTCGGACACAGAACTGAGGCTTTCTTTTCCAATTAGAAAATTATACACGTCCTCAGCGACTCCTTTTAGCAAATGGCCGACTTTGTCTTCTTCCGACATACTAGCGCAGACCACCTTGTACAGCCTTAACACTTCTTCGATGTATGTGGTGCACGTCTCACCTGGGAGCTGCGCCCGTTGCGACAGTGTTTGCTCAGCGCGCTTCTTTTTAGCGACTGAGTCCCCGAAACACGCCTTGAGCTCCTCAACGAAGAGGTCCCACGTTGTAAGCGTGTCCTCATGGTTCTCGTACCACACGAGTGCGGTGTCAGTCAGGGAGAACACCACGTTGGTTAGTTGAGCGGCTGAATCCCACCCGTTGGACTTGCTCACTCGCTTGTACTTGGTGAGCCACGCGTCGACATCTTCTCCCGCTTTTCCTCCGAAGGGTGGTGGGACTCGATAGTATTGGAGTGGGCCGCAAGGTGCTGTCCCGGGAGCGTCTCCTTCTTCGGACATGTCGAAGGCAGTCGCGGCAGATGGTGGGAGGCCGGCAAGTCGACGGCTTCGACGAAGCTGCAGCAGTGATGGTTCCGTCGTTGTAAAAGCGTACCCCGCATCTCCACCACTCTGTTACGCTTAAAGGAGACCGTCAAGGTTGAACGGGGCTGTTTATTACGTCGCGAGGGTGAGCTCAGGAGCAGCCGACTAGTTGGTGATTTTCACCTCGTCCTCTTCTCTCTTTCTGCGGCAAGCACGTTCACTGTGGTCTTCGTTGTCCTCGCCCATATGCGCAACAATATCTATATATATATATATATATATATATATATATATATATATATATATATATGCGCTTTCCGAATACATTTTAGTTGGAAGAATGCGCTGCGTCCTTGTACTCTCACTCGTATTTTGTCTAGTGTTTGTGCTGAATACCATTATGAATTCTCACATGCTTCTTTTTCGCTTTGTTTTTAAGCAGACACCACCAAAAACGTGGAGCAGCGCGCGAATTTTCATACTTACCCTTCATCAGGAGAAGCTGAAAATGTGCAATACATCCATTAAAAACGAACCAGGATAATTTCAAATGCCTTTTGGTCAAACTTAGTCGTTTTTTTGTATGTAGAGCGGTGTATCATTAGAGTGCAGTGCACCTAACACTGAACACCAGAGAACGAAAACATACACACACGGCGCCAAGAAAAAAAAATATGGTTGGAGCGGTTAAACCCAGCTTGAGGAGCGATAGCAGCAACTACCGTGGAAAACATGCCACATAACATCCCTGGAATTATTATTATTATTATTAGTAGTAGTAGTAGTAGTAGTAGTAGTAGTAGTAGTAGTAGTAGTAGTAGTAGTAGTAGTATTACTGTCTGTCGAAACTGGCTTCCCGTAATTCGATGCTTCCGGTTGTCCACACGCTGTTGACCTATGCGTCTCTTCAGGTCCTCTGTTACCTGCTCTTTTGTTTGCTTTATGGAAACGTTCTTGATTAACAAGGAAGATGCGCTTAGTGACACTTACCGGCTGAGCTGCTCGAGCTGGCTGTGCTGGCTGCGCTGGAGTCGGCGACCGCTGCAAAATAATGCGCGTGCAGATCAGTTTCCACGGTAAAGCTAGCGATAACTTCAATCACATGTTCTTGTCTCTTCCCATCCTCTACGTTATCCTAGTGCCTATTTGCCCTCCTTTGCTACTTGCTGCAGAGTCGCAAGTAAGCGAACGTACGCTTATTTGCCCGGCGAAATTGTGGGGAAGCCGCAACACGCAGGCTGTATATCCGTTCGGCGAACTAGGAGCGCTACACAACACAACACGAACTACGCAAGAACTACACAACACAACATAACTCGCGTTGTGTAGTTCGTCGTCGTTCTTTGTCTGTTCCCGCGTTCCCAGTTCGATACACGGATATGTAATAACTACCCCACCTATCGATCTTTTGCAATGCTTTATATCGATACAAACAAAATGTGGTAGTGTTGCTTCTTACATGAAGATGCCACCGAACCTGAAAGAGGGAGAAAAAGAAACAAAGCTTAGAAAAAGCTCACGCCAGAATTTCTGTATTAAACGAGGTTTGCATTTATCGTACCTTCCGTTTCAATTTGTTTTGTTAGGTAATAGCTCATTTACGCTTTAAACTAAACTAGTCTTCAATGCCGCCCTGGACAACAGAGGAGAAACTTCGTGCGACCAGAATAGACGCATAAAAAAAAGCGATCTTCGCCGTGAGGCCGCATCAATGAATGCGATAGTAACAAACTGGAATCCTAACTCCTATATCGTCATATGTGGCGTAACTCTACAAAGCGCTGGTGTAACGGAACTGTGGGAACAGAAGGCCGAAAATACATTTATTAGCCGGGTGACTAAACTGATTTTTTACGGCCGTGATGTCCGAGCTTGTCGATCATTTCGTCTTTCACCGCGGCCGCAAAGCACACTGCGCAGCCCCCCCCCCCTCCCCCGGAGCCATGAAGGCGTGGCCGCCGAGATGGTTGGGTTGTTGAGATGGCATTGCCAGCGTCTGCGTGAGCTGGCTTCAAACGTTCTAAAGAAATCGTCTCTTCGCGTCCATTGACAAGGAGTGTGAAGCACTTAAGATCGCGCTTGAGGACTTTGAAAGGAGCGTCGCAAGGCGCTTGTAATTGACTGCGAGCAGCATCGTGACGGATGAATACGTGACTAGTGTGGAGTAATGATAGGATCATGTAAACTGTCTTGCGATCATGGCGAAGCACTGGGGGTACTACAGTAGCCATAGTAGTTCCCAGGCGGTCGGCGTAAACGTGTACCTCAGAAGGTGTAGGTTTCGAGGCAAACAACTCACCGGGTACGCGAAGTGTCGTGACAAACGCTAGCTCTGCTGACGAGCAATGTGTAGATTGTTTCACAGCGATGCGAAGACCTTGTAGAACTAAAGGCAGATGCTCTGTCCGTGGAATTGAGTCTTTCAGAGGTAGTGTTTTTTTCAGTTGACGATAGAAGCGTTCCACCGTGTGATTCCTACTTAGGTGACATACTGTGGTCCGTATGTGCGTTACACCTACAAGGCGCGAGAGAACGCGAAAGAGGGACGATTCAAATTGTCCCCCTTGGTCTGTCATTATGGTGTGTGGCACACCGTCTCACCGCCATGATGTCCGAACTTGTCGGTCTCTTCGTCTTGCGCCGAGGATGCCAAACCTACACTTCCCACTACAGAACATATCTGCTCCAGCGAGCGAAGCGGCTTTCGGGCTGCCTATCATTTCAACGCGAACTAAGCGCTGATAGCAGAGTAAGTACCAAGGTATGAGTCGTCTGCCGATCTCCGTCACGCGCGCGCGATGGCCCGCAAACACGCCCGCTTAAAAAAATTTGGCTTGCCGGAGCGACGCAGCCACCTCCCCTTCGGCACCCCTCCACGCGCCTTCGCAATACGTAAATGGCCGACGCGTTTCATCTCTGAGCCGCGACCGGCGGCAGCTCTCGCGTGCTTTCACTCGCACATAGAACAGAGACGCGCAGGTTCATTTTATCGACTTTGTCTTTTTACGGAACATGACGGCGACGGCAAAAATGCGCTTCGAGTATTTATCGAAGTAATATCGCAATAAAAGAAAGCCGTCTGCAGACGCGTGGTTATTTCCGCAAGGATCTCGCAGTGACGCGTTAGATTTCGACAACGTCCGCGCGGACCACAGGTCGGCAAGAAATGTGGAGCTCACTCAGACTCATTCATGAAATATATTTTGCCCTTAGACCTCACTCGGACTAAGACTCACAAAATGTTTTCTCAACCGGACTCACTAGGACTCACACTCACTAAAATATTACTCCTCCGGACTGACTCAGACTCACGGCTCAATCTGAGTCTGAGTGAGTGGACTCATGAGTGAGTTTGCCGACCTATGCGCGGACTAAGTAATATTGCAGTACGAGAGCATCACTTGGGGCGGTGTGCGAGGCCGCCTTCATCAGAAAGTCGTGGGAGAAAAATGGTGCATGAATTGCGTCACCATGTCGTCTACGACGTGGTTGGCCTCTGGCCTGCGGACGCTTAACGGGATGGCGGTGCAGCTCTGGCGTGCTCGCTCGACAGCCACTCTCTTTGCCTTTGGCTTTGTCGAGGACCTTATTGATGAATAGTGGCGATGGAAAGAAACGCGAACAGAGCGGCATCTACATTCTCCGCTGCTTCGCATTTCTTTTCGAGTGGATGTAGCCTGGATGGTAATAAACGGCTACTACAGTAATCCATGATACAATCAAGAACCATTCTAACATCTTTTTATTGCAACCAAGGCCAGAGCGGCATACAAACACCGCGCCACGTTGTTCGCGTTTCTGTTCGCCCCCCCCCCCCCCCCTGTACGTTTTCTTGCAGCTGTTCGCTTCGCACTTTTTGATATCCTGGCCTTCTAATGCGTCGTCAGTGAACTCAGCGATTTACAAGACAGCGGCACATTCGGCGTCAAGTACTTATCATATTCGCGCCTCATTCTAAGTTACTGGATGGCCCAATAGTACTTTCTTTTCTTCTTAAGATAAATGGAGTGTGTTGTATAATGGAAACGAGTGCTGGTGCTGGAGGTTTCCAGTCTGTACAGTAATGGATGATGTGTGTTGCATGCGTATACTTACTCATCTCGGATTCACCTGCGTGGAGAGAAAGATGATTGGGTATCAGACTCGGCGGAATACGTTATTAACCAACAGACCAGAGAAACGAATGGAAGCATAGCGATTGGCGCTTACCCATGGTTAGTTGGTTTTATTCACTCGAAGGTCTGATGAAGTCAGGGAATACCAACTGTTGGTGGTGGAAACAAGTTCGCCTGCACACATACCCATACAAGTGAATTAGTAGTTTGGATTAAAGTTTAGATAGATAGATAGATAGATAGATAGATAGATAGATAGATAGATAGATAGATAGATAGATAGATAGATAGATAGATAGATAGATAGATAGATAGATAGATAGATAGATAGATAGATAGATAGATAGATAGATAGATAGATAGATAGATAGATAGATAGATAGATAGATAGATAGATAGATAGATAGATAGATAGATAGATAGATAGATAGATAGATAGATAGATAGATAGATAGATAGATAGATAGATAGATAGATAGATAGATAGATTTGAGAGCTAAAATAAATATATTATTAGTTCTTCGTGGAACAAAAGTGTGCTTCTTGCCGCCGACGAGACAAACACTCCTCTCATTTTTACCGCATGAAAAAAATTTTTCGAGCAGCAGACAGTTCCTTTAATTTTCTTTCATTGTTGAATACTGTTATAGTTATGATAACAAGCCTCTCTAATACTAATGGAAGGTAAAAACGCAACTTTCAAGAGGGGTAGTGACATAAAAAAAATTCGGCAGATCCCACGTACCGTGGGAATCAATGTTATGCAAAGCATGCGTGGGATGGTGAGTGCGGCGTAATTTTTTACACAGAGCGAAACGTGACGGAATATCGCTAGAGAAATGTGGAAGTGGTATACGCACATTCGTTAGTTGAAGAGTCGCATATGTATTATATAACCAGTTGTTTACAGTTGCGTAACGATGCTAACAGCAAAATGGCTGGTACCAACACCAGACGCGGTAAGCTGACATGTAGTGCTTATATTCTACAATACTGGATAGCGCTAATCGGAACAGCACAAAGAAGGAGCACAGATGCGCAGGACAGGTGTTACTCGCAACTAAGCTTCATTGAGGAAAGTTTCCTTAGATACATACACAGCCGAGTGGCACGCGCAGGCACACTGCACGTACGTTACAGTCACAGTTACAGTTGTTATGCTTATACTTGTCCGTTATGACGGAGAACGCACGCACGTTTCACGAACCCGTGTGTATGTGTAGAAGGGCTTCTCAACAGTTCTTGAACAAGGTCATCATCACCGTGATCAGCGAGCACCAGCAGCTGGACCGGAATTGTTAATAGGATCCGATCGTGATCGCGGTTATGAGGAGTCTCAGTGTAGTGAAGTGCGAGGTATAGTGCAGCTGGTGAAAATCCTGGATGCCTCTTACGATGAAATAATCTATGGTGCCTCCTGTCGTGGACGTGGCAGTGAGGTCTTTTGATGCCCTGTCCACATCCAAGCCATCTTTCACGCAGTATAAGGACCAAGCGTTGTTGGGTCTTGATAAATCAATGTTGAAGTCACCGGTAATGATGAGAGTACTGGTTCTCTCAGCAGGTTTACTGTAGGAAGCATTGACCCCGGTCTATGCTAATCCACGTGGTCCGCGTGGCGGACCACGTGGACGAGTGCATGGTCGTGTAGCGTTTTCCAGGGGTGTTCTGTCTTCAGTTTCTTCACTTTCTATCCGTCCGCCGCGGTGGTGTAGCGGTTACGGTGCTCAGCTGCTGACCCGAGGGTCGCGGTTTCGATCCCGGCCGCGGCGGTCGCATTTCGATGAAGGCAAAATGCCAGATGCCCATGTACTGTGCGATCTGGGTACACGTTAAAGAATACCCGATGGGCAAAAAGTCTGGAGCCATTCGCTACGACGTCTCTCATAATCATGTCGGGGTTTTGGGACATAAAACCCGAACAATTAGTATTATTATTATCACTTTCATTGCGTGTCAATGTGTGTTCCCTGTTACTGTGTTGGTTGAGACTCTGTATCACCTGTGGCACATACCCGCATAAAGTGAACTCTGGTATACGGGTATGTGCCACACGTGGCTGAGAGAAAGGGTTGCACGACGTACGCGAAAGGTATTTTCCGTTATTCATGTCATGACCAGTGAATCGTGTTTGTCATACACTGATCCCCTGCTATACCAATTTTAACGCGATAGCGTTAAAGAGCTCGTATCGCAGAAATTCCGCCGTCGGCGTCGGGGCCGTTGGTTGTGAGCGAAAAATCATCATCTTGTCCGTGACCGAAAAATCGAAAAAGCTGCAAATAAAATAAATAATAAAAATGTTGGGTCCGAGTGAGAATCGAACCCAGGCCGTCTGCGTGGCAAGCAGGTGTTCTACCACACAGCAACGCCACTGCTTGGAGCTGCACTGAAAGTAACTTTCATGCTTCCCAAAAAAACGCGTCCTGTATACAGGCGTCACAGTACGAGATGTAATATGGCAGTAATATTGCGTGGTACAAGCGTACATTGCCATCGGGCGTCACACCATGTCAATATGTTTAAAGACAGCCACCCATTACAAAAGGCACACACATTACTGCGCGTATTCCCTTAGGACCACGTAGTGGGTGCATCGCAACCTCGAAAAAGTTTCTCGCGCATAATAGCTCCTGGTTTAAAGCATGCTACCCATTACATAAGGCACACACCTTAGTGCGCGCATTCTGTTAAACACTCGTAGCGTTGAAACTGCGCACTAGGAACAGAATATCGCTATCGCGTTCAACTCTTAAAGGCGAAGCTTAAGCGTCCCCCAATTTTGGTATATTACAAGTAATGGAGACGGACCAGGGGAGCGCCAAGACGTAGGCGGCTAGATAGATAGATAGATACGTAGATAGAAACGGATAAACTGCCTGAGGTTCGCTAAGAAATGCTTCGCATTTAAAATATTGGTGTGTTGTTCTTCCTTTTTTTTGTTTCAATACGTTGCTAAAGGCCTATTAAGACCTAGATATAGTCCGGCGTAGCGTGCACGCGCGACCACGCGCGACGCGGTTAAGCTACGCCGGCCAAATGCGGAGAAGTTATACAGTGAAACCTCGGTGATACGATCACAGCTCATACGAATTTTGGGTGTTACGAACTTTTCGTTGGTCCCGACCAAGGCACATTGGCCTGTAATGTAATGGAGTACGGTTGTTGCGAACTGATTTTCACCCACCGACGTTTGATACGAACGTACGATACCGCCCAGGTACGAAGATTTGCTGTCCGCGCTGTCGCGGAAGACGGTCCAAGCACGTGCGAGCGCGGGAATGCAAGCGTGGCCATGCGCACTGCACCGCCAAATCGTCAGAATCACGGTGTAAGAAAAAAATTACAGCATATCCACGGGTGAATGATGAAGAGCTTGGGAAGCTCCTGAAGCAATCATGGTCTCGGGATCCACTTCTCGTTGAGCCCGTTTCGCAGCGGCGTCCTTGGCGCGCACTGTTCCGGGATCCGCTTGGCTGCCGCCAAGCGAGCGCCCGCCGCTGCGCATCGTCCATGCTGCGCCAACGATCCGACACGTACGGCGACGATCCAGGAGAATGAGAGAGGCGCTCGCTCCCCACGCATCGCCGCGCAGCCCGCGCAGCAGCCAATCGGAGAGCAGCGGCACTTCAAGCGCCATCTAGTGTCGATTCACACAAGTGCCTTATTGCACACAATTCTATTGGAGCAACGCCATCTAGGAAATGAGACGAGAAATGGTGATGACGACACATATTGTGTACAGCGCCATCTAGAGTATCGTCCCTGAACTGCAGTTTGTATGTACTTCTATGAGACAGCGCCATCTATTGCATCATACGGGAGATACGTTTACGCCGGACAACGGAGACGTGACAAGGTTAGACTAAGAGGAGCTACGCCCCTAAAGCACTTTTCTTACAGTCAGAATAACCCTTCAGGGACGCGTCACGACCTCCGAGATTGTGTGCGCAAATCGTCCATGTGCCTTCGCGTTTAGATTACAGAAGACATTAGCGCCATACTTCTTTTTCTAACGCGTCGACGCGGGCTGCTCTCGTTGTATTGTGTTTCCACGTGCCTGCCTCGTCCATCAGACATCCTATGAAAGGTTGACGAGGACCGAAAGAAAAGGGAGGATGGTCTTGGTGAAGCAGTCATGCCTCACAACGTCAACATGCGCGGCCGTTGTGGTCGCACTTGTGCGGGCACGGCCCCAAATCTGCCAAAAAACATCCCCAACATCTCCGCGATAACAAAATCATAATACAGGACCGTGATTCTGTAATTTTTTGGCCTTGATCCATCGCGTCAAAGCGCTTCTTTTGTTACTTTCGCTGCAGTACTCCCATGTCATGCAAAAAAGCATACTAAAATTTAGAAGGGGCTACTGCTCTCGCGAGTCACAACGCACCTGGTTCATTAATTAAATACGCGCGTACGGGCCGTATATTTACGAGTGCTGGTATGATCGCCGACATCTAAAACTTAACTGGATAATCATTCAGGGTTCTTCCAGACGTTGATGCGGCCCTGAAAAACAATAAATGAAAATGTATGCCAGCTTTCTTTTGTCGCATGCTAATTTTTCATGCTTTCTGGTGATACGAATTTCGGATGATACGAATATTTTTGGTGGTCCCGTGAGATTCGTATCACCGAGGTTTCACTGTAGTCTGGTGTCACGGCGTAGCTGGTGCGCCCGGCGACATTCGGCGCGCTCTGCGTGGCCGGTGCCGAGATAGAGCATGTTCCTATTTCACACGCTCCACGCGGCTGGCGTGAGACCACAATGCACTGCGTGCGGCAGCGGTGGTCGGCAAAATGGCGGCGTGTGACCCGCGTTCGGAAAGTGCGGCCGTGTTTTACTCCACATTGATCGACGATGACACGATTGTGCGCCTACTCGAAGGGATTTTAAATCCCATGTGCGTGTAGACCAGCAACAGCATCGACTACTGCGACACGGAGGGGAAAACGAACGCCTGGGAAGCCTGCGGAATTCGCTCTCGTATGTACGTACATACATGATCCGCTTCCGTTTCTGATGCAAGCGATGTAGCTATTTTCTGGCTCCCAGAGCGTTGAATGCAATGCTTGTGAGGAAAGTCGTTTCCGATTCAAAGTCAAACAGTGCACATAGCGAGAAAAAACACGAAGTGTGTCAACCAAAAAGCGCGTGCAAAACCAAAAACTGCGGGCCGGCGGAGCCGCGGGCGCGGAGTCAGGTGGAAACTGCGCATGCGCCACTGAATCAGCTGATTGCCGCAGCTGTCAAAGTGTGCGAGTTTTCAAGTAGATGGCGCTGGCTTCGCGCAAAGTGTGGCGGCGTGCGTGCGCGACTCTAGAGTGCAAAATCACGGAGCAGGCTGGCGTAGCCGGCGTCGCGTAGCGGACCTCGTCGCGCGCGACTTTGTGCGCTGAGCGCGCCGGACTATATCTAGGCCTTTAGTCTTAACACGGCCCATCGCTTTGCTGCTGCGCGCGACAGATAACTAATTACAGTCTGTTTATTACCGACCAGTCTCAGTTCGGTTTGGGAGAATCCGAGAATACAAGACGCCGAGTGCCACTAACGCCATCTAGCGTGTGAAATCCCACACAGAACTGTGACGAGATTCCGCGCTGCCTGCATCGTCTCATCGCGTTCTTTCGCATGCGACATCTGCAGCACGATGTCGTTGTCGTTGCCATCGTCGTCATCATCGTCACCTTAGCCAAAAACTTTCTGAGGCTTCCACACTTTCGCCGTGGGCATGTACTCGTGAGCAGCCGCCTACTGGCGCAAGCGCGGGAAAAGCTCAGTGGCGACTATGACGTCATGACTTAGCTGGGTATCTCGGAGCTCGGGTGCAGTGGTGACGTCGCGGAAGTCTCGGATCACCTTCAGGACACTTTCTATGATGTCAATGTCGCGAGGTGCAGCGTATAGCTCTCGATCGGTTACGCGAACTCCAGAATTCATATAAATTACATTCCAAGCTGTATTTGCTGCTCAGGTTTGGTAGATGATATACGCATGTTCACGGCAATGGATCCTGCAGGCTATCTCAGCCGCGAAATGTTGTGTCAGTACCACTTTATACCGCATAGTCAAAATACGCGCAACAACGAGCGAACGCGCGTATTTGCTTTTTCAAATACAGTTGAAACCATAATAAACGAATTGATGACCACGCTCGAATTATTTCGTTGAATCGGGCAGTTAATAAATTCAAGAAATGAAGTTTTCGGCTCTTCGAAATCTAAAATTGTAACGTAGCGACATTCAAAAGCTACCACGACATTGTTCTCGTTGCCATTCCACGCCTGCCCGTGTGAAAAGTCCGCATGTAAGGATCCTCGCATGCAACATGCAAGACCCTCGCATGTTCGGGCGATGCAGGGTAAGCAGACGGCCATGTGAAGCTATAACAAGTTACGTATATGCGAAGACACGGAGAACGAACTGAGTTATTGTGCGAACAGGCCGAGCAAGAAAATTGCAAGCAGGCGATCAGTGCAATCTGTCGCATAAACCATGAAATAACGAAAGCAACCACTGCTGCCCGTAACACCATCCGGTGCTTAAGAGCGCTATCGACTGCCGAGTCCGTTGTTCAGCGCGTGAAGCGGCGTAAAGCCTCATCAAAATAAAGCTAGGAAAGTGGTTAGGGCGCCTAGACGTTTCAAAGCGGGGGCGCCTTGCCATGGTGTTCTAGTGGTTATGGCGCTCGACTGCCGACCCGAAGGTCGCGAGATCGAATCCCGGCTGCGGCGGCTGCATTTTCGATGGAGGTGAAAATGTTTGTGGCCCGTGTACAGTAAAACCTCGGTGATACGAATCTAACGGGATCACCAAAAATATTCGTGTCATCTGCAATTTGTATCACCAGAAAGTATGAAAAATTAGCATACGACAAAAGAAAGCTGGCGTACATTTTTATTTATTCAGAGCCGCAGCGAAGTCGCGAACAGCTCTGAATGATTGCAAGTGAAGGTTTTAGAGGTCAACAATCATACCTACACTCTTATATACGACACGTGCGCGCGTGTGTAATTCTTGAACCAGCTGTAGTAGCCCCTTTCAAACCTTAGTAGGCTTTTTCGCACGACACCAAAGTACTGCGGCGAAACTGACTTAAGGAGCGCTTTGACGCAATAGATGAAGGCCAGAAATTTTCAGAACCGCGGTCCTACGTTATTATTTTCTGATCGCGGTGGTGTTAGGGATGTTTTTCGAGAGATGTACGGCCGTGCTCGCACAAGTTCGTCCCCAACAGTCATGCATGCTGACGTTGTGAGGCCTAGCTCCTTTGCCAAGACCGTCCTTGTCTTTTTTGGGTCCTCGTCCACCTTTCATAGGGTGTCTGATGCCCGAGGACATCGCTTACATGGAAGACATGGCTTGTAATCTAAACGCGAAGGCACACGGAGGCGCATTAGGGCCTCCAAGATTCGCGCACACAATCTCGGAGGCTACGACGCGTCATTGTAGGTTTACTCTGATTACTGTGTAAGAAAAGTATTTTTCTTACACCGTGATTCTGACCAATTGGCGGCGCGGCGCGCATGCCCGCGCTTGCGCTTCTGCGCCCGCACATGCTTGGCGCGTCTTCCGCGCAGCACCTCTTCGTAGCTGCGCGGTAGCGTACGTTCGTATCAAACGTCGCGGGATGATAATCTGTTCGAAACAACCGTACTCTATTACATTGCAGGCCAATAGGCCTTGGCCGGGACCAAAGAAACATTCGTATCACCCAGAAACTCGTATGAGCCGTGATCGTATCACCGAGGTTTCGCTGTACTTAGATTTAGGTGCACGTTAAAGAAGCCCAGGTGGTCCAAATTTCCGGAGCCCTCTACTACGGCGTCTCTCATAATCACGTCGTGGTTTTAGGACGTTAAAACCCAGATAAAAGAAAACAAAAACAAAGCGGGGGCGTTTGAGCGCACACTTGAAGGAAAACCCGTCTGCCTCAAAATTAGAAGGAAATCGCTGCTTTTTTGTTCAGGTATTTCAGGAAAAACTTTGTTAAATCGGTAATGGTGGCAAAGTCGGTAATTTGGGTTTATAACAGCAATGAGTCCTTTAAATGGTCAACTACTCCAGACATCTACAAGCGCGCTATCAGTGGACGTGACCAGATGTAAGCGAACTCTATTGGAGAAAAAAAAAACGCGAATAAGCCTATGAAACGTAACAAGCGACTTGAAAATTGTACGAACCGCTCGGTGAAAAAATTTAACCACGAAATCCGCTTATTACAAGCTCTTCAGGCGCGAATTATGATCGAATGTTTGGTAGTGTGTCCAATTCGCACAGTATAACTCTTAAGACACTCGATATTCTATTCCAAGAAAGAAAACGGAATTATATGTTGCTTTGTGAAAGTTTAATTATTCATAACTAGCGTGTAGTTCAATATTTAATTATTCCGCAGCCAGGCATGCTCCATTTTTACTTAGATATAATAAAATCGTAGGATCGAAACGCGTGCGCAATATTTTTGGTTATATTAATTTAGAGCTAAGAAAAATAATACTTGACGTTGGTCTTGGCTCGCAGCACGTGGACCGAGCAATCGAACATCGCAGTGCCTTCATCGAAATGGCCGGCTCCAGTCATACGCAGCAATTGAGGTTAAGGAAAGACACAGAGGTTGTGCGGAAGGTTCAATTTCTCCTATGCGCAATGCAGCTCGTTCTTTCTTGACCACTAGTCCAAAGAAGTGGAAAACAAAAACAATTGTGGCAGAACAGCGCGGAAAACAGGACGATGAGCCCAGAGGACACAGCGCTCTGTCCTCTGTGCTCATCGTCCTGTATTTTGTACTGTTCTGCCCCAATGTTCATGAACTAATCAGCCCACCTAAGAACGCTCGGGCAAAAACAAGTTGCGTCCGTAAATGTGGACGTTCTGCCTCGAGGGGATAAGCGGAAATGGCAACTCTGCCGAGTACTCACCTTGTTAGCTGGGCACAGTCGAGAAAGGCTCGGCAACGGAAGTGGGCGGTTGCGGAAGAACCGTGCGAGGAAGGCCAGCCGCTCTGATGCGAAGTCCAGGCAAGGAATAACCGTTGTTCGGAGCAGGGCACGTTCGGCTCGTGCTAGGCGTAGCCTCGTGTGGTTGGTCGGTTGCTTGTTCCTTGGTAACAAGGCGCAACCCACTGCGGGGGATCGGCCATGAAACGGGCGGCACCTTATTGTAGAGATAAAATTGTTTTACATTTCGATTATGTTTAGAAAAGGATAGTTGAAGAAAAACTTAATCTAATAGTCAAGGCTAAAAATTTTTTTGAAGCCAATATGAGTGAAAAACAAAGTGAAATTAAATAAACTTAACCTTCAGTTCGTGTGGTCGATTTGTTTCAGATGTGGCAGGTACCCACTAGGGAGACTGGCTGTTGGTGCTCACGCTTTTCGGCTAAACAACCATTACTGACATACTCTCTGCGGCAGTCGCCATATATTGGGTGGTTACGTGAATGAACGACAAATCAGGAGTTGATCGATGGCTCGTTTTTATGTTATACACAACCTAACGATGCGAATAGATAATGAAGCTTAGGAAAGTATAGGGGATATTATTTGCAGGTTTTTAACTGTAGTGCAGTAATTATGGCATAAGTGGAAAGGAATTAAAGTGGATGAATAATCAAGTTGCCGCTGTCAGGGAACGGTTGCTCAACTTTGTGTAATGTGTATTGATGCTGTAGGGCAAACTAACGCAATAAAAAAAAATCTTCCTAAACTAGTCTATTGCGAATGAAAAAATTATAGTAATATTCAGTAAAAAATTAAACTAAATACGTAAAGGATAAAGTAATAATAATAAAATATTTTTTAACATGTCAGTCACTTTAATTTGTTTATAAAATTAAATATGGCATCATATATGCTCCTGTTGCAGTGACCCATTACCGGCGCCCCCAGGGAGAGCGATAACGATACAGAACGCTGAACCCCAAGTTTTCGAATGAGAGGTTTCAGAAACCGTTGCCTTTGACTTTGATGTCTGTGACATTCAGTGAAGAACTTATGTGTGGTTTCTGCTTGGTTACAATACTAAAATCGAGGGGAAGGAATGAAACGAAATCTGTCGAAATAAAGATTTTGTGGGGGTATTCTGCATTGCAGTTTAGTTAATGTAACTTCAAGTCGTCTTGTGCTGCACGATGTGTTATACCACGGAAATATGTGCCGAAAATATGTGTCCTTTACGACAGAAGATTTGCTATGTTCCTCTAGAATGCAAGAATCTCGAAGTCGTGCGATAGTATTGTTGGAAGAGGGTCTTAGAACATTTAGCACAGGCCTTTAATTCATGCTGCCGTTTGTGTGTCCGCCGTTTTATTTAATGTTCATCCAGTGTTGTCTGGCACCCAAACCGAACGGACAAGACGTGCATGATTGGACATGTATGCAAGAAGCGCTGTTAGGCAGCTCGATAGATTTGGTTCTGTCAAAGCAGCGCAAACGGACAAGGAGTCGGTTAACCCTGTATTGCATGGTGTACCATATTTGGCACATACCAATATTTTTTTTTTATTCCGGGCGCTATAGACCCAGTTGAGAATGTGACACTGGCAGAGTACTCCTTATAGTCATGCGCACTAATATAACAAAAGTGCTGCCATCCCTGGAGCAGTATGAAAACTGACGTAAAATACATTTCGGAGCGCACCTCTAAGCTTAGGCAGGCGAACAACAGCGATTGCTAATTTTTTCTCGCAAACTTTTCTTTCGCTGCAGAAGCATGGAAAAATTACTTTTGCTTATCTCGTGACTTGAAAAATTCATGCTTGTTATTACTTGTCTGAATTCTTTTTCCCGCTGCGGTATACAGCTGGAAATTGGTATGTGCCATATGTGACACAGTATGAGTTTCAGTGAGGAAACCCGCAATATGCTGTCATCTATTTTGCGCTGCACAATACTAATATAAGCAAAGCACAACCTCTGCAGATAATGCAGCATGGCTCTGTTTTGTAGGATTTAGGTAGGTTTTGAGATGCTTCAGGAAAGTCTTGGGTGACCAGCAACAGTACCTGGCAAGGCAATTTTTTGTGACAATGGCAAGGCAATATTTTGTTACAATATTGGCACAGGCGAACATGAAATTATGTCAGGTCTAACGATTCGAGTCGATATTTACATTTTTCGATTTCCTCGGCAACTGGCGCTCCCAAACGCGAGTAAGTGGTTGGTAATTCGGGCAGGAAATTAAAGTGAGGCGGGACTATGCGAACAGGCAAACGTGTAAGCACATAGATGCCTGCAGTCAGATGCACAATGTGATATGTTCAAATATGCCTGGACACAGGAAACAATTGCTTCGCTTTATTCTACACACCACGCTAAAAAGACCACAATCAGCGATATGTTGTTTTTCAACCATGACAGCAATATCGCTCGCCCATCTGGAGGGTGTGCCATATCTGGCACAAACCTGTACCTTCAATAATACAGTCGCAAGAAATCTGAATACTTTTGCCTGTGTTCTTCCTCGTCACGTTTATGACAAAAGTTAGGAAAATAACTTTTCGGATGACTTTCTCATAATTCATTCAATAGAGGGGTAACAATCACGGCTGAAGAAAAAATTCGGCAGATCCTACGCACCGTGGGAGTCGATGTTATGCGAAGCATGCGGCGGGTAGGTGGCTGTGGCGTAACTTTTTTTTACTGAGCGACACGTTAAAAATGACGCTAAAGATTTGCATAAATTTTATACGCTCACATATATATGTTGAAGAGCCACATATGTGTTATATAACGAGTTGTTTACGGTTGGGTAACGCTGCCAATGGCAACGTGGGTCTTACAAACACCAGAAGCGGTAAGCTGATATGTAGTGCTTAGACGTGTCCCGAGAACGCACGCACGGTTCACGAACCCGTGTGCATGTGTGCAAGACGTTCTTGACAGTTCTTGAACAAGGGCATCATCACCGGGATCAGTGAGCACCAGCAGCTGGTCATGACTTGTTATGGGATCCGGTCGTTATCGTGGTGACGAGGGGTCCATGTGTAGTGAAGTATGTGGTATAGTAGAGCTGTTGGAATTCGTGGATGCCTCGGTCATTTCGTCGACAAAGTGCCTGTCGACAGAGCCGGCGACATGTAGGAACCTGAAGCCACCCTTCGCGTTGGTGAGGTATAGGCCGTCGAGGCTGGTAGGCCTGGATAGTGCTACATAGACCAACATCAGCGGAAGGTGTTTGTCGTATTCGTAGGCTACCTGGGCGTATGTGGCCTACGTAGCCTAGTCTACAAGGCGGCTGTCAATCAACCTGGCGTCATCCCCGGTCAGCATGAGGCCATCGCTCAGCCTCGTAAGAAATGAAGAGGACACTGCTTTGTTCTGGTGGACGAAGTGCACTTTACGGTGCGGTGATGTGGATATCATATGTAACTTTCGTTAATGTATTCCTCCAGGGTCGAGCAATGCTTCAATATAGCTTGCTGAATCATAAAAATAAAAACGTAACGTTTATTAGACTGCTATAAAAGCGGAGCCAACACTGGAACTACAGACGTTAATCTGATATGAGGCCTGTATCGTAAGAGTACACATCGTAGGAGCATCTTGTAGTGTTTATTGCTTTCTTGTAAAATTAGATAGCCAGCACCACAACTACAATTGACGTTGCACCGATATTACGCCTGCATAGGCTGTTTTTTCAAACCAGTTTATAGACCTGGCGTGGCTCAGTGGTAGAATACCTGATTGCCACGCAGAATGCTTGGGTTCGATTCCTGCGGGGGATCTTAATTTTCATTCTTTCCATTGGTTGAGTCAACGCTGCCGATGTTGGTTTTCCTTAACGCTCTAGCATTTAAGTTACCAATGTCTGTTCTCGCCGTTCCTGGGTAGATATAAACTGTCAATCACCTGTGGCGCATACCCGTACACCGCGGCCCGTGGTAAACGGGTATGTGCCACACGTGTCTAGTGGAAAGGGTTTGACGACGTACGCGACAGGATTTTAACGTTATTCATGTCATGACCCGGCCATCGTATTCGTCAAATCCTCTTACACTCCCATGCAAATTTTGGTCTACACCAAGTTAAGGAGGCGATCATGAGAGCACCCAGACGTAGGCGGCTAGATAGATAGATAGATAGATAGATAGATACGTAGATAGAAACGCTCAAAGTGCCAGAGGTTCGCTAAGAAATGCTTCGCATTTAATATATGTTGGGAGTTTGCGCAATGCTAGAATGATTTTCATTATTCTGCCTGAAATATTGGCGTAAAGTATGACAGTCGAATGGAAAACGACCAGTTTAATGCTGTTGAATAAATGCCCACTTCCGCCGTCTTACTACTAATGAAAGCAACTGGGCCTATAACTGAATTTATGAGTATACTTTCAGGATGGTCTTCCAATTACCGGTTTATACATCTAATCGGCAATAGTTTAACATTATTCAGAAATAGAATGTAGCATTTATTTTATTTTTCAATAAAATTAAGGCATCTTCGCAGTATTGCTGCCGTGCCTGAAGGAAATGCGGAGCAATGTGGCCTGCCTTTTTTCTATTTATTTTTCTATTTCTTCCTCTCTTTCTTTCTCTTTTTATCTGTGTTTTTTCAATCTTATTTGTGTCTGTTTATTTCTATTGATGTATTTCTGTCTCTATCTATTTCTTTCTCTCTCTCGCTCTTTTTCTTCCACTTTGTTCCCTTTCTTTCTCTCTCTATTTCTTTGTCTTTCTTTGATAAATAATAAATTTCATACCTAATAAACAGATTCATAATTTGGTTCATATGGTTTGCGCTTATTGGGTACGCACGTTATTTTCGAAATATAACGGGTTAACCAAGAGGTTAGCGTATGACGCATGTCGCCCTTTTTCCCTACCGTATGCGCCATACATAAGGCAGTTATGATCAACTGCTTTATTTACTTGCTTGTAACCAGCAGTCGTCATCACGGTTTATCACGATCGTCACTGGTTGGATGGCTCATGTTAGCTAACGTGGGCGAGTGTTCCATGGTTTGAACAAAATGATTGTTTATGCTGTCTGTATGATCTTCACACCAATATTCGTCTAGATTCAACCCAACGATTCAGTTGCTTACCAAGTCGTTTTTTAATCAATGCAGAGCCGCTCGCAATCAGTCATTTGGCTTTCACAAGTCTTACTGTATTTACACGATTCTAGCGCGTTCCCAACTGTAACGCGCAGGTTACGTTTGAATTGAACAATCACAAAAAAATGACTTGATGCCGGTTCGGCTTTTGAGCCCGACTGCAGTCTGACTGCATGGCCTGAGACTGAGCAGTTGTGTGCATGAGCGGCTGCTTGGGGCCCAATTTTCCGAATTGACGCTCTCTAATGCCTACACTGGGGTCCGTTGACTACATGAATCCTGAGCAGATAAAATGTTACATCGGTTCTCAGTTCCTATCTTGCTGTCGCGTTAAGTGCTTTGATATCAATTTCTCGTTCAATGTGCAACAAATATGATGAGTTTACTGTACTGGTAAATCGCTTCGGCTTTTGCTTTGATGTCATAATGATATCTGAGACATCGTATTCAGACGACAATCTGTTCACATTACCAATGTATCAGACGCATTTGTTAACCGCCCAAGTGGACGTAGAGGCGGTGGTGTCTCGGTGCTTGTTCGTTCGGATCTCGAATGTCACTTGATTCCCGAGTTTTTCGTTTCTGTCTAAAAATTGCAAAGTGCTCTCTCTTCGTTCGAACCAAACCATATTATCTGTTGTCTATCGGCCTCCAAATGGTGTTGCATCGGAGTTTATAAATTGCTTAGATGGTCTTCTTCAGTATGTCAATGAAAATAATTACACTGTTTTTTTTTTTGTGGTGGAGAGTTCAACACTGATATGTTGGGTGATAGTACACTGCGATTTGACTTTGATGTCACGGGGTCTTCTAACGCATGTGCACATGTGATTACTTTGCCAACTCGCGTTACAAAGCAGTCGGCGACCCTTCTTGATACATTTATGACAACCACCGAATTATCAATTACAAAAACTGGTGTTGTTTGCTGTGACCTCAGCGATTATATGGGAATATTTTTATGTGCGTTGAAGCAAACAAGTAAGCGTCCATTACAGTGTGCTGGATACTACCCGTCAATAACTAATAACAGCCTTGAATCATTTCGTGCTGCTGTACGGAATACGTCATGGGGTGACGTATACTGCACAGTAGAAGCAGATACTGCATATGAAACATTTATTAATCATTTTAAAGCATTATACACTGAGCATTTCCCTGTGAAGAAGGCATCACAACGAAAGAAAATTCGGAAGCCCTGGATTAGCCTTTTTTGCTTCATCGCACCAGCTTTACAAAACATTTATCAAAACTGGAGACATTTCAACGCTGTCGGAATACAAGGCGCATAGAAATAAATTGAACAAGGATATCAGAGCTGCTAAGGCTCAGTATTATGCGGACATTTTCCAGAGCAGAAGTGGCCATAGCGACGCTCTCTGGCGGCAGCTATCCACTCCTCTACATCCTGGATGTAAAAATGAAATACCTGATCAAATGATTTGTAACGGAACTGAAACGGGTGGTCCTTCACTTGCTAATTTCTTCAGTAACTCTTTCCTTGCACATTCCCAGTCCAGTGGTAGTATAGACGCATTGAAATGTATTTCACAGAGTGGCCATGACAGCGTTTTTCTTTCTCCTGTTGATAGCCAAGACGTTGCCACCATATTTCGCAGCCTTAAAAACAGCACTTCGTTGGATGGAGACGACTTACAGATATTGCCTGTTAAACATGTTGTCGATCTAATCGCAGTCCCACTGACCCACATTTTTAACCTTTGCCTTACGACGTCCACATTCCCTATTCAAATGCAAGTCGCTAAGGTCGTGCCGGTCTTTAAGAAGGTGATAAGAATAACGTTGCTAACTATAGGCCGATATCGCTACTTCCTGTTTTTTTTTCCAAGGGCTCGAAAAAAGCCATTTTAGCACGTCTATCCAGTTTCATTGAGCGACATAACGTTATGACGCCATTCCAACACGGTTTCAGGAAAAATAGGTCGACTGAAACTTCGTTGCTGGCGCAGAAAGAATTCATTCTTCCAAACTTTGAAGAAAGACGCCTAGTATTAGCCCTTTTTATTGACTTTAAGAAAGCCTTCGACAGTTTAAATCATTATATATTCTTGCCAAACTTGAAAGCTATGGGGTTCGAGGACGTACCAATGAACTCGTAAACTCTTATTTATCGCATCGATGTCAATACGTTAATGTTAATAAGCACTCATCAGAAACGCTAGGTCTTACCTCAGGTGTACCGCAGGGAAGTATACTGGGGCCTTTCCTGTTTAATTTATATATTAACGATATCGTCAATTTTCATGATAACTCATTTTGTGTTATATATGCGGATGACACCAGTGTATTTTTCAGCGGCAAAAATCCTGGCGAACTGATAAGAAAAGCTAAGGAAATGCTTACCACACTGGAAGGCTGTTTGAAACTAAATGCACTTGAAATTAATGCAGCTAAAACGAAAGCGATCGTTTTTCGTCCTAAGGGTAAAACTATCATTTTGTGAATCTTTGACTTAAAGCTCCAAAAACATAGAAATTGTATCAGCATTTAAAACCCTTGGTCTTGGTGTTTGATTTGCCGAACTGTTGCCGTGGGATGTGCAAATTGAACCACTTCTGTTTAACTGTCTCGCGCTTTGTTGGTCTCTTACCGCAATAACTGCGTTCTTCCAACCAATATCAAATTGTTGCTTTTTAATTCTTTGTTTATGTCTCAAGTGAATTATTGCCAACTTGTATGGGGCACTGGCACGCACACAGCCTTCAAGAAGCTCTACGTCCTACAAAAGAAAGCTCTACGCATCATTTAAAACTTAGCCAGATATCATCCTTCTGCACAGCTCTTGCAAGCTCCCGATATCTCAACGGTTTTTAATTCTTATAACTTACGCCTTGTTCTTAGATATAATTATGAAATAAAGAACAATATTTCAATGCTTGCAGATTTGGCAGGGTTAGCCGAATACTCTTCCTATCCCTTACGGCTCATGAAAAAGTACGAAACAAGAACACCACGCACAAATTAGGGGGCCCAGATGCTAAGTAAAACTTTGCCCTCTGTGTTAAACCTTTTACCGCAAAATGGTTTTGATATTTCTTGTTGCAGGCCTGCGCTTCATGCATTTTTCATGAGTTGATATCTAAAATGCCAGTTTTGAACTTATCTTTGATGTTTTCTTTATTTTTTAATTTTTTGTTTTTTTTTCCGCTGAATTGCGTGTACCTGTTGCATTCTCTTTGGTGACTATGTGCTAGAATAATGTATGCTCTCTGTGTGTTTATACTTACGTACGCCTTTTTTTGTATACCTTCACTGCATGCTGAACTGTAATCGGCTGGGGAAGCCTAGTCAAGCTCACAAGAGCTTTTTCTTCCCATGCGCTCTACTTCCTGAAGTAGAAAATAAATTGATTGATTGATTGACTGCAACGCGCACACAAATTGGAGAGCTGCACTTAGCGAAAAAAAAAAAGACAGTGCTCGTTAGAATCACGCAGATACGGTACTTCAAAGAGCGCAAATTACGTGGCATGAAAAAGAAAAAAAAAGGTTTCCATTCGACTAAAGCCAGTGATTGGAGGTTTTGCCAATTTTCGAAATCAAAACGTAGCTGCGTGCGAGTCAGTCACTTGGTCGAACCCAGCTCACCGCCGTTTTCATTTACTCTAAGTCTAATGATCGAGTAATGTACCGTATTTTCCTCACTAAAACCGTAGTTCCTCGTAAACACTTGTTTCACCCTTTCTGTCGTGAGCAACATGAAAGGGAACGCCGAGTTACTGTTTAAGCAGCGATTACTGGCTATGTGCGTATACGAATGCGGCGTACAGACTTCCTGTACATGCCTTTTAGATTGCAGATTTAGCGTTACGAACCCTGTTGCGCTTGGCAAATGCGCTTATAGACTGTGGGCTCTCCTATGTAATTTCGGTGTTTCCTTTCATATAGTTCAGGACTACTCATGTCCGATTTCAGACAGTGCCAAGTATAGGGACAAGAGAGAGTGATATCGATTGATTATTATTACACTACGCGAAGGAGAAATGCAGGCGTCCAGGTGAGGTCACTTTATCGCAGAGCCACAAGAGCGAGACCGCCGTGCAGCCTTACTTCCGTAGGGACCGATTTGCCAACACGTTTATCTCGTAGGCCAAAAAACACCGTCGGCTGATGGTTGCCGGCGCCGCACGCCTACACCAGGACCAGGCTTCACGGGATTTTCAGTACGTTCTTGACGACCTTGATTCGCCAGAACGGGTCTTCCCTGTCCGATTCTCCCTTGCACGGGCTGTCAGTGCTGAAATCTCCGAGATGCGCGTTCACCAGCAGGAGTGACATGCCGTGCCGCAGGAAGGTCGAATTCTTGGCCATGTCGTTGCACTGCGCAACGTAGACGAGAAAAAAATTACACATCTCCCCCTACGGGCAACCATGGTGGGATGCGAAAGCATCGCGGGAGGTGCGCATGCAGTTTCCGTTTCTCTTATGTGACTTATGAGATGGTGGTTGTCGAGGCGTTTGAATTGCCGCTTGCCGACACTGACGTTTACGTTCGGCTTCCCGAGCCTTCCTCTGCTCCGCGGCGGTGGCGCTGCCGCTGCAACTAGCGCCGACGTGGACGTTGTCCATGGCGTTTCGCACACCGTTGCACAGATAGTGAAGGACGGAAGCACAGCGAACGCGCGCTTTCGCAGCCTCGCAGCTTCGAGATTCGCTTGCTGGCGTTGCCGTTTACGTTCAGCTTCGCGAGCGTCCATAGCGCCGTTGCCAAGGAGAGTGCAACGGGAGCGAGCGCACGCCGCATATATACGAGCGCACAGCTGTGGCGGAGAGAGAGAAACGGGAGAAGAGAAACGAAGCGGAGGCAATGCTCACGCCACCTCCTCGCGCTCACGCGAGGAGAGGGGGGGGGGGGAGAGTTGGCGCATGCGCAGTATAGGTGCGGACGCCGCAAAACGAAGACTGCCCCCAGCATAACATGCTTTCGCATCTAAAACGCGTTACCAAGCTATAGCCCATTTAGTCTCAGTCATCCTAAGGCTGTGTTCCAATTATGGACAGCATCTTTGACAGCTTAGAAGACGCCATCTACTGGCGGACAACATTTTTTGGCAATGAAGCGAAGGCAACAGAGTGAAAACGCGCGTATTCTACCGTCAATCAATGTAGTCCAATAACTGCGTCCGCGTTTTCGGCGTGACATCGGTGACATGCCAAAAGGACGCCTTCATTTTCTACATGTAGCTCTTCGAGACAGGACGCAGCTCCCACCAGTGGGATATTTCACTTTGCGCTATTGCACGCGACGCCTGAGAACGTCGCGCCTTTTACGTGTGCCTCGGACGCTAAGCGGCGTCTGCGTCAATATACAACGCTGATTGCGCGTAGCCATCACTTTCGAAAGCGGTGTGAAACGCGCGCCATAACGGACTATTTTGCGTAGGAGCATGTGTTCAGAAGCTCCGCCCCCGTAGCTTTCCCTTAATTTCCAAGAAAAGTTGTCCGCGAGTATAGGCTCAGTCATTCTGGACAGCATCGTTGACAGCCTACGTTGGAAGCACACAAAGCAGAAAGAACAAAGCTTATAGGAAAAGCCATCTACTACCTACCCACCATTGCCATGCTGGCTGAAGCTTTGTCTGGCAGCTCCCATAGACATTAGCGCCAGATTTCCCTCTAGTGTACTATTATGAAACTCAATGGCCGTGATCAGAATACGAACACGGCACTGGCGAAAATTGCGGATGTGTACGGAATGCGGCGCCGCCTCTAAGAGAAATAATAAAGCGGGCAACGTGTTTGCGTTGAGATTTACTCACGATTCTCGCCACGGTAGCTCGCGCGATGGTAGCGATGAGTGCTGCGATACTGCGTTTTTTTTTTGTCGTCACTCTCAGGTGGCGCGTCGGTTCGCTAACCTCCGCAGATATGCTCGATTTCGGAACAACGTTGCCTAACTTTGCTTAACTGATACGATTGCAGAACCATGCGTATTCCGTGGATATGCATACGATCTTGAATGAGGTCGGAAGGGCGCAGAAAAAAGAAAAAAAAAATCATCCGCCCGTTTCAAGCAGACATCTACAACGAAATCTGTGCGTAGTTTCCAAAAAGAAAACTTCCAAGTTGACGAAAAATTCATCCGGGACACGAACTCCAGAATTGACGCCTTTCCACGGCAGTCCCATTATACCGTGTGATCTAACTGGAACCCGGACCCAAATAATACGCGTTCCGGGCCAAATCAAATTTTTTTTTTGCGTAGGAAGCTGTCTTCAATCGTAATAAATCGGTACCTATTTGAACCACCGGAAGTATGGGTTTCCTGTCTGCGAACTCAGTATGAATTATCTGAGAGACTCGTTGCATGCTTATATCCGTATACTGACTTTATCTGGGGAATCTCTGTGGATGTCCAAGATCAAGTGCTTTCCGCATCTAGTCCTGAAGACGAGCCGCCAGTCATCGTCAAGAATTAGGAACGTAGAAGGGTTGACAGGCGGCCTAGTTGGTATAGATTCATTATGAAAACATGGCAGCTCAAACAAACGGGACGCGGAAAGAGCTGGACACAAACAAGCGCAGTTTCTGGACGACACTTGATTTCGGTTGACCCTTGCCTCTTGTATTTACCTCTCCCCTCGTATTGTCTAGGGTATATGTTTCATCTGTGAATAAATCCAAGTTTCAGTCTGCGCTTGTTTGTGTCCCGCTCTTTCCATGTCCCGTTTGTTTGCGCTGCCATGTTTCCATAATGAATTAGGAACGTGAGAGAACGTCTCATCAGTCTCCACAGCCTTACACGACAACAAGGCTGCGTCTCTCTCTTCGCCATACTAAATATTCAGAGCACTTCACTACTGTGAAGACGGAATCCCGCGGCTGCACGTTCTGCGGCAGCGGCTGCACGTGTTGTTTTTTTTTTGCGCCCATTTGCGCTCCTGTGCGCATTGGCTGTCCTCCAATTCCCGCTCTTCTTTCTCCGAGCGAACGGCATGCGTTCGTCCCGTAGCGGTTGCTAAAGGGCAGCTGCTAATGACAGGCCTAGCGCGATCTCTATTAGCCCCGAGAAGTTGGGGTGGCGCCGCCTGGCGGGCGGCGTGGATGACGTCACGGCAAGGACTCTTCGACGCCCGCCGTGACGCGCCGCGATATCACGCGCTTGCTTCGTGCGCTGCTTCGCTGTTTACGTTCGCTTTTTGCCTGTCTCAAGCTTCAGATGAATGACGAAAACAGCATCGATAATGTTCCTAGTAAAACGACCAAAAAGTTATATGCATTTTTCTTCACAGTCCCCAAAGGTGCCCGTGCGCCGTCCTGCACGCTTTGAAAGGGGTGATCAGACTTGTTGTGTCGCGCTGCCAACTTCGGGGATGGGCCTGATTCCCGACCACAGCAGCCGCATTCCGACGGGAGTGAAAAGCAACATTCCTCAGCTTAGATACAGGAGCACGTAAACAATTCCAGGTGGTCAAAATTAATCTGCAGCGTGTCTCACAATCATGTCGTGGTCTTCACACGCAAGACACCTTATTCACATTATTAGGTTGCGTTGTTCACGGGCGATTCCTTTAAAAAATATGATGGCTTCGCCTCCACAAGTGTTATTTGCATGGGACGCATCCGAGATCGGCGGACAGCGTTCTTGCCGGTGTGCCAAGCCCCGCGCACGATTACGAAAGCGCATGCAGTATTGAGCTTCGCAAAATATCTCGAAAGCGCTCGCCCGAGGATACTGCCGCAGTTGCTGTGTTTGTTTTTCTTGTGTACTCGCTCACTCATCATGTTGTTTAGTTTCACGTTTTTCTCGCAATAATTTCGGGGCTTCATTTCATAACATAAAAAAGTTGAGGTTAATTGCGGAAACTCCTTATTGCTGTCAGATTGTGTCTTCATGCAGCATCGTAGCAACGGCGCTGTTACACTTGTATAAGTGCTAGTTTAGATAGCCAGCTCATAAATTAAATTTTTTTTGCGTTTGATATACCCCTGAGCATCATGAACCTTTGTGACATGACGTGCGAGACCATTAATTGACTCATTAAGGTGAAGGACGTACAATTAATACGAGGGCCACGTCACTGAGAGTGCCATCGAAACAGTTCAAAATGCTCATTTCGACTTTTAGGCGTTTGTTTTGCAGACGATTGTTATCAACGGTGCTCCCACGAGAATTTAACACTACCGCTCGTGACCCGGTGTTTGATCGGACCAGCAGTTGATGCAAGTCAGGGTATACGGCCACATAATCTCAGACAAGCGTTGAGAAGAAATGTTGACATAATCCAAGTATACTAACACCTGAGAACTTCCGAAACTATTGTGTGCGTGGCAGTATCATTTTGTTTAATTTCCCGGATGTATTAAGTGATTCTTTACGATAGACAGATTCATTTAAAGTCTTCTGTAGCAGAAAGCGCAATTCTGTCAAATCACCTAGAATCACCTAGAATTTGTAAGTTATGTATGTAAAGGCATAAATAACTTGTACGATAAACCGCTATGTAGTTAGTGAATTGAAAACGTCCTAATTTAATTTGTAATCTTCGGGACGCGTGTTCTAACCGTGGATCGAGTCTACGCCAAGTTGTAATGAAGTTAGAACCATTAGCGTAAATTATTTAGCACCGATGTCTTGGAGTACGCGGTGAAAACAACGAATGTCTTGCTCTCGTGCATAACCATTTTCACCGTGAAGCTACCGTTAGAGCGGGCATTCGCCCATTATAAGATATAGTATCCAAACTTTCTACAGCTTACTAAACTTTCGCTAGTAGTGTAAACTTCTACCTTCCCCCTTGGGAGATTTGCATCGCAAGAATGAGCAGTAATCACCACCGTATCGCGAAAGAGCGGGTACGCGGCGGGCGCAGGAAAAGGCGATCTTCGGCCGCGAAGCAATCGAGTCCTTGCCGTGACGTCACATCGCCGCGACTGCCGCGCCGCCAGTGTTCGTTCTCGGGGCTAATATTCCCGAGAACACAAACAAAGATTAGATCGCCGCTGCGGGGCACCTCCTCACAAGGACCTCGACGGACACCAAGCGGGGGACTGGCGCCGCCTGCAGACCAATACCTCTCCCAATCTGCATAAGCTTCACGTCATGTGCCCAGAGAGATATCCCAACGCATGCCCGTGGTGCGGAGATAATCGATCACTCACATGCACATAACCTACCGCTATCCCTAGCGACCTGCTACAGTCGACACAGGACATACGCACCCAATACATACGTGATCGTGGGAGGCGCGAATCGCTGAACGGACCCTGGGAAGCCAACTAGCAACCCTAAGTCAGGCCCGCCGAGCCGCTATAGCCAGTGGAGCCTTGGAAGAAGAGCCCCACTCGCAATGAAACACCTTTTTTTAAAATGTTGTCTTTGTCTCTACGTCACGAGACAAAGGGGCGTAGAGATTGGTGGGTAGTGCCGCCGCCGAGTATCGCGACACTCGTAAAAATGGCGCCGCCGGTGGCGAGGTGAGGGGAATCTGTGGCGAGGGGGCAAGGGGCGCCAAAAATTGTTGTTCTACGCGTCTCCTGCCTAAGGAATTGATCCGCCATAACATAGCCGTATGCAGCTTCACTATAAAGGTCACTCCGCCCGCGGAGCGGTTTTTAGTTTGCCGAAGGACACTCTGTCCTTTAATTTAGGACGCCTTTCTTATGTCCACTTCGAGTCTCAGCAGCTTCTGCGATGCAGCAATGGCCTCTGAAACTTCAATGTATATGTGCCCTAAATAAGGTTTACACGAGTTGTGCATGATTGATGGAGGTTTGCTAAAGTAATTTGAAGACAATTTCATTACTTCTCAAAAGTAATGGTATTGTAATGCCATTACTTTCGACCAGCGGTAATGTGTTATTTAATGTAACTACTTTTAGAAAAAAATTCCAGAAAAGTAAGCAGTAGTGTAATTCAATTACATTTCAGGAGTGATTTTGTCATCTTTGAATTGCACCAATCAACAACAACAAAAATTGGGGGACCCTTAACCCAATGGTACTAAAGTGCTCGGCACGACGCTGGCCCAAGGTCATTGGCCAACCTGGCCAACCTCGGCCATAGGTCAGCTGCCGACGTCGGCCCACATTTGGGGATTGACACTGGCCTCAGGTTGGCCGACGTTATGGCCACCGACATTGGGCCGACCTAAATGGCCAACCTGGCCGATTGCCAGCCACCCTAGGGCCACGCTTGGCCCTGTGAAAATATGCTCATGGCCAGGCGCCAGCCACCCTAGTGCCAAGCTTGGGCGGGTCAAATGGCCAGTTGCCAGCCACTGCGGGACTACGCCTGGCCCGGTGCTTATTCGCGCATACGGCCAGCTGTAAGCCACGTAGGACCCAGCTTGGCCTAGGAATAATTAGCCTTGATTTTTCGCGATGCCACATTTTCGTACATGCAACAGCAGGGAAGCCCCGTCTTGCACACCAGTGTAAAGTCGGCAGACACAAGTACAAAATGCAGAAAATCTTTTTGACCATTTATTGAAAAACTTTACACATCAAAACAGTGCAGAAACGCACAGTGAATTAAGATTGTCTGTATAGGAACACAAATGCAGTTCATCACATCACGAGTACATGGACGTAAAATGGCACAAGAAAGTTTGCACAAGTTTGTTGCACAAGAAGACTTACGGCGCGAAAACTTTCAGGTTGATACACGTGAGCTCGCTGCCTAGCTGCCGCCTCTGCGTTCCGCCATCTTCTCTGTTATGCAGTGTCAGGCAAGCAGATAAGCCCACCTCTTCAACAGCTCTCACACTTTGGTCGGGACTATCATGCTTTATTCGCGTCCCATATTTTCTTCACTTAGTGTAGTGTTCCAGCGTGTATTGCCGCGATGATTTCGAGTTTGTGTCACGTAATTGTTATTTCTTGAGAGTGGATTCCGACGTAGTGTTCTTTTCTTGCGTCGCGGCAGAGTGTGATTTGCTTGTGTTTAGTTTGAGTATTCTTTTGTTTGTGATCTGATTTCGGGGCGCGTGACTATTTTGTTAAAGCGAGCGTATGTTTTTACGTTGTCTTCCGTCCGATGCCCCTGGCCAGCAGTCGATCAGGCGTGGACCTTATCGCCGGTCAGCCTGTCGAACAACCCGCAAACGCACGTGGGTGGAATTGTTGTCGCCGCATCCCTTCCGGAATGAATAGTGCAGATAATTCAATTAACATATAAAATTGAAATTACACATAAAGGCTGATTTTCTGTACTATTCGTTCCGGAAGGGATGCGGCGACAACAATTCCACCCACGTGCGTTTGCGGGTTGTTCGACAGGCTGACGGGCGATGAGGTCCACGCCTGATCGACTGCGGGCCAGGGGCATCGGACGGAAGACGACGTAAAAACATACATTCGCTTTAACAAAATAAAATCACGCGCCCCGAAATCGTTGATCACAAACAAAGGAATACTCAAACTAAACACAAGCGAATCACACTCTGCCGCGACGCAAGAAAAGAACACAACGTGGGAATTCACTCACACGCGAAATCATTGCGGCAATACACGCGACAACCCTACACAGACAGAATATTCAAAAAATAAACACGCGATGGTTCACCAAAGCAAAGGTTGAACGCAGCAAGATGGTCCCGACGGAAGGTGCGAGAGCTGTTCAACAAGTAGGCTTATCTGCAGTGGAACGTCCGTATGCTGGTGGTTTGCCGCCGTACACTGCTGCCGACGATTAGCAGGAACTCGAGTCACACGCCGCTGACGAAGGTGGAGATTTGATTCGAGCCGTGGGTCCTGCTACGGGACCACGCCAAAGAACACGCTTCATCTGCCACCTACCAGTTCGAGTTCGCGTGCCGCTTGGCTAGACGGTTCAACGAAGTGTTCGCAGGTGTTCGTTCGTTCCCTCGCTCCCATGTTCATCCCCGCTCACCCACCACTCTGTTACAGTCAAGGAGGTTGAAATTACAGTACACTGTAACTCTGTCGCCTTACCCGTGCGCCGGCTGCCGCGAGCGAGAGGAACCGGTCCACCACGAGAAGGAAGAAGGGGTGTTCGCTCCCCTCCCGACACGCACACAGCGGTGTCACGGCGGTGGAGCTTGTCGAGCACGCGCACTTTGAAACCATTGGCATAGCTTGTGTGTGTGTGTGTGGGGGGGGGGGGGGGGGGGAGGGGGAGGAGGGTCTGAATTCTCCTAAATTTTCTCAATTTTGCATGTGTGTATGTACACGAATTAACATGCACAAATGGTGGCTGACCGCCTCCCCCTACCCCCCCCCCCAATCTTCCCCAAAAAATATTTCTATCTACGCCCCTGTTAATGGCATATATATGTACATAAACTGCCAATTTACACCGCGATTCACGACATACCACTGCCTGCCTCAAAAAAAAAAAAAAAAACCAAACGCAGCAGGAATATATCGATCCATTGCTACTTACACAACAGGCAAATTGACGAGCGCCAAGCAAACGTCCTAGCATAGCGCACCAATCTAAAATAGAGGTCGGCCCACGCTCGTGTTCCGACCAAGCCCGGGTGGCGTTGGCAGAAGGTAAACAGGCGACGTCGGGCCAAGCGCGCTGGCCAACTCGCTGCCGACCAGGATCGATGGCCAGTCACGGGCCGACCTCTTTCTTTGGTTGTATGGCCGACTAGATTGGCCAACGACTGCTTCCCAACTCGTAGCCAACCGTCGGCCACTGGCCATGTCCCCTTGGGAAGCTTCGCCTTTAAGAGTTGAACGCGATAGCGAAATCCGGCCCCTAGTGCGCACTTCAACCACTAAGTGCATACTTATTAATGTGTATTGTTACACACACACGCACACAGACACACGCGCGCGCGCGAATGGTACAAGTTTTTGATCTAAAGCACGAGTCGCATGGCCTCCAAGATATGCGCCGTGCGTCCGCCATCTCGGAGGCCATTAAGGGTTGAGACATATTTCTCACAATGCCTCACAGATGGCAGCACATTACCTAGCGTTTGCTGTTTTCTTGATCAACGCCTCCTCTAGAAACTGGCGTTGGCTTGAAATGTTTTCCGCTAGATGGACATAGTTGTCCATCTTTAGAGCTGTTTGAAAGTTCGTGTGTGTTTTTAGCGGCGATGGCTGCACTATCCCGGCCTTTTTCGACGTAGTTTGATGGCCTCGCCTATGCACCTACAAATCGCCGAATGGGCTCGTTTTCGTCGTGACACCTGCCGAACAAAATGCGTTAAGGAGACTCCTTCCACTACATGACATTTATGTAGTGTTTTTTTCCGACGCAGCTGCAAGTTACATGGTGGCTTTGTGGTAGGACACCTGCTTGCCACGCGAATGGCCCGGGTTCGATCCTCAGTGGAACCGAAGATTTTTGTTGTTTTTTTATTTGCTTCTGTCTCGATTTTTCGGTCACGGACGATTTTTCGCTCACAACCAACGGTGCCGACGCCGACCCCGGAATTTCTGCGACACGAGCTCTCTAACGCTATCGCGTTAAAAAAACAGTTTCATGTCTTTGAGCGAAAGGAGTCAGCCACGGTGGTATAATGGCTACGGCGCTCGGCTGCTGACCAGAAAGTCGCGGTTTCGATCCCGGCCGCGGCGGTCGCATTTCGATGGAGGCGAAATGCTAGAGGCCCGTGTACTGTGCGATGTCAGTGCACGTTAAAGAACACCAGATGGTGGGTAATTCCGGAGCCATCCACGATACGGCGTGCCTCATAATCATATCGTGGTTTTGGCACGTAAAACGCCAGAACTTATTATTCGAGCGAACGACAACGTGTGAGGAGCAAATAGTACATGACGATGAACGATCGGCTTATGCTGGGATTACAGAGGTTTCAACAACGCACGCTCGCGCACAAGGAAGTGGCATTCGCGCAGTTGACATTCGGTCTGTGATGACTCACCTTTTTTGTGATGGTGAGGTCGTCATCAAAAAGGAGGACCTTAAATTTGTCATTTGTTATTTCTGCCACATTGACACCATCGAATAACTCGTTCCGGTTGCCGAAGACGTTTATTCTGCAGGGCTAGAAAGGGGTAATAATATAAAAAAATGTAGAACGATGCTGCTTGTAAATAAAGGTTAGAATATCAAATTGTGGATACGAAAATAAAGAAATTGAGAGACGCGTAGTATTGTGCGGAAAACGCATTCGACAGCCGCTTTAGGCAATGCTGGGCTCTTGATTAACTATTATAGGAGCGCTCTGGGCATATTAGTAATGCATTACGTGACTATTATTGCGCAACCAAAGAGACACGGACGAAATAAAGGACGGCAATCCCAGCGCAAAATTTTCGGTACATTCGTCTGGGTGCCACCGCGCTTTTACTCCGATTGCCGTAATTCTCAGCCCGCTCTTGATCCGAGCCAGAAAACGCGTGAACGAGCAGAACGTGCAGCCGCTCGCCGGAGCAATAGGAGGCTGGAAGAGTATACACGTCACCGCATTTTTTTGCAAAACAGACGAGATGTGGGAGTCACGTGATCAGATTTCGGTCGCGCTCCGAGGTCAGAGTGAGAGCGCCTCGGAAGAACCAGCCGAACGTATTCAGAGCGCTCGATTTCGACAAGCCGAACGCGACGCGCGTCGCAAGAGCGGTCTGGATCGCTCAGAAACGACCAGTCGAACATGGAGGAAAGAAAAAGAAAGGAGGTAGCATTACGTCACGCAGCCAGCCTTGGCAAGCCAACTCGCTTTGAAGCCAGCAGTGTCGGCCCGACACGTGACCTTTTGCGTCAAGATCACGCAAGAAATGAGGTTTGCCGAGATTTCGGGTATGGCACCCGGTAGCTTTTAATCGAAGCGTGCTCGTTCGGCGCAGACCGGCCGGCTCACAAAGGACGTTCAAAAACGGAACTCCACCGGTAGTACTAAAACCTACCCGCACGCTCTGACGTTTTGATCACGTGTTGGGCCGACTCGGTGGGCTTCAATCGCGTGACGTCATGCTCCCTCCTTTGTTTTTTCTTCCTCCATGCAGTCGAATGTGTACCATAAGTATATTGTGCCAGTGAACCGAAATTTAGTTGGAACTTGTCTTTTTTTGTTCCGCTACCATACTCAAGTAACGGATTACCAACGTTCCCAGAATGCTGCTCCCTTCGGGAAACAACGACCAACTTCTTCCTCAGGCGTACGAGAAGCCTTGCCCATCTTCGAAAAGGGCGCTGCGTACATAAACCCCCGCTCTTATACCCATATCCGGTCACCTCGTCTCCACCGCGCCTCTCCTCCTCGCACCCAGAGCGGCCTCGCATCGGTTACCGCCTCTACAGTGGCTAGAATAGGGGAAGTGTGATGAACGCGCCGGCTAGCGCGTGCCGCCTTGGAAGGAAGCCGATAGGTGGCGCTGGCACACGCTTGCACGTTGGCCGCGGAGGCAAATGCGCTGCGCGGGGACTGGAATCATCCGCACGCGCAGGCAGTGCGCAACTTTTTAAATAGTATTGTTGGTCGTGCATGACCCCAAATGGCGACGGAGTAATTATGCTAGCTTCTGGAACTCCAATTGAGCGCGCGACGCCACTGAAGTATTTTAGCGATGTGACCAAGGGGTGGTAAAGAGAACGACAAACTCAGTTGTGAGCTATTATTTGCAACATCTTGATGGCTACCTCGGTGAACCATCATCTCTTCAAGCCCTCGTCTGCAAATAAACACGCATCATTCGTGACAATACATATGACTCGCTATACTTTACTTGTGCTAACACATAACCAAACGCAAACACAAGAATTCGGAGTGGTAACTCGGAAGAAAACATTTTATTTTCTACACACTGGTCTCACAACACATAGGAATGGTGACTCATTATCTGTTCACAACAATACATTCTCACTCATCGATGTTGCTGAGCGAGATGCATATGAGCTGGCACGTTTCTTTTGTATTTATCCAGGAGAAAAACGTTTTATAGTCCACAAGCACATCACAGCCTAAGACGTTGTCTGCCTTGGGCTGTAAGCCTAAGTGACGCGCCTGAGCTTCAGGTGCTTCTTTTCACGGGAAGACGCTCTCTCCTTGTTCAGAGCCTTCGTGTAGAAATGCAAGCGGGTGAGCGGAAAAAACTTTGTCACCTGCTTGGTGAGGCTCGGACCATGTTGTGCGCAGCCCAGTGTGACGTCGTTTTTTTGCAAGCAGGAGACAAGCTCTTCCAAGCTGTCGCTGTGCAGCTCGTTGTAACTAAACCACATTGAAAAAGTGATTTCAAGGGCGTCAACAAACGAGAACAGCTTCACCGAAGGGTAAAGGAGGCCCCCGTTGTCGCAGAACTTGGTGAACATCGCCAGGTCTTCCTTAGCTTCGTCTGATGGAACGAGGAGCTCGTCTAAGCATTCCTTACACGCAGGAACGTAGCCAGAATGTTTTTTTTTTTGCGGGGGGGGGGGGGGGGGCGGGGGTTCAACCATACTTTATGTATGTTCGTGCGTGCGTTGTATATGTGTGCGTGTACATATACGCAAGCAAAACTGAAAACTTTCGGGGCCAAGGGGTTTGAACCCCCCCCCCCCCCCCCTTGGCTACGCCCCTGCTTACGCAGTCTTCAGGATTGTTTTGCGTGCAAACGCTCAGCTTTTCTGCTAGGGTACTCATGGTCAGGGAGCTTTGCAGCGTTCTTTATTATGTTAGAAGCTTCTTCAACTTTGCCATTGTCCAGCAGTGCTTCCAGCTCCCGGCTTGCATCCTTAGCACCGAGAAGAAATGCCAGATTACAAAAAGAAACGAAGACGAACGTGCGCGACTCACCGCCGGACAACGTGCAAACAACGTATAAGCGACTGCGCGCGCCCCCTCGCGGTTTCCTCGCGGTGGCTTCAATGCGCTCCGTAGGCGCCGCTTGCCGCTCATCACACTTCCCCTATTCTAGCCACTGTACCGCCTCTCCGGCCGACGCCACCTAGAAATACCGCTTCGTCCGCGACTGAGGCAGTTGCGCCATCTGTAGGTGCATCTGGGAACCGGAGTGTGACATGCGACGAGGACACTCGTCTGTCGTCACGCTCATCCCTAGAACAACTCCGCTGTTAAAGGAGTACTGACACGAAATTTAAATATTTTCCGTTTGTTGCTCTAAATTAAAACGCGGGTGTCGAGAACCCTAAAAACAGTGCCGTAGTGCTTGGGAATGCACTGAATATATGTTTAATACTGCTACCTTAAAGAAACATGTTCGGTTTTGCTATCAAGGGGGCGGGTTCGGAGTGACGTGTCAACACAAGTCTGACGTTGCGGGAAGGCTGCAACTCGCGACATTCACGCAACAGCTCTGTCATTTGCTGTCAGTCACATGTGGTGCAGGTAAGCAACGATGAGTGAAATATCGTCCTGCGACCCCGACAGCGATTTCTGCGATTTAGCCTGCATGGAGGACGCAGACTTTGCAAACCCGGGGTTCTATTCTGGACATTGTCAAATTCCGCCATATTGTGACATTCCGCCATTGGTCAACTATGATTGGCCCAGAAATTTGCTTCGGCCTCTCTGAGTGGCTTGAAATGCCACCATTACAAAATTTAACAATATGGCGGAATTTGACAGTGTCCGGCATAGCACCGCCAGTGGACTGTATTGAATAGTCGTGATAATGTTCATGACGGCGGGGCTGGCGTGCAGATGCTGGGTGATGAAAGCTTTAAAATCAAAGTAAAATATTTTATACGTGTTTCCTGGTGTGTGGAGAGCATTGATAGTGCATATCATGGAAATGAAAAATGCCCCTTTTGAGGTGCCTCGAAATCGTGTGAGTACACTTGTGAAGGAGTACTGACACCTTTTTTTTCGAAGGCGAGTTTACTCTGCCATACAAATCTCCTGTATGCAGAGAAGGCTCTGAGCAAGTGTGAAACTCAGCAAACGCTGATCAGATATTTTATTTCTATATTAAAGACAATTTTTCCATGACGCACCTACTGACATCGACACTAGCTTGACGTCAGACTACAGTACTGATTCTGGTGACTTCACGCAGCAGTCTGGCTAGTTGTGATGACGCCAGGTATCAAAGCTTCCAAGATGGCCGCTTGTGCGTCACCAACGGAGCCACGGTGCGGAGCGGCAGCGGAAAGGTCACTATATATTGTGCGAGCACATGATGAGAAGCCCATACCGTATTGTGATGTGAGGGTACAGTAGGAACCAAAACTAGCCTTTTAAAACGTACTGTAATTACTTTTTCAGGGTGCACTCGCGCTTAGCGCTTTCATTTGACACTTAAAAACGACAACTGAAAATGTTCGTGTCAGTACCCCTTTGAAACAAGTGACGCACACAATTGTGTACAAATTGTCTCAAAAGGTTCAACGACGAACTTACCAGAACGTCCATGTTGGTGACGTATAAGCTCTTGCAGTGTTGGTTGACCGCATCGAAGTTGGATGCCGGTTCTATTAGCCAGTAGATGAGCGTGCCCAGCTCCAACGACAGGCCCATCTTGGCGTCTGACGTGAACTGCTTGTCTTTCGTCATCAGCCGTGAGATAGATTTCTGCGCAGAAAAATTCACACTAAGAATAACTACAAGAGGCATTTCGGCATCCAGACATTGTAAAGGCACGCTGCTGAACACTTCGATAAGTAATGGCAGAATAACCGTGCCCTCTGAAGGCTAACACACGTGCAATGCAATAAGTGCGTGGGTTTCACGTACAACAAGCACGCTATAAATATGAGAGACACAATCGTGGAGGGTTACGGAAATTTCGACCACCTGGGGTTCCTTAACGCGCAGCTGAACGTAAGCACATGGGCCTCTCGCGATTTGCCTCCATAGAAATGCGGTCGTCGCGGCAGGGATTCGATCCTGCAACCTTCGGATCAACAGTCAAACACTATAGCGACTAGACCTTCGGGTCAGCAGTCAAGTATGATAGCAACTAGATCACCGCTTCGGGTAACGTGCAGTACAAGGCGTCATTAAGGTATGAGGCGAAGTGGAAGACGCGATTTTTTTTTTCAAAATGTCATTTCTTGGTTTGTGGTTATGTTAAATGTGCAATTCATTGTCCATCATTTTGCTGTATAAAGTTTCTGGCTATGCAGTTTCTTTCAAAAGATACGAGCAAAAGTGTTAGACCACCCATACTATAGGAAACAGTAACTGAAAGTGCCAGTTTTCTGTGCATCATAAGATTAGCTTGATATGTAGTATTTTGTTGGTTATTTAACAATTACATCAAGTGCGAACATGTAATAATGCTCTAATAGCATTGTCAACATATTTTTTATCTTAAAAGACAAACTTTTCACCATGCGTTTTTTATGCTCATGTGAGCCTGCCAATAATCAAATTTGCTTTATATCATGCTGTGTGCCATTTCACTAATAGCAACAGAGGCACACTTCATATGTTGAAGCAATTTGGCATCGAGCCTGGCCTCTACACTGCAAAAGCTTTCCTCACAAATGATCGGCACCGCATCGCAAAAGCATCCTGTGGCGGTATTGAGGTTGCAAAGTAATAAAAAAATATGTCGATGAGCCGCTCGAGCAAAGGCAGACAGGAGTAAGGTCCAGGATGGAACTAGCTCCAAACACGAAGGATTTCAGAACTTCCGCTCACCTTGTGTAAGCGCTGCACCTGTTTCAAATCTTTTTTTGTTGATTTTCTCAGAACTTATATTTTTGGTAATTTTCCGTACGCGAACAACCATATTTGCTAATAAGGATTTTTCATTATAACTTTACACACTTAATATCGCATTATTGGGTGTGCAATCAACCACAATAACTAAAGTCGTGCCACAAGATTTAATATGCCTGCCTGTTATACGAAGGTGCCCCTTGCATGAGTGCTTAATTTCATTTCTTATTTAACCACTGTGTTTTTAATATGCATCTGATCGCATTTGTTTCGGTTCATAGCACCGGCCAAAGCTTTTTTTATTTTCCTACAAAAATTTGTTTTCTTTTATCGCGTTCGAAATTGAGTTAGGAGCGTTCGCATAAGACCCACTTTTATTGATATTTTTAATTATGAGAAATTAACAAAAAATACGACTTGCTTTATAATGCTCAGATGTACCTAAAAAGGTGGGCTAAAAAAGGGTAGAGTAATACAATCTTTAGTGCAAATCGCTTTTTAAAACAATTTTCAAAAACATGACCTCATACCTTAACCCGTACAAGGGAATCAAAGGGGTGTTTGGTTTATCCGTGTGGGGACTTATAGTGCTCCCACAACCATTAATCTCCTTAAGGACTAACAGCACCTGCTCTGGCAGTTAGTCGCCACGCAGTTGCTCTTCAAGGAACTACTAGCTGTTACTCCCCACAGTTACACCTCCCCGGACGAACAGTAGTGCATTCAGAGAGCCTGTGAGGATGACATATTTCCCCAGATTAGATACCACGATTTGATTATGATCAAAGTCATAGTGGGGGGAATAATTACTGACCGAATGGCCTTTTTTAGCGCGCACCTAATTATAACTACATGGACGTCAAATGCCTTTCGACCACATCGAAATGCAGCCTCCGAGGCCCGGGATCGCGTTCGCTTCTTCGAGCCTAACAGCGCTACAGCATACCATGTATGTATGTATGTATGTATGTATGTATGTATGTATGTATGTATGTATGTATGTATGTATGTATGTATGTATGTATGTATGTATGTATGTATATATGTATGTATGTATGTATGTATGTATGTATTATGTATGTATGTGTGTATGTATGTATGTATGTATGTATGTATGTATGTATGTATGTATTAGTTGTGTGTGTGCTTTACTGAAAAGATTCGTCTCCTAGGAAAACTAGACGGGCGTGCGCAGCTGAAAGCGTATGAAACGTCAAACAACATTGGTATCAAGATAGAACAAGTGGCTAGAGCCGGTGCGAAAGGAAACTTAGTTCCTTATGCATCAGTGAGATAGATGGCGCCATTATGCAGTTATCACTGGAGTTATTGTATATGCTACCTTTAGGTAGCAGAGTTGAGGTAGCATAGGTCCGGCAAGCAACCACAGCTATGTGGTGATGCCGCTCTCCGTTTTTGCAGGTGACATGCCTACAGTGTCGCCGATCGACATGTTTGGCGTGTCGAAGACCCGTGATTAGCTTAACTGTCGATGTCTGGTGTCAGTCTAATTCGCTGCAGCGGCGGCGTAGAGAAATACAGAAATAGGCCCAAGCGGCAGCTTCTCTACAATGCATGGTTGCTAGCGGCGTTTGGAAGACAGATGCGCAACTCTGCTACCTAAAGGTAGCATATACAGTAACTCTAGTTATCACCTTTCATGCTGATGTGATAGGCTTCGCGACTTTTGCACTAAGCCTTGCCGTTTCTCCGCCAAGAATTTTAACATTGCAAAAAAGCGGGACGCAGCCGCAATCCCGAAAACGGCGACGCAAATGTGCTCCGTCAGTCGCTGTGTGCGCAACTTCTCTCCTGTGTGCCTCGTCTTTTGTGTAGTTCAAATCTTCAGGAATGTGTGTATGCGTGTGTGTGTGTGTGTGCCTGTGTGTGCTAGTTATTGTTCGCGTGTGTGTGCGCGCGCGCATGTGTGTGTGTGCTGAAATGCTGCGCTCATAAAGTTCGTCTGTTGTTGTGGGATGGTTTCTGCCGCAGTACGTTTTTAAGTGCGGAGCACTTTAAGGGCCCCGGCTTTTGTATCGTGTCTCATGTCTTCTGTCATCTCATGTCCTCGTTGGGGTCACGTAGATCCAAACCATGCGTGCCATAGCCATGTAGAGCATAGCTGTGTGTAGTATAGTATAGCAAGGGGGCGGGAAAATGAAGTGAGGGAGATGAGGAGGGAAAGGAATAGCGGAGATGGTAAAGCATAGCATAGCCGTTTATGGTATACTGTAGCAAGGGTGTGGAAGAGGGAAGTGATGGTGAGGGGGACAGATGTGAGGATGAGTAGCAGAGAAAAGTGGAAACGGAGGGTAAACCGTAGCATAGGCGTGTATAGTATAGTATGCAAGGGTGTGGAAGAGGGAAGTGATGGTGAGGAGATATCAGGGTGAGGAGGAGAGAAAGAAGGAGGGGGAGGGTAAATCATAACACAGCCGTGCACGGTATAGCATAGCAAGGAGGCGGGAAAGGAAAGTGAAGCTGAGGAGGAGTGATGTGATGATGAGAAAGAGGGAAAGGGGAACAGGAAAAAGAGGAAGGAAAAGGGCGGCACTGCATCACAAGTGAATGTTCCCTTTCCCGCCATGTACGCCGAGCGGTCTACGCGCTTGCAACGCTAGCGTGCGCTTGTTCGTTGAAGGTCAGCGTCGCCGCAGGGCAGGCGTATCATTTACTGCTCCTCACTTCTTACAAATTTCACGTTGAGTGCAACCGCACAGATTTTTCACAAGGGTCACCAGTAGGACTCGTGAGAGTGGGGTAAGTTTAGGGAGTTTTTTATGAATTCAGTTCGGACTGCTGCACGCTACTTACGATGTCCGGTGCCCGGTCAGCCTCTACGGCAGCCTTATCGCGGTAGACGGCCTTGTCAAACACGGACGGCGGGTGGCTGTAGCATTCTTCTTTGGATTCTATCCACCCCACTGAAGAGTAGACGATGACGGTGTCGGCCACATGTTGGCTGCAGCGAGCGAAGCACCATAAGTAAGCATCGCGCAGGTATCGCTGGGGGCTTGAGCTTCGTTTCGAATAGTATATGAAAGCAGCAATGTTCACAAAGTGCACCTCATTAGAACGCCGCAGATATTGCTTTTATTAGAAGCAGATATGGCAGTTTGTCGCAAAATGAACCTTAAAATGGTTTACGCGTTTGCCGCGAGCACTAAATGCTTATTTCAATTCCATTCTCAGAAGTACATCAAAAATTTCCCACGAGCTGTTTCCCAGGAGCAACCGAGACTATAGCCGAAACGTCGCGCCCGATTCCCGTACAGCCATCTCGGCTACATCCACGTGTGTACTATGTCTCTAAAGAATCCGGAGGCGAGCGTTAAACAAAAACTCTCCTCGGCGAAGTGCAGCACGTGAAAGAGAGAGAGAAGGAAAGAAAAAGAGAAAACAGAGAGAGAGAGAGGGAAAGAAAGCGATAGAAAGAAAGAGAATGGAAATTAGCGAGAAATAAAGGGAACAATATTTGATGAAGCACCGCACAAAATGACACAATCACGTACACGTGAAATGACTAAAACACATCGCTCGTGTTTGCGTCATTTTATGTGCGCGTGATTGTGTCTCTTAATGCTCTGCTTCATCAAATACATTGGCTCACCTACTAGGCCATGAGTAGATAATAAAGAAGGGAATAAAGACAAAGACATAAAGATAAAGAAAGAGAGGGAAAGAGATAGAAAGAAACAGACACAAAAAACAGATAGAAAAAACACAAATCAAGACAGAAAAAAAGAGAAAAAAAAGGGAAAGAAAAACAGAGAAAGAAGCAAAGAGAGGGAGAGAGAAAGAAAGGGAAATAAAGATAGAAAGAGCGAGAAAAAGAAAGAAACAGATAAAGAAAGAGATACAAGGAACGGAGAGAAAGAAAGAGAAGGAAAAAAAAATTCGGCAGATCCCACATACCGTGGGAATCGATGCTATGCGAAGCATGCGCAGGAAGGTGACTGTGTCACAATTTTTCACCTTGAGCGAAACGTTACGGAATGACGCTAGAGAAAGGCGCAAATGGTATACGCACACACATATTTTAAAGAATCACACATGTATTATATAACCAGTTGTTTACAGTTGTTTAACGATGCCAACAGCAACACGGGCGCTACCAACACCAAATGCAGTAAGATGATACGTAGTGCTTATATTCTTCAATACTGGATAGCGCGAATTCGAATGGGACATTGAAGGAACACAGATGCACAGGATAGACGCTACTAGCAACTAAGCTTTATTCAGAAAAGTTTCCCTAGATATATACACAGCTGAGTAGCACGCGCAGGTGCGCTGCACGTACGTTACAGTCACAGTTGCAGTTGTAAGAGTTGCGTTACATTTGTTATGCTTACGCTTATTCGTTATGACGAAGAACGCACACAGGTTTCACGAACCCGTGTGCATATATGGAAGGGGTTCTTGGCAGTTCTTTAATAAGGTCATCATTACCTTGATCAGCGAGCACCAGCAGCTGGACAGGACATGATAACGGATCCGTTCGTGATCGCGGCTACGAACGGTCTAAGTGTAGTGAAGTGCGAGGTGTAGTAGAGTTGGTGGAAACCGCGGATGGCTTTTACGGAGAAATGATCTATGATAGCTTCTGTCCTGGACGTGGCACCGTGGTCTTGTGATACCTGCCCTGTTCACATCCAAACCGTCTTTCATGCCATCAAAGGACGAGGCTTTGTTGATTTTTGATAAATCAATGCTGAAGTCACCGGTAATCATGAGGGACATGGTCCTCTCGGCAGAGCTATTGTAGGAAGCATTGACCCCGGTTTTTGCGTAATCCACGTGGTCGACGTTGTGGACCACGTGGACGAATATATGGTAGCCCAGCGTCTTCCAGGGGTGCTCTGTCTTCAGCTTCCTAACTATCCTTGCGTCGGCCGCCGTGGTGTAGTGGTTACGGTGCTCGGCTGCTGACCTGAAAGTCGTCGGTTCGATCCCGGCCGCGGGTGTCGCATTTCGATGGAGGCGAAATGCTAGAGGCCCGTGTAGTGTGCGATGTCAGTGCAGGTTAAGGAATGCCAGATGGTTAAAACTTCAGGGGTCCTTAATTATGGAGTCTCTCGTAATCATATCGTGGTTTCGGGACGTAAAACACCAACAATTACTATTATTATCACTTTCCTTTCGTGTCAGTATGTATGTTCGCGGTTACTGCGTTGATTCAGACTCTGTTATCACCTGTGGCACATACCCGCATAACATGAACTCTGGTATGCGGGTATGTGCCACACGTGACTGAGGGAAAGGGTTTCATGACGTACGCGACAGGTATTTTGCGTTATTCATATCATCACCAGTGAATCGTGTTCGTCATACACTCATCCTATGCCATGCAAATTTTGGTATATTACAACCTATGTAGACGACCGGGAGAGCGCCCAGACGTAGGCGCCTAGATAGATAGATAGATACGTAGATAGAAACGCCCAAAGTGCCTGAGGTTCGCTAATAAATGCTTCGCATTTAAAAAAATAAAGGGGAACAAGAAAGGCCACCCAACTCCGCTCTTCATTCAGGCTTGGCACCAGAGCGAAGCTGGAATAATATTTTTTATAAGTTTTTATTTTTTATCGGGGTTTGATAACATTCGAGTCAACACTCAGTTTCCGGCTGGCTGTACGCGGGTCACGGTGAGCTCCTTGAAAAACGTAATGTCACTAGATGCGAACGCCATAAAAAACTAGACACATTACCGAGTCCTGCAAAATAAAAAAAAAAGATAGGTAATGAAGAATGGTATTTCGCACTCACTTCACGGCATCTTGAAACATATCCGTGAGAGTGCTCATTGCATCAGCGTGCTTGTAGTTCAGTATACCCATGGCTAATAAAGTTTTCCTGGTGGCATCGCCGTTTTGGAAGCCCTTCAATGTCTAGAAAAAAGAAAGAGACGTCAAAAGGCGCGAAACGGTGAAACGAGGGCGTGAGATTGGTGCATACACACACACAAAAAAATAAACTAGCCGGACAAGAGTGCGAGCAATGGGTGATAATCATCGGCATAGGTCGACAAACTCACTCATGCGTCGACTCACTCAGACTCACTCATACTCAGATCGAGCCGTGAGTCTGAGTGAGTCCAAGTGAGTAATATGTTGGTGAGCTTGAGTCCGAGAGAGTCCAGTTGAGAAAAATATTAGCGAGTCTGAGTCCGAGTCAGTCCGGTCGAGGAAAATTTTGGCGCGTCTGAGTACGAGTGAGCCCTAAGCGCAAAATGTACTGCATGAGTGAGTCGGAGTGAGCTCCACATTTTTTGCCGACCTATGACTGTCGGCTTCTTATTCGCTTAGCAATGCCTCGCTCCTCTGTGGCCACTCCAACCGTGCCGCGACGAAAAGAACGTCTGTGAGCGTGACACTGGCCGTTTTACACTCTCCTAGAATGCGTACCTACTGCAAGTAACGTTGCAAAGCCTCCGCTAGGCTGCGATTCATACAGTGTGTCAGCAGCTAGGGAAGTACCCACCCCACTATCCGTCCATAAGGCAATAAGCGCACCTACGCAGCTGCACTTTGTTCATGATGTTGCTGATGATTATTATTACTTATACCTGAGCGCATTGTAATGAGCGGGCCTTTAAACCACCCACTCTTTACGCAATTCAGATTGTGTGACGCCCGGTGCGATTCAACGCTTCTGCCACTCAATATTAGATGCACTAACAAGACTCCCCGTGCCTATATAGGGTATTTTTTTTTTCGGAAAGAGTTTCAAGTAATAGCGTGCCTCTGTGGTTGAGCACCTGAGATTCACGCAGAAGGCCTCGGTTCGATTCCGGCTCGGACGCATGCTTCTGATTATTTGCGTTCATCGCGATCTTTCGCTCATTCCCAACGCCGCCGACGCCGACACCGAAATTTCTACGCCACGGGGTCTTGAACGCTATCGCGTGAAAATGTCGATCCCGCCGTGAAGCCTGAGTAATCATGAATTGCCAGCGCTGTGATTGGGCTTAGAGCCGCAGTCTGAGTCCCGTTGTGACCACCTTGACATGCCTATTAACATATCTCGGCTGAAGTTTCAATTAAAGCTGAGTACCGCGTAAGAAACGGAGGCAGGAGAAATAGACGGGGCAAACGCTTTCCTGACTTAGCACTTGCCATGTGTAAGTTTCATTTGCTTACATTTTTCACGCACTATTAATTTTTAGGGGCGAACCACCTTATGGCCGAGCCTTGCACCCCCCGCGTCTAGCGTAGCTCTCGTTTACACAGTCCACTCCCGGTGCGTGCTCTGGTTTGAATGGGGACAGCTAAGGGCGCTGCGGCAGCAGCGCTTGCTCCCGGCGCGTGCTCTGGTTTGAATGGAGACCACTATAGGGGCGCGTAATACATAGATTTAATCAATATAGATAAGGTATTAGGCCAATATGAAACAAGGAAGTTTTCTTTTTCTTTTTTTTTTCTTCCAGCCTGGTGGCAGACATGTCACCGCCCCGTTATAAAGGGGACGCTCATAGCATCCATCCATCCATGCATTTTATGACCGTAAACATCCAACAACCAGGGGGACGTGCATAGACCTCGTCTTTGCTAAATTCAAATTACATCCCATTCAGACTCCTGGCTCTTCATTTCAGCAATCACAAGGCGGTCCTAATGAAGGGGAAGTGAAGTCCGCACCTCGACACCATATACGCCTTATGACATCAATAAAACAACATTGTATATACTGTACACACGTGTTTGTTACGCATTTGCATGCTCAAGCGGGTAATGTAAGGGGAATTCACGGTTACCCGAATGATCCCCGGTGCTTCGCCCACTCATCATTATTCACTTCGTGGATATGCGTGAATTTTTTAAAAAATCTGACATCTTTACCAACATGCCGCACTTGTCAAGTTTAATGATACTTGGTAGGATGTTACGGCCCCATACCACAATATGATTATGAGGGACGCCCTAGGGGAGGGAAATTTCGACCATTTGGAGTTCGTTAACATGCAGCTAAATCTAAGTGCACGGGCCTGTAGCATTTCGCATTCGTCGAAATGGGGCCGTCGCGGCCCGGATTCGATTCCGCGACCTTCGGGTTCGCAGTCGAGCACAGTAACCGCTAGACCACCGTGGCAGGTGCTTGCCACGCTTGAAAACGGCCACTGATAACGAGTGTTCCGGAGCATTTGGGGTGCCGACCAGGAGTACAGTGGTTGTACTTACCGATAGAAGTTCTTTGGCATCGTTGAAGCGTTTGTTGACCTTACTGGGTATGTCCAACACGTTTAGGACGCCGTAGTGCTTGATGTTTTTGTTTGCAAGATTCTTCAGCTCGTCTTCCGTCGACGAATTCATTTCCGTCTTGGGCGAGTATCTGGACATCGAACGGACCAGAAGTGACACACTTTGTAACGACGAAGCTAGCGAAGTCATCTTTATGCCGCGTGGTCAATCACATTGCAGTGAAAAAATACAGTCTTGTGTATGTATATTTTCGAATAGGGCGAAGCGGCAATACCTTAGGGAGGTTTCATTATAAGCTACAAAATAGCGCACCAATAAATGCAGAACAAGTTGCCAACAGAACTAGTCATATGAATAGATAAGTGACAAATGCATCATACAATACAAATGAGCAAGTACCCAAGAAATAATAACATAGGAAGCGGAGCAAAGAAAAAGGCACAACGAAAGAAGAAAGTTTACACGATTTAAAATGCATTTTCAACCGTTGGTAGAAAATGATCGGCACCAACCAATTATTTCGCTTTAGCGTTTTAGTACTCAGTAGTGGAACAGAAAGATTTAGGTGTAGCACTACGATACGGTTATGTATAATAATAATAATTGTTGGGGTTCAACGTCCCAAAGTTGTGAGATCTATATGAGGGACGCCTTAGTGGAGGGTTCCGGAAATTTCGACCCCATGGGGTTCTTTAACGCGCACCTAAATCTCATTGGCGGGCCTCAGGCATACTCGCCTCCATCAAAAACGCGGCCGTCGCGGCCGGGATTCGATCCCGCGACCTTCGGGTCAGCAGTCGTGCACCATAACCATGCGACCATAGTGGCGGTATTATATCTATATATATTGTTGCTCTGGTTCCCGAAAAAGGACCGCCTCAATACCGAGATGGGTAATGTTGGCGGCATCAGTACGAGAAAATAGGAAAATCATTCGGAACCATTGGCGTTATAATGAAACATCTCCACTAACGTGAAACCTGTGGAGGGGCGAAGCATGCAGCGGGCGCCGGTGTTTCACACAGCAAAATCATTGCTAATGGGCAATGAGACAGAGGAAATATTAGACACAGAGACCTGCAGTCCGCTTTGCAACCCTTGACTCAGGTGTCTGGTAATGGTACTCGCACGTCGGCGTTTGTGTGCCTATGTGTATTCGCACGTCGGCGTTCGTGTGCCTTTGTGTATTCCTTGCGTTAACATTACGTTTCGTAGCAGTGCCGTTACGGATATCAGAGGCCACGTAGAAGGAAGCGCATGGTTCAGATCTGCTCCGCCAGGCGCCGCAACGATACAAGATTCAGCAAAGTGATCGTGTGTAGCAAAATATTTCCCCCAGAAGTAATATGTGAGAATATTAGGTAGCGAGAATGTCTAGAGAGACACTAAAGTAAAAGAATGAATCACTTTCGACTGATAAGTTATACTCTGAAAACTCTATTGTCGTCAACTTCATCATCATCGGCTAAATAATAGAAGAGAAAGTCAAGGTCCAAGTTTAATTTCCAAATTTCGTGCCAAAACCTCCGCACGTGACGTCACGGATTTCAAAATTTCTTCACATTTCGGCCCCACTTGCTCTGCGAAATGTTCTGAAACTTGGCATGCTAAGTCTCCGGTACACCGCAGATGAAAATGTACTTCATATTTGCCGATTAGGAACTATGTAGGCACTAGTGGGCGCCGTCAAAATCTGTGACGTCACGGTGATTGGTGCGAGAACTTCGATGCGGCGTCGCCACCCGCATTTTTCATTTTACGCGTTTTCTCGCTCACGAAGCGTCTTCTCGCGGCAAGCGTAGTGATTTTGGAACTGTGAAAGATCAATTCGCTAATATGAAAACTATTGTTTTCGTCTTTAGTACCCCCTTAATATACCATTAGCTCAGTGTTATTCGCCTCTTTATGACCACTGGCGCACAAAACTGGCAAAAGTCATTTGCGTGTCCCCTCCGTGTCGCAGAGGAATAAGTCACTCACCGGACATCGAACCCGATACCCCCGGACGTTTGCGTGTAGCTAGACAGGCTTGTTTTGAAAGAATTCCAGCTAACTGTGGTCTCGACGGCGATCAGTTCACTTTTGACCACCGCGACGCTAGCGTAGTAGATGTAGTGGCACAAGCCGTCCGGCGGGTTCATCTCCTTGAACACGGCGGTAGCGCCTACAGTGCAGACGAGCTCATCCACGGAGGCTGCAAACCGTCGGGACGAGGGTTACAATATCGAAAAAACTGGCCGAGGTTTACCTCTAAGAAACATAGTTATCACGATGAAAAAAAAAAGAGTTAGCGTAGCTGGCATTGGAAGCACAATGCTTAGGAGACAGCAGAGCTTACGGTCTATATCTCCCCTATACACCTCCTCACCCTCACATATGTAACCTTCACCCTCACTTCGGTGAGCTGTGTTCACTCACTGTATCGCTGTGTTCTTGTGGGTGAAGTGGGTAAAAGGCGGGATGGGCTTCTTGCGGCCCACTGCGCACGATGCGGCTGCGTTCCATCCTTTGAAAGGACCAGTATCTTAGCTAGGCATCGCAATGACTATACGAGAATTATTATTGAGGCAGCAGCAATCGCGGAAGGCGACTCGGTTAGCAAGCCGTCAGTTGATATAACAGAAAAAAAAATGCCCCCACCTCCCCGAAGGGAATCGTGAGGAAATGCGAATGCATTTCTTGCGCCGAGAGTACACGGTGTAGTAACTTTAATGGCGTAAATTAATGACGAGACGAGGATTTGTACGATAACCATTTATTTACACATTCATCAGCACCTGTTTGTGTTGTCATTGTACCTGACGGCCATAATCTCAGACTTGTGGTCGCCGTTGGCGTTTCACAGCGGCGTCTCGAGCACACATTTCCGGATGTTCTTGAGAGGCGCCCAGCCAGCGAACGGTTGAGAGTGAGGCGCGAGCGGACGGGAGAGTGGGGCGCAAGGAGGAGAGAGAGAGCGAACGGCGAGAGAAGGAGCGGCGAAGCAGTGCACCTACCCTCTCCTACACTCTCTAGCACCACATCGCTCCGGTTGCTAGGGGCGAGGATAAGCGCGCGCGCCCGCAGCTGTTTCTATGGGAGAGGGAGTGAGAGCGGACAGATAACACCTGCCGGCGCGCGGACAACGTCGGATGCCTTACATAGCCCGACTAAGAAATGCATTCGCATTTAAAAAGAGCTGGCGTTTCTGAATTCGCGCATGCGCTCTGGTCCGGGTTAGGACGATTCTTGCGTTTCTTGTAGGTTTATAGGTCACCATGTTGGCCACCGTGTCGTGGTTTTGGGCGTTCAGGACCTCGTGTACATAGGTATTTGTGTATGTTTTTCGAAATAAAGAACTAGTCGGAAGTCGGCGCTCGTCTTCGTCGGTTCTTTGTTCCTTCGTCTGTTCCTGCGCTGTACGCAAGTTTATTATGGAATACCAACTAGCCCGTACCGATACATTTGCTTTCCATGATTTCCAGCTGTGCTCTTTTACGAGAGGGCGCAAATGTATCGAGCGTAACTGCAACAGTGACTGCGTATCCTACAAGGACACGGTAATTACCTGCAAAGTTCCGAGTGACCCGGTGATGTTCGATTGTATACGCTCGCGCAACACCAAGAAAAAAATCGAGAGATCACGACACCTCACTACGTTTGCTAGATGAACTTATCGGAGAGTGACGTAGAGAGATGGCGGCAATATGGCGAGCTTGAAAATTTACCCGCTGAATTCAGACACATTCGAAGTGCATTTATTGCATTTTATTTTTTTTTTAGGAGCGTCCTAAGGATCTTCAAACAGCTGAAGTGGTACTATCGCAGGAACTAGTGGTTCCCATCCGTGGCCATTCATCGAAGGTATGAAGGGAATTCAGTAATAAGAACTACCTAAATGCGGAATGATGGCATGTAGCAGTGCCGTCATTCGTTGGAAGAAATATCTAAGCTGTCGAGTTCAAGTTATCAAAATGTCGGAGCTGTAGGTGCGAACGGTGTCCTTCGTGACTTCGTGGGGCCGCGCTCACTATTTACTAACCTAATGCACGCGCAAACACACGCCGATGACGCAAGAAAGGAAGTAGCAAGCTCCGCCCTCTCGTTGCAAACCACTTTGTAAATATATAAAGCTGTGAAAAGTCAACTAAGCATGGGGTGGCTATGTGGCGTAGTGGTTAGAGTGTCTGCTTTCGGTGTTTGTAATCGTGCGTTCGATCCCTGTGTCGTGTGCGATTTGTATGTGTTGTCATATGTGCGTGTGTACATTGATGTCAATTTTCTAATTATCCGTAGAGATAAGTATTACAGAAATTATTCTGTGAAACGCTGTTCGAGTGCCAAATTTTTTTTTCGCAGCCGCTTTAGAGCCGCCTTTGACATGACGCCATGCGTAAGAGCTGCAGGCCGTACCTAGCAAGAAAAAATATGAACTAAAATCCTGCAAAAGCCACGTCAAGGCTATTGTGTTGCTTTCTCTGGGAGCCGCCTACGGAGTCGCATAATGAATTGACGAGCAGCGGCCGTAATTTGAACGGATCTCCTGCCTGCAGGCGTGCATTCTGGCGAGTATTTGACTCCAACAGAGTAGCGAAACGCTCACTAACATCACACCTGCGTTCACAACTCTCCCTAAGATGGCGGGAAGGTTCTACTTTAATGTACGCGTTTTGGTTGCGAGCACTCTACGTGTTTTGGTTGCGTGGATGTGTGAGCGTATGAATATGCCATTTTCTGTGCTCGATTAATTTTATTTCAAAGCTGTTTCGACGTGATAGCTTGACTCCCTCGGAAGGAGTGGTTTCACTCTATTAAGACGGAGTACTGTACTCCATGAGGAGGCGTTGGTTCACTCTTTGTCTAGAGGGAGTTGTTTCACCCCGGAAAAAGGAGTGCCCAGCGGGAAAAGCCAAAACTCTCGCATAGGGCGTCGGGGCACTCCCTTTGCTCTAAGAGTGTGGAAGGCTTTGTAGACCTAGGAGTCCTAGCAGGAGTCTCAGCAGGAGTCCTAGCAGGGTGGGACGCTCACCTGTCGGGGTTGATGAACCGGGCGGACTTGTTGGTGGTGCTGTAAGGCAAAAATATTTCCACATCAGGGTAGCGATAGGGTCTCGTCCAGGTAGACATGCCGTCTTCCGGTAGCATGTGTGGGTTTATTGGTCAGCTGCCGGTTCATAAAATAACGGAAAAAACTGCGATTGAGTAGCGCTAATGCAGTTCTTGTGCGGGTCTTGGAGCAGTTCTAAACCCTGCTCTTAATGCAGTTCCACTATCGCGCGCTTGCCGAGGCGGTGGCGCCCTCTCCTGCACGGTGCGGGTATCAGCCGGATGCTTTAGAAGCGTTTTTCGCAATTTTAGGTAAGTTATTGCGATTGATTCTTTCTGTTTATGTAGTTTATATTATTTTCGACATTAATAGTTAATTTCGCCTTGATTTTGAGCATTGTTAGCCTTGTTTTAGGCCTGCATTGACCACTGCGCGACCATGCGACATGAGATAGACGGTAAGCCGGGCCCCTACAGTGTTAGACACTTAAAAAAAAGAGAGATGACACTCTAAGTGACGCCAGCTGGCAAAAAGAGTGTTCCACACTCGCCGTCACGGCTACCATTGGCGCTGGATAACACTTCTAGAATAACACGCACAGAAACACCCAATAAAGTGGATGGGAAAGCGGCCGCCACTGTAGCTCGATTGGTAGATCATCGAACGCGTTTATCGAAGGTTATGGTTTCGGTCCCTATTAGCGGCGAGTTCATTTCTGATATAGTTTAATTCCTAACCATTAATGTCATAATTAGTACACAAAATCTGAAACATCAATTTAATTTCTCCTATGTCCCCCCTTGGCTTCATTGTCTGTTCTTTAATAAGGTTGTGGCTAACAAAGAAACGAACCCTTGATTCATTCCCTATTTCCTGCTTACCTAAGGCTGGGGCACCTCAAAGTACAAAGCACGCTGCCCAGTTTACATGTCTTCGAACCTGTGCGACGTTAAGTCGCGCTCATGCCAAAATTCGCTTGAGCGCGACCTAACGCGATGTAGATCGGGACTGACGCGTTGTAACCAATGTCATATACCAATGCACTATAAGCGATAAACTACTTCTGTGACGACACGTTTCACTTTCGTGCTATACCGATTCCTATGAGGGAGGGATCAGCCATAATTATTTTATAGCGCTTCCTCGCCCTAGTCTCTCTTTCCCACGTTAGTAACGGTGCAATGGAATGGCTGTACGCTTTTCTTTTCAAGAACTATTCCAAGCTACGAGCAATGACTCTAGTTATTGCACATGTTCATTCGCGCACACGCATTCGTTTGAATAACCGTCGAGCATTGTGCGCATTGTGCGAATACATTGTGCATGTAACATATGCATTGCTGAAACACTTAACTACGCGCTATACAAAACTGAACTGCAGGAAGCAGAATCATCGCTCGATCAACATCAGAGACCATTCCCCCAAGTAAAAAAAAAAAGGTTGCTTGCGCAGCATGAAGAGCGACACTCGTATACATAAGTAAAACAGGGTGTGCACATCAGGCCGTCCTCTCGGCACATGGGCATGCGCTTCGCCCTTTCAAGCAAATGTGATGTAATTTGCAGCATTGGATGTCAGCTGGCGAAATTGAGAAGAATAGATTTTTGATCGTTACAAATGCGAGAAAACCTGCTTTCATGGTGATACAATTTCAGTGATGTATCACTGGCACAAACATCTTTCTGTTGTGATACATCACTAGGATTGTATAACAGTGAAAGCAGGCTTCTCGCATGCGCGTAGATGAACTTGCAGTTTCTATGGTATAAATAGGTGTTTTATTTTGTTTTGAATAAAATCCAGTCGCGACTACGCGCCCGTCCTCGTTCTCTTCTCTTCCATGTTTCTTTTGCACAGCGCCTTGTTTAATGATGTACGACCGACTCGCCTAGCAACATGCAATCTTCTGTTTCTTCTTTCTTTACTGACCGCTCCTTCAAATCATCAACTACGTCCTCAAAATGACCCTCCAGCCTCTATGACGACATGAAGAACACTCACCTATCGATGCGCGTGGCGTGGTTGTAGTCCCGGCCGGTGGGGAACCGCCACCTCCGCCGCCTCCTCCTCCACCGCCTCCTCCTATGCCTCCACGAAAGATGTCATCAGCTTCCGCTTCTTCAACTGCTCGAATAAAGCATACATGAGGCCGGGACTGATGTAGAGCGTACCTTCTTTATGAAATAAAGCAATGCTCGCGCAGTCATGGACACAAGGGAAACGAACTTAACCCTTCGGGCGACAATGGCACACATACGTCCCAATTTTCCGTTTGCAGAAAATTTTTTTTCCCACATCACCCGTTGCCAGATGGGAGGTCTTAGCTTCCAGTCATCACGTGTTTTTTTTTTTGTAAATTTGCGCAATAACTTGGCCGATAAACGCATTGAAACACAATGCCCTGCGAAATTGCAACGCTCATCCCTCAGCGTAATTGCGGATGTCGGTGCGTGGAAATATTTTTCTTGGGATTATATACCTCTTGAAAAATAGGCACATATTCAGGGACAACGGCCGTACTCGACAATTTCGACAGCCAAAGCAGTTACAGCCAAGTGGAGACAAAAGATGGCTGTGGACGCGATGGAGTAACCTTTACAGGAATAGACCACAGCGCTATGAAGGCACGCAAGAGTCTCAGGTGCAGGTGGTGTTCTGCTGCTGGAAATGAGGTCAGCACAACTTTCTTCAGCACAATTTGAGAAGTGATACTCTGTGCCACTTGCTTCGGCCGGTTCATCCCAAATATTTGTTGATGAAATCGCGAGATGGTGCCTTCATGAGTCAGTGGGACAATGTCTTCCGACTTTTTAAAAGTCACAGTTTCGCCTCAAAGGCGAAGCAATGAATGCGATAGCAAGAAATTGGAATGTCACAGGAAGAGGAGCAAGCAGCTGGAAACTTGCTGTGCGCTGCTCAAGCACAAAGGACGCAGGAAAAGAAAACACAAGGCGAGTGCGAACTAACAACCGTCACAGGTCGACACTTGCAGCGCGCTGCTAAAACACAAAGAAGGAGGTACGAAAAGAACGCAGAGGTATACATAGGACGAGCGCAAACTGTCAGAGTTGTTACTTCAACTAACCCCCACTTTGGCTCTTCTAGCTATCAGATCACTCATTTCGCAAACGTGGCCGCTGCAGAGAGCAGTGTGGTTTTCGTGTGGTCTATAGCTCCAGCGCAAATTTTGCGGTGAAAGCACAAGACATACAAAATCCCCTGCGACACATAATCGCGAGAGCGTGGTGGACCACGCCCTGTATGTCAAAGTACAAGTCGAAGGCGCACATCCCAACTCCGGCGAAACACTATAGACGGTTTTAGAGTTGGGGAACCTAGAAATTTGCGAGCCGCCAGTACGCATGCGCAGAACGCAATCCACTCTCGGGCCCTTGCGCTCGCGTTGTGCCAAGACCCTGCAGCGCCTTTTTTTTTTTGGCGGCAAACAAAACCGCAGAGCGCACGACCCCAGGAGAAAAATTGGCCGCGTATCTGCGTGCTACGCTGCAAATCCCGCCGAACGACGATAGACGAGCGCTGCGTGAGATATCAGCGCCATCTGGCATACGTCGGAAAACATAGCTTGTACAGAGGGTTTCCTTCTTCCGTGGCAGAGGGCGTTGGTCGCCGTCTTGCATTTTCAACGCAGCCGCATTTTCAGCGCGGCCGCCATTTTAAGCGCAGCTTAAGAAACTATAGGGTCTTTAGATTACGTGTCTATGTATTTTCTGGTAAAGGAACACACTACCTAATACTTACGTAGCGATGTTGCGCCTCAGTTATGCGTAATGTTTGCTTTTTGATCGACAATGTACACAAGTATGAACCTACAAACCAGTTCAACATGGCTGGCCCTTGGGCAAGGGGTTCAACTTTTGCCGGGTGGCTGAAACGGGTGACAGACAGACAAACAGAAAGACAGACGGGCAGAGAGACCAAAACGTCTGCGTTTAAGTTCCCCAAGAAAGACTATCGTCTTTAAAAAAAAGTCACAGTTTCGCCGCAAGGGCGAAGCAATGAATGCGATAGCAAGAAATTGGAATGTCACACGAAGAACGAGAAGCAGCTCGATACTTGCAGCGCGTCGCTGAAGCACAAAAAAGGACGCCCGAAAAGAGCGCACAGGCATGCACAGGGCAAGCGTGAACTAAGAACTTTCGCAGTTGCTACGTCTTTCTTCTTGAGCAACGAGCTGCAAGTGTCGACAATAAAGAAACAGATGCTCTTAGATATTTCTTTTTCTTTTAAACTGCGGCACATGAATTGACCCCCTGCATTTCCTTCCACACGGAGGCGTCACATGCAAGGTGTTCCGGTGTTCTTTGTTCTTTTTTTCCTCCACATCACGAGTGGGTACAGAAAACGGCCACTTTTTCGTGCGCGTCTGAAGGGCAGTATTCGAAATGAAAGAAAATTAAGAGCGCTGCTTCTGCAAGTGTCGACAATAGAGAATCAGACACTCTTAGATATTTCTTTTTCTTTTAAACTGTGGCGCGTGGAGTAACCCCCTGCGTTTCCAGCCACACGGGGGCGTCTGATGCAAGGTGTTCCCGGTGTTTTCTTTTTCTTTTCCTTCTACATCTCGAGTGGGTACAGAAACGGGCCACTTTTTCGTGCGCGACTCAAGGGCAGTTTTCAAAATGAAAGAAAATTAGGAGCGTTGCGTGATAGAAAACACGCTCACGCTCCTCCGAGATTTCCTTACCACTAGCGGTACATGGTGTAAATAAATAGCTAGCCGTTACTTCGCCGGCGAATACATGGCGTGTGGCTGAGTTCAAGGCAGCGCGCTGGGGAGCGAGGGGTTGCTAGTTCGAATCTGCGGTCGGGTACTTCAGAATTTTTTAGGGGCGAAGCTCCTTAAAGCGGCACCCGTTCGTCCCTCGCAGTGCGTAACCAGTCGTAACGCTAGTACCAGATCTTGACCTCCAAGGTGGTGCCGGTGGGAGATTTTTCCTGTGCGTAGTTGAACAATAAAAAATTCGCAGCGTGCGCGTTAACTAAAAGCCGAATTCTTCTGTCTCTCATTCCCCATTAGCAGCCATTGGCATGTTCCAGTAGGAAACGTTAGTAGAAGTAGAAGTGTAAGTGTTAGCTAAAAGCCGACTTCTTCGGTCTCTCATTCCCATTAGCAGCCATTGTTTACCTCCAAGGTAGTGCCTGGTGAGATTTCTCCTGTGCGTGATTAAAAAATAAAAATTTTGTTCAAAACGCCGTTGATTGATGAAATAAACCAACGAAAGACGCCAGATGTTTTGTAAAAGCAAAACTAAAGAACGCCAGATGTTTCTAAAGCAAAACGAAAAGATGCCAGCTGCTTAACGAAAGACGCCAGATATTTTCTAAAGCAATGGTTTTCTAAACAATGAAAATTCACAGCGTGCATGTAAAATTAAAGTGAGCTGCAAGTCGTCATAACTCATCGAACCTTTAGTATAAACGCGCCCGATCTCACGTCGGTGATGATGTACTGGGCAGAATTCACGGAAGATTCACGGTTTACCGATGAACCTCCGCAGCTTCGCCCACTCATCATCATTCACTCCGTGGATATGCTGTGATTTTTTTTTTATGTGTTCGCGGGCTGTTTGAATCCAATTTCAAGCGTTTAATGTCTGTACTAAGTATCCTTTAGAATAATCAGCGCCGTGGCCTCCGAGATTAGTTCCGACCGAGCGCCTTACAACACTCGGCTAGAGCTAATCGCCAAGGCCACGTGTATAATCACCATGGTCGGCCTGTACATTCTAGCGCGTTGCTCGGCCGCCGCGCGCCCTCTTCGTCCTCTTACTAATTGACTGTTCGCTCCCCGAGCAGGTGCGGCCGGCTGATTAGGTAATTGGCTGGGCGGTATACCTAGCTAAGTCAGGACATGCTATGATGAAGCTGATTAAGCCAAATCAGGCTAATGCCGAGCTAATTAAACCACGTTTTACTAACATCATGCTAATGAACCGTGTAACGCTATGAACAGACCAATTAAAAACACGCTAATTAACACGACGCTAATTAGGAGCGTGTAATTAAAACCAAGATAATCAAGGCCTTACTCACCGAGATCGTGTTAATATTATAGTGCTATTTAGTAGTATGCTAATTACCTTTGTACTAGTCAGGACCTTGCGAACGAAACCTGAGTTATTAATGTCGTGGTAATTAAAACATTAACATTCATGACAGGACTATTCAGTATCATGTTAGGACCGAGCTAATTAGGGTCATGCTAATTAACACGACGCTAATTAGGAGCACGCTAATTCAAACCAAGCTAATTAGGAACTTCCTCGCCAAGTACGTGGTAAACATGATCACGCTAATTAGCATTATGCTAAGTACATTCGTGCTAATGAGGAGCTTGGTAATGAAATCTGACTAATTATTACCGTGTTATTTAAATTACGAAATAAGACATAACTATGAACTGCCATGGTAATTAAGGCCTAGCTAATCATTAGCACGAATATTGAAACCGAACTGACACGGTCATTACTCTCAAGCAGGCCAAGCATACTGAGTAGACGAGCCACGTAATAAGCTCAAAAAAGCTAGGTGACCACAAGCTCCTACGATGGCCCCAGCTTTGCACAAGCAGTGAAAGCTGACCAAATTATTTTATGTGCAAAGAAGCTGCTGAATAGCGTCCACTGCATGAAACACTTGACAGGCACACCGGCGCTATGATAGTCCCGAGTTGAACTGGTGCCTTTTCAGAATCAACGAGCTTGTGCCCGAGTTCGCACGTCAATCAATTTGGTTGACAGACGCCCGCGGCGATGATCGGGTCCGCCTACCGCGTTTGCTCTTGCGGAGGAGCAGTGCTCACGGCGCAACGCCAGTGAGCGGCACGTATAATCTATCAGCTTAATCGCACAGAGTATGCACACACGCACGAAGAACTAAAGGTTATATCATCACGTGGCTACGATGTCTCGCATTCAACTTCACCGCGCTCACGATGTACCACTCACAGCCACGAAGCAAGCGCCCCTGGTGGGATTTGCGGCGAGATATGTTATTATTTACTTGCTTGTGGAGGCATTGTTTCTACTGATTCGTTACTAGAGAAAAATCTTCAGACGTGTAATGTAAGTTCAGCAGTAACCTGTACATTTATTTATCTGTAATATTCCAGAGAAGCGAAACGAGCTGCACCAGAGTGCTGCGTGTGCGCCCTTGTTGCCTTCGAGAGTGGAAATTTCCATGCTGCCGGTGGAACGAACGAATTCTCCGAAAGAGGACAAACGCCCACGAACACGCCCATGGGAGGCGCGATGATCAGTTGGCAAAACATTGGCCGCGTATCTGCGTGCTTCGCTGCAAATGTCGTCTAAAGACGACAGAGGAGGCGCTGCGTGAGATATGAACGCCATCTGGCAATACGTCGGTAAACGTGAATGCTGTGTTGCGGGCTGGTAGTCCCGGCGCAGCAGCAGGCGGAGACCGGCGGTGACCAACGCGACCGGCGGGGACGCCAGCCAGCCCGAACACGCGGTTTGGCGCGAAGCGCCGAAGCAGAAGAAACCTCCGCACTCAACGAGTACTCTCCACACACTCTTTTATATTCACGTCGCCTGGGTAAAGCAGGAATGCCAGAGCGGCGCCCCATGGCATTCGTACAGTGCAATACTGAACCGAAACCGAAACACAACAATGAGCTCGTGCAGAGGGCACGGAGGAAGCCAAGTTTCGGCGCAGTCGCATTTTCAGCGCAGCTTAAGAAACTAGGGTCTCTAGAATTACGTATCTATGTATTTTCTATCAAAGGAACACACCACCTAATACTTACCTAGTGATGTTGCGCCTCAGATATGCGTAATATTTGCTTTTTGATCAACAATGTACACAAGTATGAACCTAGTCAGCCGTTCACGATGGCTGGCCCTTGGGCAAGTGGTTCAACTTGGCCCAGTGGCTGAATCGAGGGACGTGCCGACAAACAGAAAGACAGACCAACCCCGCCACGGTGGTCTAGTGGTTATGGCGCTCGACTGCTGACCCGAAGGTCGCGGGATCGAATCCCGGCCGCGGCGGCTGCATTTTCGATGGAGGCGAAAATGTTTGAGGCCCGTGTACTTAGATTTAGGTGCACGTTAAAGAACCCCAGGTGGTCGAAATTTCCGGAGCCCTCCACTACGGCGTCTCTCATAATCATATCGTGGTTTTGGGACGTTAAACCCGAGATATTATTATTAGAAAGACAGACCAAAATTTCTGCGTTTGAGTTCCCCAAGAAGACTATCGTCTTTAAAAGATAGCGCGACAATCACGCTGACATCGCTACACTGTCGAAATGTTGACTGAGTGGCGGCGCTGACGCGTTCGCACGCGGCGTTCCATCGAAAACCGCCGCAAATGCCGCACATGCGTACGTGACGCCATGCTCGTTCTTGTAGCCGTTTTTATCAACGCTGCTATCGCGTGCTCCGCACTGCCTTCCTGTCATGACCGCCGTAATGCGAGCTCGGAGCAAACTCGTGTGCCCGAGAAGCTCGGGCCATCCTGCATAGCACCCAAGTTAAGATTTTGAATGCCTTAACACACCGCGAGGTGGTGACCTTAGCTCAAGCGTCGCAATAGCGTCGGCCTCGCTCATAGCGTCAAGCTAATCCAAACCAAAAATAGCTCTGGGACGCGCGCCCGCCTCACATGGCTGTAACACCGCGTTCCCCGCTCACGCGCTCGCCCCGAGAAAAATCGCGGCCGGGCTACCTGGGCGGCACGACGCGCTTTGCGTTTCCCTCTAGTTCGACCGCGGTGTTCAATCACATTTTAACATGCCGCGGGATGGCGACTAAGTTCTGCGTCCAATATGCGATGCTCTTCTGGCTATCATACCTCGTTCTCTGATTACGCTTTCACCGTTAACTACTACAGCAACCACAAGGGTTTGTTTAATCATTTAATATGAACGTTAGTCGTCGGGATGGAGATGTACCACCATTCATCAAAGTGGGTGCATCCACGTTCAACGGTGCTATAGCTGCCAGACATCAATATACATTGTACAAACTCTCTTATATCAATGTACAGTAAACATTCAGTTACTTATGTAAGGGCACGCTTTACTTTCGTGTTATTCAGATTCCTATGACGGAGGGATCAACCATGTTTTTTTAACACGAAAGTGTTTTATGCCGGGGTCCACCACGGCTCCACTGACGCATTTCCGTCACGGATATGACGTAAAATATAAAGACTAACATACAGCAAAGAAAAAACTAGAAGAAAAGTTCCGTCATCTGGAATCGAACTTAAGACCTCTCGATCCCCAGCGCGAAACAACTCCGCTACAAACGGCACGTTCTTCGTCATACTAACGGCATGCTATTTATATACACCATTTGCCAGTGGCGGTACTCAGAGATCAGGTTACATCAGCGTGTTTTCGTTATCACTAGCGAGATGGCGCGAAGGGCTCGAAGAGCGCGCTTTAAATGTCGTCGCCCCCCGCGTTGAGATGAGCGTGTGCCTCTACAGGGCGTGGTCGCTCCTGCGCGCGCGCTTATCTTGTACGTCTTGCGCTCTCATCGCAAGTTTGCGTTCAAGTTACAGAGAGCACGAAGGTCATTTCGCTCACTGCAGCGGCCGCTTTTGCGAAAGGAGCGCGCTGCTCACAAACAACTAATTTACAATTGTGACAGTTCGCGCTCATCCTGTGTATACTTGTGCGTTCGTTTCGTGCGTCCTCCTTTGTATTTGACCAGCGCGCTTTAACTATCGAGCTGTGACAGTTGTTAATTCGCGCTCATCCTGTGTATGTTCGTTCCGTGCGTCCTTTCTGCTTGAGCAACGCGTTGCAAGTTTCGAGCTGCTTGCCGTTCTTCGCGTGACATTAAAGCTTGTTGCTATAGCATTCATTCCTTCGCCCTCGGGGCGAAACACTGCACAACAAACGCTCAACTACGTCTGTGAAGACACGTTTTACTTTCGTGTTATACCGATTCCTATGACAGAGGGATCAACCATGTTTTTTTTTTCACTCACGCTCCGCCGCTCCCAGCAACATGAAGCCGACGAATGAAATGAGGCCAAGAAAGATGCAGATGGCGGTGACGGCGAAAATGATCCTGAACGTTTCATTCTCGGGCCTGAAAAAAAAAAAGCGAGTACTAAGAAAATGGGCATTAGGATCAATATAGTTCGTGACAGCAAGACTTTTTTGCGCGAGGACATGAGGAACTATGGACTGTCGTGAAAAGCGTGTTTCACGTACAGTGGTGGAAGAAGAACCCAACTACAAATATGATCTTCCCGCTGATTTTCGTTAGACTACACCATCTCCTCTCTTGAGTCATGCTAAATTAATTGCACCAGCTAATTATCTACACTTCCCGACAGGGTATTTATTATTAGCCATTCTTATATGGCACCTGTTATCTGCGTTGCCTTGTACATAAAAGGACTACTGTACTTACTAGAAAATCGGTCGAGCACGAACATCAGTCGACGTCCATATATTGTGCTCTCCGAGAAATAAAAGAAACTTATTCGAATCCAACGCCGACGCATAGTTTTCGAGAAACGCAAAACATGGAACATTACACGCCTTTAAGCACACCTTATGTACCAATACGCACGCATGAAGCCCAGGACGGGTCAGATTCCCGCGTGCAAAAGCATGACCTGTGAGATCTGTATTTTCCCAACTTTTGGTGGCAAAGAAATCGCATGCAGTGATCGTGGTTCTGCAAATGACACCGTTTTCATTTCCACGGTTTTATCCGTCGACAAAACGTCTTGGCTGAGTGCGCCAGCGTGTAAAGCTACGGTTGCCGAGACGGAACTGTAGTAGGCAGCATTCACGGTGATCTTCGAATGTTTTTATTAGAGTTTATAAAGTGGTTCTTATTTTGTGCATGCTCGTGTGTTGAGTAATTTGCTGCGAACATTACTATGTAATGCACCAGCGTAGCTAGAGCTGCTTGAAGGATGGTGGATGCGGCAGTAACTCTATTATTATCACGGTGCTATTACTGGATTTGATCCCGAATATAGGTCGAGTTTCTTGGATAGCGAATATTGATCGGTAGCCACTAATGGGCGACATTTCAAAAAAAAAAAAAAAAACCAAAAAGAGATAGGCTTATGTCCGAATAAATATGGTAACTGCCGTTTGTTTTACAATATTTTCAATCGAAATATCAGCTACTCGGCAACTTCCCTGAAGGGAGGTTCTGGAGCGTATGTAGAACTATCACGTCGCGTTTGTTTGTCGCATTCCTTCCTTCTCCCGTCTTCGCTCAGTTCGCCTAAGTTCCAGCAGCTTAGCTCCCTTAGTTCCAATGTACCAGCACCCTTCTCCCTGAGGGGCACTTATCAAAGACATCCGTAGAGGGATGTTCGTAGTACTTGCTTAAACAGCTGTTGCGGTGGTTTTGTACTGATGTCGTGGAACAAGCTGAGTTCGAATACCCGTTTGGCATTAAAGACAGCTCATATAAATGTACACACTTAGTCTTTTATTTAACATCAGATTTCCCGCTACACACGTACAATTTTCTCTTTCCTACACTTGTATCTTGTATGTACTACTTACTCCTGTTACTCCTTCTACGTGTGTGGGCCCTTTAAGCCTCGTACGGTTCTCTGTGTGCTGAAGTCTGTGGTGTAATGCTTATGCGCCGTTATCGTGCCCATCTGCTGCAAACATTGGGCTCTAAACTGCGCGTCCTACCCCTGTATTGGAAAAGGAGTCATCAACGGGCCGTGCGTCGCGTAGTATTTCGCAATGGTCCGGTACTGACCGGCCTGTTATTGTCTAGTATTCTATTACCGCCTCCTGGGATTGACCCGGTAGTATCGGCGTACATTTTGTGCCGACGGACAATGGACACCCTTTTAGTTCACTGTATACGTATATTATACGGTGGTAGAACCACCGTATCTATAACTTGAAAAAAAAAAAATTCGACAGACCCTACGCGTTGTGGGAATCGGTTTCATGCGAGGCAGTCAGCGAGTACTTCAATGCTGTATTTTATGGTGTTGAGCGAAGTGTTACAAGGTGGGTCAACGTGTTTTTGTAAGTGTAGTAGCTGTGTGAACATCGTGGGCTTACCAGGCACGTCGACAACACTGGCGTTTAAAGGGTAACTTTTGGTGCGACGAAACGTCAGCCCTCACGTTAAAGTGCATGCGTCAGTATTATCGAAACTAAGTGCACTTTATAGTGCCATCATGTGAATATCATACGTAACTTTCGTTAAAGTATTCCTCCGGGGTCGAGCAATGCTTCAATATAGCTTGCTGAATCATAGGGATACAAATGTAATGTTTATTGGACTGCTATAAAAGCGGAGCCAGCACTGGAACCACAGACGTTAATCTGATATGACGCCTGTATCGTATGAGTACATATGTAGTGTTTATTGTTTTCTTGTAAAATTAGATAGCCAAACCACAACCACAATGGGCGTTGCACCGCTATTACGCCTGCAGAGGCTGTTTTAAATGCGAAGCATTTCTTAGCGAACCTCAAGCACTTTGGCCGTTTCTATCTACGTATCTATCTATCTATCTATCTATCTATCTAGCCGTCTACGTCTGGGCGCTCTCCTGGTCGTCTCCATAACTTGTAATATACCAAAATTGGCATAGCAGGGGATCAGTGTATGACGAACACGATTCACTGGTCGTGACGTGGATAACGCAAAATACCTGTCGCGTACGTCATGAAACCCTTTCTCTCAGTCACGTGTGGCACATACCCGTAAACCAGACTTAATATTATGCGGGTATGTGCCACAGGTGATACCGAGTCTCAACCAACACAGTAACGGCGAACACACACATTGACACGCAAGGAAAGTGATAATAATAATAATAATTGTTGGGGTTTTATGTCCGAAACCAACGATATGATATGACAGACACCGTAGCGAAGGGCTCCGCAAATTTTGACCATCGGGTATTCTTTAAGGTGTACCGAGATCGCACACAACACGGGCATTCAGCCTCCATCGAATTGCGACCGCCGCGGCCGGGATCGAACACGAGACCTTCGGGTCAGCAGCCGAGCGCCTTAACCGCTACACCACCGCGGCGCACGCAAGAAAAGTGAGGAAACTGAAGACAGAACACCCCTGGAAGACGCTCAACTACCACCCACTCGTCCACGTGGATTACGCAAAAGCCGCGTCAATGCTTCCTACCAGGCTTGTAGCCAGGAATTTTTTTCGGGGGGGGGGGGGGGTGCGCTTGCTGAAAGCCTTGACTATTTGAGTCAAACGTCTTTTTTTATGATTTATTTTCGATGAAACACCATGTGTCATCAAAGTTTCGGGGGAGGGGGGCTGCCCCCCCCCCCCTTTGCTATGTGCCTGCTTCCTACAATAGATATGCTGAGAGTACCAGGCCTCTCATCATTACCGGCGACTTCAACATTGATTTATCAAGACCCAACAACGCTTGGTCCTTATACTGCGTGAAACACGGATTGGATGTTGAGAGGGCATCAGACCTCGCTGCCACGTCCACGACAGGAGGCATCATAGATCATTTCATCGTAAGAGGCATCCAGGATTTCCACCAGCTGCACTATACCTCGCACTTCACTACACTTAGACTCCTCATAGCCGCTATCATGAGCGGGTCTGATTAACAAGTCCCGTCCAGCTGCTGGTGCTGACTGATCACGGTGATGATGACCGTGTTCAAGAACTGTCAAGAACCCCTTCTACACATATACATGGGTTCGTGAAACGTGCGTGCGTTCTCCGTCATAAAGGAAAAATATAAGCATAACAACTGTAACTGTGACTGTAACGTACGAGCAGTGCGCCTGGGCGTGCCACTCGGCCATGTATTTATCTACGGAAGCTTTCCTAGAGCTTAGTTGCGAGTAACGCCTTTCCTGTGCATCTGTGTTCCTTCTTTGTCATGTTCGGATTCGCGCTATCTGGTATTGAAGAATATAAGCACTACATATCAGCTTACCGCGTCTGGTGTTGGTGACACCCATGTTGCTCTTGCCATCGTTACGCAACTGTAAACAACTGGTTATATAATAAATATGCGACTCTTCCACATATGACTGTGCGTATACCACTTCCATATTTCTCTAGCGTCATTCCGTAACGTTTCGCTCAATATAAAATATTACGCCACAGTCACCATCTCGCGCATGCTTCGCATAACATCGATTCCCACGGTACGTGGGATCTGCCGAATTTTTTTTTCCAAACAAAATTATATACCTGACGTGGCTGTGTGGTAGAATACCTTATTGGCACGCAGAGTGCTTGGGTTCGATTCCTACTGGGATCGTAATATTTATTCTTTCCATTCGTCGGGTCAGCGCTGCCGATGTCGGTTATTCTTAACGCTCTCGCATTTAAAGTACCAGTGTCTGTTCTCGCCGTTCCTGGGTAGATATAAACTGTCCGTCACCTGTGGCGCATACCCGTACACCACGGCTCGTGGTAAACGGGCATGTGTCACACGTGTCTGGAGGAAAGGTTTGACGACGTACTCGACAGGATTTTCACGTTATTCATGTCATGACCCGACAGTCATAGTTGTCAAATACTCCCACCCTTCCATGCCAATTTTGGCCTACAGGAAGTTGCGGAGGCGATCCTGAGAACACCCAGAAGTAGGCGGCTAGATATATAGGTACGTAGATAGAAACGCTCGAAGTGCCAAAGGTTCGCTAAGAAATGTTTCGCATTTAAAGTCATGTACCACTAAATTTGTTTTTCGTGTTCTGCTAACTACGCCACATAGACTCCACAATTTATTTTACTATTTAGCGCAGACGAAAGACACGGGTACATCGCTTTATAATTAGAGTACAAATACTTTTTAGAGTAGCGCTGTGTCTGTCGTTTTTCTGTCCTCTGTTTTGTTAACAAGTGCTCTTAATTAGTAAAATAGACTACCAGCATGCCCAAGCTTACCCTCTGTCCAAAATTTATTTGTGGGACATTCTGCCTTATTGGTATCAGAATCTTGAAAAAAAAGAGCACAGTAAGTGAAAAAACTGATTTACACACGCAGCACAGTTGACTGGTTGTCCTCAGAATGATTCATAATTGCCTGTTTACGGTGAATTCAAAAATCACCCCGGACGAAATTGGGACTAAATGATAGTTTTTAGAACGAGAATAACTTGTGCTAAGATTTCCGTCGTGAGGTACAAATCCGTGTTTTAATATTGTTCTTAACAAAGTTGAAAAAAAAAAGAATGGAGAACAATAGATTCACTGTGCGGCTATGCAAAACTGCTGCACATTCACTTACGGTTCCGCATCTGGAAGGTAGAGTGGTGAAAAAGCTCAAAATGTAAAAGTAGTAGGTATTTTCGTGGGTAGAGGGAGAATGCACTAGTTGAATTTCGCTTGAGAAATAAATTACACAAGCATAACCTTTTAAATGAAACTTTCGCAATCGGTATCGCTTCCATAACCTTAGAGTCGTTGTCCCCAGAGGGGGCCCAAAGGCGGAGAACAGAACGTTGCGTTGTCTGACGCAAGCACCTAAAGTACTGCTAATAGTTATGTTAATTACTGTTGGTAAACTCCTGGCTGGTGGAGCTATTGTCAACCCATTGTGACAAATGCCGAAGAATCCATCCAGTCCGATCCTCGCCAGAATACTTTGCAAATGGCACGATGGGGTGCAGCGTGTCACGCAGCCATTAGTATTGCGTTGTGTTCAATTGATATGAAATTATTAATCATTTCTTTAATGAATGTGCACACTTCCTGTATTAACTAGAGTCCATGTTCCCGTTATCCCATTGTCTTGTGTACCTAAAATCATATGCACTTGATATAAACGCTTCGATTTACTTACCGGATATGCTACTGACGACTGCAAAAGGCAAAACAAAAAAGCGTAAGAGATAAAAGCTCTGAATCCGCTTTCTCAATCTGTGACGTACGTATACCGCGCTTCTGCCTCGCTCTGCACATAGAAAATTCAAAGGCGTGGCGTCACTAGATAGTGGCTATCTGCATTGCAGCCAATGGAACAAAGAGATTTGCTTCCGATTCCATAGTTTCCATTATATTCAAGATTATACGGATTCGTGGTGGACGGTACAAGAGAGCGCGAAGGCTGGGACACGAGAAGACAAACGAAAGGTACGGGAGCTGTTTTGTGCCCTCCACCATGATCAAATTCGAACTGGTCAGTTTCGAAATTGATTGCACAGATTCTCTACTGAAATATTCCATACACCATTGCAATAATTTCATATGTCTGCGTAAGATTCTTACAGAAATATATGGAAAGTATATGGAATCCGTTGGAAAACATACGGAATTATTTCAGTGACGTACGGAAAGTTTCAGTACCCACGTCATGCGACGGAAAGGAAGCCCTATATGCCTCCCTGAGTCAACATGCCGGATAGCGTACGGAATAGGCTGTTAGTTGCGCGGAAATTCTCCAGAATAGCCATGATTTGTTCGCATTTTTGCCAAGCTATCTCAATGCGATAAGAAATTGAAGCATGGCAGCAAATTTACTAGTGGAAGACGCCGGGAATCGGCATTTTCGTCAACAGGAACGAGCAGGGAATATCAAGAACCTGCAAGTATTGGATTCAAGATGACACGCTGTTTCACTGAAATTGTCAACAGAAGGTCGAAACTGCGCGCAGAATTTCCATGCGCGTGAAGAGAAGAAAGATGCTTACACGAAGTAATGATAACGTATTTTTTCTCAAGTTAATGCACGCGTCTTCACATTTGTACGCTTAGCTTTTTTATTGATAACGTGATGGTCTAATGCGCGGGGTAAACTAGCGCCCACGTTTACAAATAGCGAGGGACCGCGTGCAGAGTTCAGATTACACGTTCAGATTACACGTATTACACGTTCAGATGACACGTGTTGTTGTGCCTGCTTATATATGACGGAACTACAGCTATGATATTTCTGGCCTTCATGTTTGCGAAAAATGAAGGTTATGTACAGTGCTCCCGGATTCAAACACGACATCAAATTTTTTATTATAACTAGTATGCGCGATTGCTCGATGTAACCACCTCATGTCGCGACGAATTTGGTCTCTAAAGAAATGTCGTGTCCTGTTGCAATCCGCGACTACTGTACAGCTAAAAAATAGAAAAAAATGATGTCATGCGTCTGAGCATGAGATCAACCCCGAACGCCTTCTTGTGCGTTTTTTTAATTTGTTGAGGCGTAGGAAACTTTTATAGCTAACACGAAAAGGAGTAAGTTTTCACAGTATCGTAAAAGTCACCGTCATCTAATTGCACGGTTCTGGAAGCGTCAGCATCATCAATCAATCAATCTTATGTCGATTGCAGGGTGGAGGCCTCTCGCAGTGATCTCAAATTTACCCCGGCTTGCCTGAGCTGATTATATTTTATACCTGCAAATGTGTTATTCTCATCAACTCACCCAACCATCTGCCGTCCCCGGCTAAGTATCCCATCGCTTGGTATCCTCTCCCTTGCTCTAACTGATAATCGGGTATCCCTTATGTGCATTACGTGACCTGTTCAGGCCAATTTGTGTCGCTTAATCTAAACTGGAGTATCCGCTACGCCTGCCTCTTATCTGATCCCTATCACTGTTATCTTGTCTCCTAACGTCACGTCCATCAATTTCTGTTGAATTCCACGCTGCGTAGTTCTCAACTTGTCGAGTTTTCGTGTTGTCCTCCCAAGTTTCTTCGCCATGTGTTAGCACTGAAAGAGATGAACTGATTGTACGCTTTCCGCTTTAGGGACACCAACAGGTTGATCGCATTAATCTGGGAATGCCTGCCGTATGCGCTCCAGGCCATTTTTATTGATCCGTGAATTTCCTCTATGAGCAGGCTGGTCGGCTAGTAACAGACCTGGATCTAAGTACGCTCGTACAGATCGGGGATATGGTTGCCGAACCTGGACTTCTTGTATGGTTGCCAGTTTACGGTACACCTCAACGCTTGCTAATCAGACGGAAAACCTGAACACTAGGTGCATTCGTGCAGCAGCCCAATCCCAGCAGGCTTAGGAGAATGTTGCGACTTAGTAGTGTGCCCTCCTGTAAATGGCTGTCTCCATGTTTGTTCAACTTCACAACTCGAAAATGTCTTTACGCCCAGGGCAACATTCACGCACCTAGGTCAACGTTTACACAATGGGTACAAAGAAATGAAAATGAAGTTCGCTTTTATCAGCAGTTCTTACCGGACGACTGAATTTGAGACTCTACACCTGCAATGTAACAAGACAAAAAATCACGGAACATATTTAAATTCCAATGCGACGCGTTGTTTGCTTGCACGAAAAATTTTTCGAATTTCGTTTCATCCTTCGTTGTCAGCTATGCCAAGCTCTGGTCGTCATTATGGTGTTATGCACTTGGAAGAATATACGAACGAAAGTTTTGAAATGGTGGTTATATAAAGTTCCGCACACTGTAGATCTACCACAGCGAGCGAAAAGACCAACTGGGATTTTACAGCGAGAGTTGTTGTGAGATCACAACAGGGGCCGTTTTTGGCGCCGTAGTTGTCGGACGCCGCCGCCGCCGCCGCCGGTGTCCGTTACCACTATCGCGCGAAATAAGAAAAAAAAAACTAAGTAAGAAAGAAATATCCGGGATGGAACGAGGTTTGAACCTGGGCCCCCTGCGTGGGAGCCCAGTATTCTACCTCAGAGCCATGCCGGTGCTTGAAACTGCTTTGCAAACATACCCTATACAGGCTTCATGCCTGGCAGGAACCACATTAAAATTTATATTGTAGTGTGGTAGAGCAGTAAAATAACAACCACCCGTCACGCAACGCGAAATATGTAACCAGGCGTCGCACAATGCTAAATGCGCAACGAATGGGTTGTTGACTGCTTCCAACCCATTACAAAGGGTTCTGAATATTTCTGCATGGTCATCAGCACATCATCAACAAAGTGCGAACAATGCCTTACAGGTGTTTAGCGGGTACCACGAGTCTCCGCAGAATGACGAAAGATTGCATGGTAGCTGCTTCCCTACTTCACAAAAATTATGATGATTTATAGTTTGTTACTTGCAAGTGCACTTCTATTGGTTGCCAAGGAAGTCCATAAGGCTCCCATGATCCACTTCCTCAGAGTCTCAATAAAGTTAATTCCGTCTCTCTCTCTTTCTCACGTTAACGTATGTTATAAAGTGTGATGGGGGTTAAATAACGACCGGGCCTCACGCAATGCGAATTACGCAACTAGTTGGTCGTTTAAAGCTTCCAATCCACTACAAAGGGCTCAGCCATAATTGTTCATCGTCATCACTCGTCGCATCAACAAAGTGCACATAATGCCTTACAGATGGTACCTCGCTTCTACGCAGAATGACGAATAATGCCGTGGTGGGTGCTTCCCGACTTCACAAAAATTACGATTTGTGGTGTAGTGGGTACGTTGCTAGTGTACTTGTATTGGTAGCCACAAGAGAGTTTATAACGGGCTCTAGAAACTCCGCCTTTCCAGCTTTCGCTGTGACTGTGCTGTGCTTTCCGCGCAGGACTGGCGATTTTTGACTGTGCAAACGCGTTTTAGTTGGCCATTTGTAGATTGGTAAACTTGAGAGTTGACGCACAATTGAGCTATAGGGACTAATTTGGTGCCAGGATTCTTACAAACCGATGCGTTGGTAAGCAATCAAGACAGAAGTTTTCCGAATAAAGGCTAAAAAACACAGCAGCAGGCGTTATCGATATTCAACACCAAGTAAACTATTGCTATTAAGTTGGAACCGAACATTCCTCGCATAAATAGTACAATTAGCGGCTATGTATGGGTGCGATTGTTTAAGAGGTTCATGTTAACTTTCAGCGTTAAAGTGAATGCCCGAGCGCACGACTCCGAAAATATGGTTAAGCCAGAGTAACTAACAGAAGAGTCATTTGCTTCATCAAAGAACTTACCGGACTGGTACGCTGACATTCCAGACATACTAGATTGGTGAGCTGTAGTGCGAGATAGTCAGACGTTAGAGACCTTGCAGAGTGTTCTACAAAAGTCGAAATCGATTATTTGGCAGGGACTGCTGCTACTTACGCATGTTCAGGCTGGGTTACTTGATCGATGCCGGTGAAGAGTCAAGGAGCGTCCACGGAGAAGCCCGGCAATCTGCGTGCGCACAAAGATTTGAAAACAAATTGTAACCATATACTCAGGTGTCCGACAATCAGCTTCTAACGTGTTGTGTGAAAACTGTTGATTAGTTGTTAAGTCGCATCGCTGAATGGGAATGACAAGATAATTGAATCTACCGAAGATAGGTAGATACATAGATACATACATACATACATACATACATACATACATACATAACGTACATATATACATACATACATACATACATACATACATACATACATACATACATACATACATACATACATACATACATACATGCAGCATGCATCCATAAATGCGTCCATACATGCATCCATCCGGATATCCGTCCGTCCGTCCGTCCGTGCACGCACGCACGCACGCACGCACGCACGCATATATAGCACGTAGGGACTGAGCTTCGGTTAGCTAAGCTCCAGTATTATGAAATTAGTTGCTAATTATCCAGATAATTAGGACATCAAAACTGTGCTGCTTGAGAAATAGGATAGATAACCTAACATTGTATTTGAATTGTGACCAATGGTGGCGGATTACAAAGAACTTATTCAAGTAATTTTCATTAATTATCCTACAGTTAATGGGCCCTTATCTTACGTAACCTTCTCACTACCGAACAAAGACGTAGGATAAAAAAAAAGAGATGCCGTTTGTAAAATATCATTTCATGTAGGTTCCGCAAGTACAAAGAAAAACAATGCGACAAAAATTTCATTTTCAAGGGGTAAAAATATGGCAAGAACACTGCCGGTAAATGCGAATGCTGGCTTTTAGTGCTTCGAATGTTTTTTTTAAATGATTCCCAAAGACCAATATCAAAGCATGTGTTCACGCTACTTTGTATGCAAAAAAAAAAAAGATTAATGGCAAGACTTTAAGCAATTAGGGCTAAGCAGCCGCACGCCGCGGGATCTGCCGACCGAGTTTTGTTTTATTCGTGCACCAGCTGCTAATGTTGACTTCTGCTGCTCAATGTTGAAGTATTGGTAAGTGACACTCTGGGCGACAAACGTGTGAAATTTGAATGACACAGCAGTTTGCTGTCGTGCAATTTGCTTAAGAAGTTATGTCGACGAATGTGGACGCAGGTACTGAAGCGGCTTAATAAAGTTGTGCTCCGATGTCATATGTATCCAATATAACACTTAGAACCATTGGATACATACCAGTTTTATTTTTATAAGGCTTTGTGTGAATATTCGTAAAACCGGAAGTAAGAACTCGAGCGGAAGTGCTAGGAAAAGAAACAACAGTGCTCGTGTCATTCAAAAAATGAAAGAAGTTGACAAAAGATAAGGCTGCACTGAAGCTCTGCAATCGTTTGCTTAGCCAAGTAGTTCGTCGAAGGTAAACAACCCGCACGGTCCCTAATTCCACTTGTCCCAATTTTTTCCAGGTAGTACGTTTGAAATCTCGATGTTAGCGATCCAGCTTACGGCTTGGACAGCATGTGGAGCTATAGCTGGTCACGACATTAGAATAAACGTAAACTCCGCCCACGGCCTTCGCGGTCCCACCCAGAAAAAAATCGCGTAGATGCCCCATCCAATTGCGTTCGCTCATTTCCGTGACGTCAGGCACCTTTCACGTATTTCATGCAGATGACTTTCCCATACAGACACACGTTCGTGTCGCTGATTTTCGGCTGGAAAGCTTGAACCGCGCAAATTTGAGCAGAGATTCCGGCATCACCATTCAGGTAAAAGCGACATTTTAAGTAGGGACGATGAAGTTCTAGTTATTGATAGGAGTATTATTTGAACTAGTAGAGAAAAATTACGGTTACAACGGGAACCACCTAACACAATTCTTTAGCATAGATCAATCGCAGGCGTGCCGCATTTCTGGGAGCGCAGCATGTATTCAAACGCATAGTTGGATGAGTTGGTTCATATATCATCGCAATATTAAAGCACTCACAAAAGACAAGGGCACACAGTGAAGGGGACGAACGAGCACTTGGAAGAGGGATATGTAGCTTGTATTTTTCTTTCTTGGGTGCTAACCGACTATGGCGCAACGGGACGTCGCGTTGTCCCAACCACCCGATCCGACAATCACTGGTTGCGATCTCTAAGCAGGAGGCCTAGCTCACAAGTCCACAGCGCATTAAAATACTGACGTAAAAGAGAAAAGATGGGTTTAGGATTGACGAAGCGATGCTCACAGCGACAGGCCGACGCTTTCAGGGTGGGCTGAGCGGAGGAGTCTTGTAGCGACAGCGGTCGGCCTTTCGGGTTTACCGATCGCCGAAGGAACGAGACCCCAACGGTCGGAAGAAGGACCACCTCCGCGAGGTTCACGAGATATGGTGGCTGTTGTTGTTGTCGCCTTGGATATATGGCTCTTACCCACAATGGGGGATTGACCAGACTTTAGTTTAAAAAGCAATAGCGATACTTGTTGGGGTTTTACGTCCCAAAACCACGATGGGATTACGAGAGACGCCGTAGTGGAGGGCTCCGGAAATTTTGACCATTTGGCGTTCTTTAACGAACCCCTAAATATAATCGCGCGAGTCTCTAGCATTTCGCCTCAGTCGAAATTCGGCTGCCGTGACCGGGACTCGATACCGCCACCTTTGGGTCAGCAGTCGAGCATCCTAACCACTAGACCACCGTTGCGGGTAGTTTATAAAGGAAATACCGGGACAAAACATTCACGAGCACTTGCGCTATCGGGAAAAGAAGGCACAAACAGAGCTTGGCGTATGGTTGCCTGATGTACTTGTTTTCTTTCTTTTTACAGCGAAAGCTGTTATGAGATCACAACAAGGGCAGTTTTTGGCACCGTAGTTGTCCGCCGCCGGTGTCCGTAACCGACGACAGCCAATTCTGATATGAACGTCATTGCACCGTAGCGTGCACTTCGTTCTGATAACATGACATGGCTTTAATGTGAGTGCCGTTGCAACATCAAACCATTAGCTATACTTTTTCGCGCCAGTATAGTATGAGCGCCAGTTTTTCGCGCCAGTATAGGCATGCCTGCATACCGCGGGCATGCCTCGCAAGCCCGCGGTATAGCGGTATGCGCACTACTACTAAATTTACCCAAAAGCGTCGATTCACCACGTAACACTTGACTGAAAGGAAAAATTCCGGCATAGGCTGCTATTAGCCGACTGCTCCGCAAGAAAACAATTCGCACAGTGCATCCGATTTGCTTGAAGTTTTTTTACGCAGTCCAATACCTAGAAGATCGCTCTGTGTGGGTTGTGGTGCCTCGACCGTTGAATCTCACTCGTTCGGCTCTTTGAACACCAGAGTGGACGCTTGCTCCCTCTTGGTCGCTTGTGCGCCCGGGAAGCATCTTACATGTCACTGTAAGCTTCGAGGCCTTTTAAGGCCTTTGTTTTTCTCATCGACACCAGTTACCTTTCAGTGTTGCGTGCATGGGATTTAGGCCTTTCCAATTACCCCGTGCGTCGAGCCGCTGTGTCTGTCGGGATAGAGTTGCTGTTCAATCTACGCTGTGTGCGCTCGCGACATCACACGTGTACTTACATGTAACGCCCATATCCTTGTGGGCCCTCCACTACCCCCCCCCCCCCCCCCCCAATAAAAAAAAAGAAAGAAAATGGAACGCATCTCCACGAAGTGAATGATGACGAGTGGGTGAAGAATAAGATAGCTCCTAAGGTCCATAATGTCTACGTTGCAGTTGCCGACAAGTATAAAGGTTTGGGGTTGTAGGATTTTTGTATTGTTTTTTCACAATTGTGATTGATATTAGTGTACTGCCCAGCCCTCTTTTTGTGTTTCACGTATGTTAGCCGAGCGTCGGCCCATGTAATGTAAATTGAGTGACATCAAGTGACAAAGAGTCCACGACAAAGCTCGGTCCTGAGGTCCATATTGTGTAAGTTGAAGTCGCCGACTAGTAAAACAGTTTGTGCTTGTAGGTGTTTTATACTGTTGCGTGACAAATATGATTGTTGTTCGTCTATTCTAAATCTTTTTTTATTCACATACACACGTTTCGACTATAGCCAAGGTTTTGTAACAACCATCACAGCGGACAGTTAGCGTCGACGACAAAGCTTGGTCCTAATGTCCAGGGGCGTAGCCAGAAATTTTTTTCTGGGGGGGGGGGGGGGGTTCAACCATACTTTATGTATGTTCGTGCGTGCGTTTGTATGTGTGCGTGCCTATATACGCAAGCAAAACTGAAAAATTTCGGGGGGGGGGGGGTTGAACCCCCCCCAACCCCCCCCCTTGGCTACGCCCCTGCTAATGTCCATAATGTATACGCTGAAATCGCCCGTTAGTATAAAGGGTTTATGCTTCGAGGTGCCTTATATTCTTCTGTCACAATTATGATTGATATTAGTCTATTGTTAAACCTTTTTTAGGCGATCTCACACGTGAGCACGGACGACACCACAAACCGGACAAGCCTAGACCCTAAGGTGCTTCGCCTCTAAACTGTTCTGGCAAAAACGTTGGGCTTTGCTTACGAGAAAGCTTTTAACCGTCTATCTCTTGATCGCGTACGTACCTGTTTCCATACGGCTTCACTTATATTGTAGGTGTTAAGGTGTTTATTGGACGGCACTGAGCGGCAATACGCAGTGGCTACAGTCAAGGCAAAAGCACCGACTCCGAGCGCGAGTGGCGTTCAGAAGAGGACGACCCATTTGAAGCCTTTGGAGAGCGCAGCCCATTAAACAGTACCAAGGCTTCACCACAATTACCCCGGGTACGAAAAGAGAGCCGACCGGCGACCTAACAACTCGTCACTATGAGTGGGTCATAGTAGACCTTGAGGCGCTCCACGTTGACTATGTCTCGCCCTCGATGGCGCATGTCCGAAGAAGGCTCAATGGGTTCGATCGTGCACTTACAATCGAAATCATCGATTGTAAGTGCACGCCAAAATTCGATGAATGCGCAGTGTTTTACCGTCATAGAAAAGAAGAAACGCGCCTGATGATTGCAGCATGGCATATCGAGAATAGTGGTAGCACATGCGTGAGCCAACCGTCGATTAACTTGCATAAAGATGAAATCAAATGCCTTAACAGTTATCTTCCACGTAGACCGCCACGCGTGCCGGATTGATAGGTTCGCCTGTTGCACGGGCATGCGCAGATAAGTTTTCGTGCCTTCTTTGTTTTCAGCCATTGTGCGTCTCTTCAGTTGTTAGTCGGCGTTTCTGGTGTCCTGACTTCTTTCTTGTGTCCGTGTTGGCACGCCCTGTCTTTTTAGAATAAGCATAGCATCGCGCAATGCAACGCGTATTCTTCAGGCTGTTTTTAGCTCTAATCGACGCACACGGCAACGGCTCCGCGGAAGCGTATAACGAACACCACAGAAGGCAGAGACACTAGTACAAGGCATACTTTCGTATCAAACACTTGCTCTTGCACACCATCTCTATTATGGCAGCTCGCCGCTCGGGCATTATTACCTATCACAAAGTCGTCATGCACAGTCACGCGATTTGGCAACGTTCTTGAACTCACCGAAGAGCGATATTCGCTGTGGCGTCAGTCTCGTCAAAAGGCGCGCGCTTGTGATCTTGTTCAAAGCTTCGCGCTCGTTGGGGCTACGGCAACACATGGCCGTCAACGATTCCATGTCAAACAACGATGCGTCCGTCCCGACACGCGGTGTAAGTACGTGTCCATTCCACGACTTCCAGCGACGATACCGGCTCGTAATATTAATCAACGTGGTAAAAATACATGCGCGCAACAAACTTATTTCGGCATTACACACTGCTTTGCAAGAACTTCTTTTACAACGACCCTCACATGCGTCAACTGCCTGAACGGCTCAAACGCCAGTGCGCCTGCGCGCCCCCTGGTTTGAACTGATTGGCTCTCGCTCAGCTAGCGATTTGAAACTGAGTTGCAGCTGCGCGCCCTCTTCCGTTCGTTTGCCGCACCGGTTCTCGCTTTTCTCCCCTTCCTTATCGTGTTCGCTCGCGCGCCTTCACGATTCAAGGCGAAACCCCATATGCGCAAAAATTCACGCGACAGCGACGAGCGATGCTATGGGTACGTACTCACTAGCGGCAAAAACGCGTGCGACACGCCGCTTGCGGCAAACGCGTTCGCGGCAGGCGTGTGCGTTCGTGTTCCCATTCGCGTTTTATGTGACGCGGCAGCGATGCCTGTAGTCTCGAGTTGTCTCGATGCGTTCGATACTTTCCGTGACAACACGCACCCGTTCACGGCTTTCGTTCAGCCGATTTCGTTTTCGCACGCACGTGTATTTTGCCGGAGGGTGTACGTCGAAGGCTTTCGTCAGCTGCGCTTCTTTTCCGGCCACATTCAGCGATGTTGAATCCTGACGAGGAGCTACTGGTGACTGTTAATATAGTGCTCGTTTGTTCTTTGCTTCTGCGACGCCGACGTGCCCGAGGCGGCCGAGAAGGTTTTGGGTGCGCCCGATCTGGCGGTACAGGGACAATGACGCCCAGACTCAAGCTCTGCTTCCGTGCCTGCGCGTGGTTCAAAGGTTCCGTTTTCACCGAACTGCGCTTCGCCCGGCACCCTGCTTCGCTCACGCGGTCGCGTCTCAGTGGTAGTTTTGGTATCGCGTACTGCCGCGTGTGTTTTGCACGTTCGTGAAAGTCGCTCTGACAGAAAGTTCTACAAAATGCCGCATGCACGTGATGTTGCCGGATGCCCGAATGGCGCACGCCGCCAGTGCACGCCGCCGCGCAGTAAAGGCGGGCAACGTTGGGCACGGCAGCAGTGACGTGAGAAACACCGCTTTCAGAAGCGTGATTTGAAGTGCGCTAACGCGATGCGGACCACAAAAACGTGATTTTATTTGAAAATAAGCACTTCCTCTGGCACAAAAGTAGCACAACGAGGTTTCTGGGGTGCTATGCAGGATGGCCCGAGTTTGGCGAAACTCGGGATCTTTCCGAGCTCTGGCGACACCCCCTTTTGAACGAGCTAATAGTACGAGAAGGTGAAATCCATCCCTCAGCGCGCGCTCCGTTCCATTGGTTACGATGGAACGGGGCGTCACGTCAAGGGCGGTCGAGAAGGTTGGGTGGTGTCGTCAAACTTCTTTCATTTGTTTGTCGTTCCACTGAGTGCAGAAGTGCACCCATGCAAGAAAAGTGGCAGAAAGCTCAACTATATTTTTTATGTGTGCGCGGGCCGTTTGAATTCATTTTCAAGCGTTTAATGTCTGCACTAAGAATCCTTTAGGGTAATCAGCACCGTGTCCTGTGAGATTAGTTCCGACCGAGCACCTTATAATACAGCGGCTAGAGCTAATCACCGAGGCCACGTGTATAATCACCATGGTCGGCCTGCACATTCTAGGGCGTTTCTCGGCCAGCGCGCGCCCTCGTCGTTCTCTTCTTCATTGTCTGCTCGCTCCCAGAGCATGTGCGCCCGGCTGATTAGCTAATTGGCTGGGCGGTATACCTAGCTAAGTCAGGACGTGCTATGACGAAGCTGATTAGGCCAAATCATGCGAAGGCCGAGCTAACTAAGCCACGTCTTACTAAGACCATGCTAATGAAGTCGTGTAAAGCTAGGAACAAGGTAATTAAGATCATGCTAACTAACACGACGTTAATTAGGAGCATGTAATTAAAACCAAGATAATCAAGACCTTACTCACCGAGATCGTGTTAATTAGGCTCGTGCTAATTAGGATTATGCTAATTACATATGTACAATTCAGGACCTTGAGAATTAAACCTGAGTAATTAATGCCGTGCTAATTAAGACACTATAAATTAATGTTAACTAACACGAGGCTAATTAGAGCGCGTTAACTAGATTCGTGCTCATTAGAATTATCCTAATTACATCTGTACTATTCAGGACCTTGCGAAATAAAGCTGAGTAATTAATGCCGCTGTAATTAAAATATAAACAATTAGTGTTGATTAACACGACGTTAATTAGGAGCGTGTACTTAAACCAAGATAATGAAGACCTTACTCACTGAAGTCGTGTTAATTAGGATCGTGCTAATCAGTATTATGCTAATTACCTCTGTGCTATTCAGGACCTTGCGAAATAAAGCTGGGTAATTAATGCCGTGGTAATTGAAATATTAACAATTAAGAAAGGACATTCAATATCATGTTAGTTAGGACCTTCTTAATCAATAGCACCAATATTGACACCGAACTGACACGGTCATTACTCCGAAGCAGACCAAGCATACTGAGTAGACGAGCCACGTAAAAAGCTGGAAGAAGCTAGATGATCACAAGCTCCTCCAATGGCCCCAGCCTTGCTCAAGTAGTGCAAGCTGACCAAATTATTTTATATGCAAAGAAGCTGCTGAGTAGCGTCCACCGCATAAAACACTTGACAGGCACACCGGCACTATGACAGTCCCGAGTTGAACTGGGGCATTTTCAGAATCAACGAGTTTGTGCCCGAGTTCGCGCGTCAATCAATTTGATTGACAGACGCCCGCGGCGAAGAGCGGGTCCGCCCACCGCGTTTCCTCTTGCCGAGGAACAGTGCTCACGACGCAACGCCAGCGAGCGGCACGATTCATCTATGAGCCTAATCGCACAGACTATGCGCACACGCACGAAGAACAAAAGGTTATACCATCACGTGGCTACGATGTCTCGCATTCACTTTCACCGCTCTCAAGACGTACCACTCACAGCTATGAAGCAAGCACCCCTGGTGGAATTTTCGGCGAGAACCATTTACTTGTTTACTATTTACTTGTTTGTGGACGTATTGTTTCTACCGATTCGCTACTACAGAAAAATCTTCAGACGTGTAATGTAAGTATAGCAGTAACCTGTCCGTTTATTTATCTGTAATATTCCAGAGAACCCAAACGAGCTGCACCAGAGTGCTGCGCGTGCGCCCTTGTTGCCTTCGAGAGTGGAAATTTCCATGCTGCAGGTGGAACGAAAGAATTTTCCGAAAGAGGACAAACGCCCACAAACACGCCCGTGGGAGGCGCGATGATCAGTTGGCAAAAAGATAGCGCGACAATCACGCTGACGTCGCTGCACTGTCAAAATGTTGACTGAGTGGCGGCGCTGACGCGTTCGCACGCGGCGTTCCTTTGATAACCGCCGCAAATGCCGCACATGCGTTTGTGACGCCACTCTCGTTCTTGTAGCCGTTTTTATTAACGCTGCTATCGCGTGCTCCGCACTGTCTTCCTGTCATGACCGCCGTAATGCGAGCTCGGAGCAAACTCGTGTGCCCGAGAAGCTCGGGCCATCCTGCATAGCACCCCTGGACTGTTATTTCAACAATCAACGTTGACTTAATATTTGCCTTCAGTGCCCCTTTAAGTAAGAGCCTTTAGTGTAAACATCGCTCTTTTCGTTTCTCAATCACATATTCAAGTACGTCCGAAATATGATACATTTCCAGCATCAATGATAGAAATTTCCAGCTGTAATCGAAAAAAAAATAACAAATAAAAATTTGGGACCCCCAAGCTTCGCCTTTAAGAATTGAACGTGACAGCGACATCTTGTCCCTTGTGGGTACTTCAACCACTTAGTGCATACTTTTTATTGTATGATGTCACTCGCGAAGTGTAAATTGTGAATTACTACTATGTAATGGATAAATTTGAAAGTGGCTTGGGTCAGTGAAGTTTCTTCTTCTAATCTCACGTGGTGTTGATGAAGAATGGAATAATATTTAAATAACCCTTACGCATTCTTTTGTTTAATATAATATATTTCCATTCTTAACACAGCGCGTTGTTTGTATTTATTGTTTCTGGTATTTTTTCTTCCAGTGCTTGCTTATCACTGATTATTACTTTCAGTGACTACGTATTCACTCATGCCCTGTTTATGATTAAATACTCGTTCTTTGCTTCCATTATTTGCTATGCGTGTCTGATCTTCCGTTAATTATTCCTCTGAACGTCGCTCGTGCACTTGCACGGGTCGACCGAACCCTGCAGCGAAGTGTGGAAGAACTGCCTTGTCAACGGCCTATTCGCTAGGCATGACCTCCGAGATTTTGCGGCGTACGTGTCGCTCTCCAGTCTCATTTTCGATAGAGGCAAAAATTCTTGAGGGCCGTGTGCTTAGATCAGGGTGCACTTTAAAGAAGACCAGATGGGCGAAATTTCCGGAGCCCTCCACTATGGCGTCTCTCATAATCATCTCTTGGTTTTGAGGCGTGCATTATAATCATTTGCCATTTATTATCATCATTTCCTTGCAGACAGGTAGCGACTCGAATACACGGCTCACTTCTGATTGGTTCTCATTTTGCCGCATGCCGCGAAAAATGGGTCTCGCACCCATTTGCGCGTTTGCCGCGGGTTGCTGCCGCTTTTCGAGATTCCTGCCGCTCGCGACACCATCGCTCGCCGCGCGCGACGTGTCGCGCGTCTCTTTGCCGCAAGTGAGAACGCACCTTCAGCCGATTTCCTTGCCGCGCGTGCATGTCTTTTGCCGGAGCTGCTCCGCACCTGCTCTTCCCTTAATCACTCCTCCTGAACATCGCTCGTGCAATTGCACGGGTCCATCGAACCCTGCAGCGAAGTGCGGACAAGCTGCATTGTCAACGGCCTATTGTCTTGGCACGGCTTTCGAGAGTTTACGCCGTGTGTGTCAGTTTAGTCTCGGAGGCCACACATTATAATTCTTTGCGTGCAGATAGGTGGCGTCGCAACTGCGCGGCTCGCTTCTGATTGGTTCTCATTTTGCGGCGTGCCGCGAAAAATGGGTCTAGCACGCACTCGCGCCTTTGCCGCGCGTTGCTGCCGTTTTTTGTGACTCCTGCCGCTCGCGACAGCATCACTTGCTGCGCGCGGCGTGTCGCGCGCGTTTTTGCCGCTAGTGAGTACGTACCTTATGAGCGACGAAACGAGCCGTTCGCGCGACGTGTTGCGTGGTCGATTTCGCGCGATCGCTCGGTTTTTCAGATTTGGAATCCGTCGCATGTCCGTCGCTCGTCGCCCAGAAGTGCTGTGCTCAAGCAGCCAATAGCAAAACACCAGAATAAGATGCATAAGTGACGTATTGCTGATTGCCGCCACTTTCTTATCGACGCACATCAACAACAACGTTCATCAACATGACCAACGGCGACGAGCGCAATGTTGACGTTGTTGAACGCGAACGCTGGGACCCGCGCCGTCTGTGACGCGGCTTGGCAGCACGTAGCAGCAGTGATGGGATCGAAAAAAATGCTGCAAGACAATGATAAACATTTTATGTACCATTATGCAACAAAACATCGTATTTTACATTGCATACCGCTGAGAACGGGCCACTTTTGGTACGAGTAAACGCCCTCATGCCAGCAACAGTGGAGATCGCTCGCCGAGGGCGTCGCGTGAATGGGGTTTGCCCATCCAATCGACCGCTTGTGCGAAGACGATCTACGTCGCGTCGCTCGTCGCTGTCGCGTGCATTTTCGCGTATATGGGGTTTGGCCTTCACGGCAGTGCCTGAACGAAAAAGCAACTTCTTAGTGGGGAGGCCGCTTCTGAGCGATTCTTCAATTGTATTTCCGGTGCTTGCTGTTTAAACATAGCGTTCGTGGACCATTCGTGTACAGGATATGTAACGAACGGTCCGTGTTTACTACTATCTGTAACAGCTGTTGCCCTCAGGGCCGTGTCTGTGTGTATGATCACAAGCATGTGGAAAACTTGAGCCTTTGACAGCAAGTGTCCGCAGTGCCGAGTGATATCTCTCTGAAATTTGCACTGAGCCAGTGTCACCATCGATGCCTCGCCCTTAGGGCGATTCAGTTGCAAGTTCTTTCTTATTGATGTTCCCTGTTAATTTAAATTAATATATTCTAAGCGGGAGATGTAAGCAAGTGCATACACACATTATCAATTTGAAATCGCTTACTGAAACACGATTTAATATTACATTGCACGTCGTCGTAATGAAAACAGAAAAATGCATATTTGTCGAAGTACATCTTAATTAACATATTACCTTCTGAAAATGTCGTGAAAATGAACAAATATAATGAGCTAGCGAAAGTGCCACAGCTAATTCGCAAAATAGTTTTAACAAAATTGGTTTCTGGGCACATTGTTTCGTACATGAAAAGATAGCGAAATACTGTATATTGAATAGTAACAAAAATGAAAGCACTGCAGTGGGCCCTGCTATTTGTGTCTTGAAAAAGAGCTGTTGTACTCTGTTCAGTGTTTGCCCATCGTCCCGCTTCAAAGCTGCGATTTCCAGTGTTCCACGAAATACACTGCCCTTTGCATTGTAGCAACGAAGGCGGAAAGAACCACACAGTCATTGCAGTACATCCAGTCGGTGAGCCATAGAGTGCGACATACTTACTGGAAACATCTTTAGTTCTAATGTGAGCATGCGAGTTACAAGGGGAAATATGTATGTGCCATGTGCGCCAGAATGTATTAATGAGATATACAAAAACGCATTCCTGCTCAATTTCACAATGTGGTTCAATTAATTAATGAGCCCCCTTAGTTCTTTTTTAACATACCTTACAGCTAGGGCCCAATGGGGCAATAAGGAGTGCATGCTTAGATGTTATATAAACAAAAATGTAGCAAAATTGCATAAAGTACACACGTCTGATAAAATTTCAATGAAAAACCTTATTTTCAGCAAAAAATAAATAACTCCACTTTAGCTTAGACAATCTATACACTGGGATTAGACAAAAAACAAACTTCATCAATTTAACTTTTGTCTATAGATTGTATATAGACTAACAATAGAAAAAAAAGAACCATACGCTTTTTAAAACTTTTGTTTATAGACAATCTATAGAACGCAAGTAGACAAAAGACGACACGCATTTCTAAACTTTTGTCTATAGATTGTCAAAAGATTTTCTTTAGGCAAAATACTAAATTTACATAAAGGCGTACTCGTCTACAAGAAGTCTACAGACACTCTATAGACTGTCTAAATCCATTTTTGTAAGGGCAAGAACATGCTATTCGTTCTAAGATCACGTTTTTGTGGGTGTGCTTGCAGGCAAGGATGGAACTCCTGAAGGTCACCCTCCAGCTCTGCCAGGCCAGGGTCGCCCTCAATGTTGTCATCCTGTTTCGGCTTATGGTCAGGGTGAGTTGGCACTTCACGCTCATGTGAACATATTGACGTACATGATGTGGAAGGCCCAGGATGCCAGTACGTAACGACCACGCATGGAAAAAACTCCCAGAAAATGGGCAGAACATACGCACTAGGCGAACGCGCTACTAGATATGGGCGGGGGCCCTCCGCACGCGGCAAACCCTAAGGAGTCCAAAAAAAAGTGTAAACTCGCCGCCGTTACGTTGGGGCCCGTAAAAAAGCCCACTCACGCGTAGCAGGAGGCCACCGCACGGCGTTTGGTGGTTAGAAAGTCGATCGTTCGCTCTTTCTGCGGCCATGAGTATTGTGGCGGGTGCCTCTGTCCCGTTAGCGTCAAGCACCACATTGACTCGGCTATTTCGCGTGTACGAAGACTTCGCGGAAACACGGGCAGGCGCCTCGGCTCATGAAGCTCGGGACACCCCCCCCCCCCCCCCCCCCCACACACACCGGAGACGGTGACAGACACGACACTGGTGTCCAAACTCCAGAGACAGAACCTCGCGCTGAAACCCAGAATTCGCACCTCTCATAGATCTACGCGCTGCTTATTCTAGTTGCAGCTGGGCAGAACTTCGTTGTAGCTAGGTTATTGGTTGAGTGGGCCGGCATCTTGTCGAGTACTCTTTGGCTTGGCTTCTTTCTGCATACCCGTTGGATGACGATAGTTTTCTTCTTCATGTTTAGTGGACCAGTCGTGAGCAGTAAAATTTAACCAACTTCTGTGGGACATACCCGTTTATGAGGGTGATAGTTTCTGCGTAGGCCACATGGCGCATACCCGAAGGCCGCACAAATTGCGGCTAGGCTTAACCGCTTCGCTGTTCAAAAAATTGGGGGACCCTTAAGCTTCGCATTTAAGAGTTGAACGCAATAGCGAAATCTGGCCCCTAGTGCGCACTTCAATCACTAAGTGCATACTTATTAATGTGTATTGTTGCACACACACGCGCGCGCGCGGGAATCCTACAGGTTTTTGATCTAAAGCAAGAGTCGCATGGCCTCCAAGATACACGCCGCGCGCTCACCATCTCGGAGGCCATGAAGAATCTCACAATGCCTCACAGATGGCAGCACATTATCTAGCGTTTGCTGTTTGCTTGTTGATATGTTTTGCGCTAGATGTACATAGTTGTCCATATTTAGAGCTGTTTGAAAGTTCGTGTGTGTTTTTAGCGGCGATGGCTGCACTATCCCGGCCTTTTTCGACATAGTTTGATGGCCTCCCAAATGCGCCTACAAATCGCCGAATGGGCTCGTTTTCGTCGCGACATCTGTCCAACAAAATGCGTTAAGGAGACTCCTTCCACTGCATGGCATTTATGCAGTATTTTTTTCTGAAGGAGCAGCAAGTAACATCGTGGCTTTGTGGTAGGACACCTGCTTGCCACGCGAACGGCCCGGGTTCGATCCTGAATGGGACCGAAATTTTTATTCTTTATTTTATTTGCTTCTTTCTCGATTTTTCGCTCACGGTCGATTTTTCGCTCACAACCAACGGTGCCGACGCCGACGGCGGAATTTCTGCGACACGAGCTCTCCAACGCTATCACGTTAAAACTTTCACGCCCTTTCCAGGCGACGGCCGTACAGTGGGGTTCGTTGGTTGTCGAATGTGAAATAAAAAAGTCACAGTTTTACCACAACGGCGAAGCAATGAATGCGATAGCAGCAAAATGAAATGTAACGCGAAGTACGGAAAGCAGCTCGTAATTTCGAGCGCGTCGCTCAAATGCAGAGGGACACGAAAAGAACACACACGGAACGAGCGTGAACTATCATGTGTCCCAGCTCCACGCTTAAAACGCGCTGCTCAAACATAAAGAAGGACGCACGAAACGAACGCACAGGTATAGACAGGACGAACGCGAACTAACGACTCTCACATTTGTTACTTCTTTCTGTGTGAACAGCGCGCTACTTTCGCACACGCGGTTGCTGCAGCCAGCGATGTGACCTTCGTACGCTCTAACTTCGGCGGAGGCATCGCGGTGAAAGCACAAGACATACAAACCACCTCCCCCCGCTTCACGAGATATGCGTGCGCGCAGGCGACCACGCCAACCGCGCTCTGTAGGAAAAGCGTACGTGGCGTGGAGAAGGCGCGCGCGCATCGCGACGTGAGGGTCGCTGACCTTTAAAGGGCCCCTAAACCACCCAGCGGTCGAAATTTAGTTGAGGTGAGGAAGTTGTGCTCGAGTTTACAACGAACACGTAGCCGTGAGAATTTTTCGAAACGGTGCCGTAATAGCGGAGTTACACGCGTTTGATGATCGAAACTCGACGATCGCTTCTTTCCCTCTTTCCTACGCTACCCTCTTCCAAAACCGCTTTGCCCTCCTCGCTGAATGCCCCTCCTCATCTCGCGTGGCATACGTCACCGCTGACGCGCTGTTCGAGACAGCGTCTACTTCCGGTTGCCGCGACTCCGGCGACTCCGACGCTCTAGCTCGCCGTCAACTCTTTGTGGTATCTGGGTGCACTGTTCGTTGACTAACCGCTGTTGCTGCCGCGCCGGCCCGTGCCCCTACGAATCGTGCCGGATGGACCCTGTGTTGCGCGCACGCCTTCAAAGGATCGCCAACGTGATGGGACCCGTACGGGGACACGCCGTGCCAGACCACCTCGGCTCGAGATGAGTTCACGGAGCTCATCAAACCGCAAGGCGTGGATGTGTAATTACGCTAGCGACTTGGCGGTTGCGTTTTAGTCTGTCCGGCATTAAAGAAAGCGTCGCGTAAAACCAAATAAAATGTCCCGAAGCTGGCGCCAGGTCAAGTGGTGCCAGCTATGGAGGATTAGAAACAACTAACAAACGCGTAATCTATGTCCTCCGAGCATTCGGAAGCGCCCTTCTCGACTCGCTAAGCCTACAGCATCGATTATTTGAGTATGGCCCTCCAAAACGGGGCTGAATCGGTACGAATACTTTGCTGTCGAAGCTTAAGGACATGAATCTAAAGCAAATGGAAGCATCAGTTCGGAGCTTACACGCTACAGAGCACACGGCGGCCACTTGATAGATTCGAGGTGGACGACAACCGCTTTTGGCACTGCGGCCATGTTTTTCGGAGGCTTGCCGGCGTAGCTTGCCGTGCAAGTTGGACTGCTGTCGCGCGTGCGGCGACGGCCGACGTTCTGCGGCACCGCGCCGTTGCGGCAGGCTTGCCGCTAGCGCGAGCGGGCCCTTACGGGCCGCAGATGTCGATTCGCAAGCGGCAACACGACCAAGAACAGCAAGGTGCGCACGAACAGCTGTCTGCAGAGTAACCGGAAGTCGTCGGTTGTCGTTCGGCCAGTCGCAAGCATCGAAACTGATAACGTCATCGAGTTTCACTGGTGATGTCACACATGTGAGTGGCGAGAATGGCGGGGATCGGAAAGGAGAAGCTATTGTTTTTTCGAAATCGTGGCGCGCCCGCGACCAGTAGCTCTGCGGCGTGTGGCATCGTTGATCGCGACGGCATTCTGCACGCGATGCGCTTGTTTACTTGAAATGTTTGGAAAAATGTCGGAGGGGGTTTAGGGGCCCTTTAAAGGGTGCGCCTCACGTCCTTTGCGCCATCTCGCTGGTGACCAAGAAAGCGCGCTGAATTGTAAATGGTCTATATAAATTGTGCACCGTTAGCAAGCTGGAAGACTTATGCCTCGTGGCGTAGCCGCCTAACGCCGCGCTCTACGGAGCGAGAGAGCGCTCGTTCGATTCCGCGCTGTCGAAACAAATATACTGAAATATTTTTCTTTGGACATTTGGTATATATATATATATATATATATATATATATATATATATATATATATATATATATATATATATATATATATATATATATATTATGACGTCTCAGTCGTAACGAGGTTTAATTGGTCGCGACGTCGAGAGTGAACAAGCGCCACGGCCACGATGATCAAGAGCACACACCCGAAGACGATGATGATGAAAGGCAAACGCGTGATGATGATTACAATAATACAGAGATGAGGAAGAAGTGCATAATAGATGCCTACACTAATTCCCCCCACGTGGAAGCGGCCAGCCTGGCCGCTGCAAGTCAAGGCGACGAGGAACGTCGCGTGAAGTGCTTCATCCGAGAAACGTGAACAATCTCGGTACTGCGGTAACGGCGGTCAGTAGGGACCACAAGTGGTGTCACGCGATAGTTTACAGGAGAAGTCTGCTCCAAAACTATGTATGGCCCGATAAACCGAGGCTGGAACTTGTCACACAGACCAGGTGTGCGAAGTGGTGTCAAAAGCAACACCTCGTCACCAGGTCGGAAGGCGACAACGCGACGAGATGTGTCGTAGACGAGCTTCCTGGCTTGTTGCGTGGCTTGTGTGTTCATGCGAGCGCGCTGGCGACACTGCGCAAGTCTCGAAATATATTCTTCGGAAGAAGTCAGGGATGAATGGCCATTGCAGGTGAAGAAAGAAACGTCGAGAAAAAATGTAGGCGAACGCCCGTAAACGAGATAAAACGGTGAGTAGCCGGTTGTGCGTTGAACGGCCGTGTTGTAGGCGAAAGTGAGAAATGGTAGCAGTTTATCCCAGTTTTTGTGGTCGGGTTGAACGTAGACGGCGATCATATCGGCAAGGGTTCGATGAAATCTTTCGGTCAGGCCGTTGGTTTGAGGATGGTAGCTAGACGCTGTCTTGTGTGTAGTGCCAGAAGCGCGTAGGACTTCACTTAACAGTTGTGATAAGAATGCCCTTCCACGGTCGCTCAGGAGTACTCTGGGAGCACCATGACGCAGAATTATGGCGTGAAGGACGAAGTCAGCAACTTCCGAAGCTGAACCAGTAATCACTGAAGTCGTCTCAGCGTAGCGCGTGAGGTGGTCCACGGCAGTCACTATCCATCGATTTCCAGCGCAAGTGACGGGAAGAGGCCCATATAGGTCGACACCTACGACCTCGAATGGTGTTGTGGGGCACGGAATTGGCTGTAATTGGCCGGCAGGAGCAGATGTCGGAAGTCTGCGACGCTGGCAAGAAGAGCAAGAACCTACGCACCTTGCTACGCTGGTTGAAAGGCCAGGCCAATAAAAACGGCTTCGAATGCGGTCGTGGGTTTTGTGGAAGCCAAGATGGCCAGCTGTCAAATCGTCGTGAAAGGCGTTAAGAACATGATGTCGAAGAGAGCGTGGTAAAACGGGCACCCAGAGTTGACCGTCAGGGTGGTAAATGTGACGATACAGAACACCATTCTCCAGCTTAAATTGCGAGAGTTGACGACGAAGCCGCGCGTTAGGTGGACGGGATGCTGCAGAAAGGTGATCTATAATGCGCCGGCAGTACGGGTCAGCCAGCTGGCGAGAGCTGAATGGTTGATCGTCGTCGGCTGGTAGCTGGTCCATCGAGGCGAGCGAGGTAACTGAACTAGAAGGGTCGTCCGAGCAGGTGTTGTTGAAAACGGTTGCGGGAGCGTCGAGCGGAGCGGTAGGTAGTGGGCAACGAGAAAGAGCGTCGGCGTCTTATGTTTTTTGCCAGACTTGTAAATGATGTCGAAATCATACTCTTGGAGACGTAGAATCCACCGACCCAAGCGTCCGGAGAGGTTCTTTAGTGTAGAAAGCCAGCATAAGGCGTGGTGGTCCGTAACGATGGTGAAATGACGGCCTTGCAGATAAGGGCGAAATTTCTGTACTGACCAAACCACAGCCAGGCACTCCTGCTCAGTGATCGTATAGTTCTTCTCTGAAGGGGTCAGTACGCGACTAGCGTATGCAACGACTCTCTCGCGGGAAGAGTCGTCGCGTTGGAGAAGAACAGCACCTATACCGCGGCCGCTAGCGTCTGTGTGCAGGAGAGTCGGTGCGGTCTCATCAAAATGGCATAGTACAGGGTCTGACGTGAGGGCTCCCTTCAGCAGGTCAAACGCCGATTGACATTCGTCGGACCAGACAAATGGTACATCGGAAGCAAGTAGCTTGTGCAGGGGCGCAGCCATCGAAGCGAAGTTCCGTATAAAACGACGAAAATAGGATGCGAGACCAAGAAAACTTCGCAAATCCTTAGGCCTTTCGGGGCGAGGGAAGTGAAGGACCGCAGCAATCTTGTCAGGGTCAGGGCGAATTCCGTCCTTGCTCACGACATGACCGAGAACCTTGATGGATTTGCTGGCGAAACGGCATTTCTTGGTGTTGAGTTGTAGACCAGCGGTGGCGAGGCATGTTAGGACTTCATCCAGGCGTTGCAGGTGCTGAGCAAATGTTGATGAAAAGATGACAATGTCATCAAAGTAGCAGAGGCAAGTCTTCCATTTCAGGCCACGCAGCACGGTGTCGATCATGCGCTCAAAAGTCGCGGGTGCATTGCAGAGCCCGAAAGGCATCACGTTGAATTCGTAGAGTCCGTCGGGAGTTGCAAACGCTGTTTTTTCTTTGTCATCTTCGTGCATGGGAATTTGCCAATATCCTGAACGCAAATCGAGGCTTGAAAAGTATTCCGCGCCTTGGAAGGAATCAAGGGCGTCGTCAATGCGTGGCATGGGGTACACGTCCTTGCGAGTGATCTTGTTAAGCGCCCTGTAATCAACGCAAAAACGCACGGAACCATCCTTTTTCCGGACCAAGACAACAGGCGACGACCAGGGGCTCGCTGATGGACGGATTACCTCTCGTTGGAGCATGTCAGCGACGTTTTCTTCGATGATTTTGCGCTCAGCAAGGGACACGCGGTATGGGCGGCGGTGCACAATAGATGTTCCCTCTGTCTGAATGCGATGCGCTGCAGCGGTAGTCTGGCCCAACGTCGAGGAGTAGGCGTCAAAAGAATCGGCGTGTTTTGTTAACAAAGCAAGCAGCTGCTGCGCCTGCGTAGCGGACAAATCATCGCTGAGGAGTGCAGTAAAGGGAGAGGAAGAAGCAGGCTCACAAGTTGGAGGGTCGTTGGTAGAGGCAGGTGTAAGTGGCGCCACGCTTACAGGCTCAGCATCGGCAACGCAGGCCACCGTGGTACCCTGTGGAAGGAGAATTTTCTCCGATGTGGCGTTCATGACCATGACGAGCGCGGAGCCGTTGCGAAAGCGAACCACACCTGACGCAAGAGCTATGCCTTTGGTAAAGCAATGGGATGAAGGGGACACCAAGACATCACCGTGGTCGATGTCCTTAGACGTAAGGGTCACAATTCGCTCTTGACGTGGCGGTAGTTCGAGATCTTCCGTAGCGAACAGACGAAGTGGTTTGTAGGTCTCGTCGTCTAACATGGAGTCTGTGTCTGTAAGGTGTAGAACACGTTGCCCACAACAAATGGCGGCCGAAGCAGAAGATAGAAAGTCCCATCCTAAAATTAGCTGGTGAGAGCACTGGGTTAACACTGTAAACTGGATGTAATGAAGGATGTCATCGATAAAAACACGGGCAGTACAAAGAGCGGAAGGGCGTATGGTGTTCCCCTGGGCTGCGACTAGCGTGGGTCCATTATAAGGCGTCGTGACTTTCTTGAGGCGTTTACACAAATCAGCATGGATCACAGAAAATGTCGCACCGGTGTCCACCAAAGCATCGACGAGAACTCCTTCCACTATGACAGAAAGCATATTGAACGGGCGTGCTGGAGGAATTTCAGTTCTACTTCGAAATGCAGTTTTCCCTCCAAAAACTGCATCACTTAGTTTTCCGTACGGTCGGCAGTGGTGAACGAGGCAGGGCGGAGCGGAGAGGAGGAGCGACGAAAGGGCGAAGGTGATCGGCGTCTTGCGGACCGGTACGTACTCCGTGCGTCAGTCGATGCGGGCGGAGATGGAGACCGCTGCGGAAGGGACGAATAACGCCGGCCGTAAGAATCCCCAGTGGAGAAATCACGTTCTCGCATATCGTAACCACGACGCTCGTCCTGCTGGCGCTTGCGGCAGAAACGTGAGATATGCCCGCGATATCCGCAATAATAGCACGTTGGGCGGGAGGAACGCCAAGGCGGGTAGTAGAGGGCGTTCGGTGCACCGGAGGATAGTGCAGTCAGGTGGATAGATGGAGATTCAGGTGGCATCGACCGGAGGTGGACCGGTGGCGCAGTAGCAACCGACGCGTACGATGGTAGCGGCAACGTTGAATTCACGTTGCTGGGAGGCGCGGCAGCAACGTGCGCGTACGTCGGTGGGCGAGAAGCATCTGGTGGGACGTGCGTTGGACAGGTCAAGGATGTTAGTTCCTCCCTGATGATGTCTCGCAAGGCCGTTGCTGAAGGCTGTGCAGGGGACTGTGAAGGTGGGGAGAAGCCCATTGACCGCAGTTCTTCGCGTATGAGCTCCCTGATCATGTCGCGTAGGTCACGGTCCGCCGTAGGACGGTGTTCGACAGTGGCCGGTTGTAGGCGGACGGAGTCAAGTTCATCGAGGCGCTGACACGTTGTGACGACGTCAGCGACAGTAGACGGATTCTGAGCAGCAAGGGCATTGAAGGCAACAGGCCCTATACCCTTCAGAATGTGGCGTAGTCTGTCTGACTCCGTCATCGATGAGTTGACACGCCGACAGAGCGCAAGAACATCCTCGATGTACGATGTGTATGACTCGCCGGGATGCTGTGTGCGAGCATCGAGGGTCCTCTTCGCGAGAGCGGATCGGACGGCAGGTGTCCCGAAAACTTGGCGAAGCTGCTGCTTGAAGCCTGGCCAGTCGGCGAAATCAATCTCATGGTTGAAGAACCACATCTTCGCAACACCCGTGAGATAGAGGGAGACCTGACGGAGCTTGTGAGGATCGTCCCACAGATTAGTGGCGCTTACTCTTTCGTAATTGTCAATCCAGTCCTCCACATCATCTCCGCGGAGACCGGTGAAGATCGGGGGGTCACGCTGGAGGTTGTTGATGACGTAGAGAGGTGAGGCTTGCGGCGCCGGGATGGGAGCGGCAATGGGAGCGACAGGGGCGTCGGCTGGCTGGTTCTGCGCTATGCTGGGGCACGGTGGGTGCAAGCGGCGGCCCGAACGAAGCTCCAGCGAGTAGTCGGGGCGAGGAGAGGACCGGGGATCGTAAAGTCACCTCCACCACGTATGACGTCTCAATCGTAACGAGGTTTAATTGGTCGCGACGTCGAGAGTGAACAAGCGCCACGGCCACGATGATCAAGAGCACACACCCGAAGACGATGATGATGAAAGGCAAACGCGTGATGATGATTACAATAATACAGAGATGAGGAAGAAGTGCATAATAGATGCCTACACTAAATATATATATATATAAAAGGAGTGACGGAAGAGACTACGACTTTCGTTGGTTTGGCACTGCATATTTTCAATAACGTTTCGTCTAGTGGACCAGACTTTGTCAAAATGCCGACATGAAAGCAGTGCGCTTTTTTCAAGGCAAGAAAATTTTATTCACAGATGAAATCTCCCACTGCACTAGTGGCATTCCTGCGGGCGTAATCGCTCGTCGGAGCAGCCATGGCAAATTAGAACGGTCGAACTCTTTGCGTGGCTGACCTTGAATGTGAAACGACAGCGCGTCTGAACGCTCGTCCTAGCTGCTAGCACCAATCAGCACTCCGACAAACTTGCGCCGGTTCGGCACTTTTCGACCACACTTGAATACTTCTCGCTCGCTCTAGACGAGTGCATGTCAGCATTTTCACAAATTACGAGCAAAAAAATAAAATAGAAATTGGCGAAGCTTACAGTGTGTCGCGCAAGGCTTGAAACAGCGAAACTGGACGATTCTGAATACTAATCTGGTTGTTTCAAGCCTGTTTGATGGCCTTAGCTAGGTGACGAAGGTTACTTCTATGTCGCTTCTAGGTCGTTGATAGGTCGTTTTACGTGTTGATTCTACGTGAGGGAGGTTTTCTACGTGAGAGAGCTTCGGGAGTTAAACCAGGGACAGTCACAGACACGACACGGTTGTCCAAACTCCAGAGAGAGAAACTCCCGCTTAAACCAAGCGTTCGCACCTGTCATGGATCTGCGGGCACGTCGTCGTCGGTGTAGGCCTTTCATCGCTTCGGGGTCATCCCGCAGCCGCCATTGCCTTTCCCGTTACCTATAGTCGGATGCAACTTTAGAAGGCAGCGGCAATTCCCCCTCAAAGGCGGATGAACACAAGCCTGCACCAATGGGCGCGCACTCAGGACTGACGTCATGAGCGGGACGGCCGGTGGCTCCGCCTTCGGAGAACATCGGCGCATGCATGAGCGGGACTATTTCTTTAGTCGCGGAGGGGATCGGCTGCCGCGCTTCGGTCGTCTGGGCGGGGCCTCTCCTGCCTTCTAAAGTTGTATCCGACTATAGTATTCTCTCGTCGTACGTACTCGGGTTCTTCGGCTCGCCACCGTAGTTTACTAGCTACTTGTTGTTGGGCTAACTGCTGCCTTCATTTTTATTGTGCCAATGGTGAGTAGCGGGACTTACCTATTTATGTGGCACACACCCGCTTATTATGACAGTTTCTTTGTTCATCGGACAAGGGACGTCTGAAGGAAAAAATTGTAGCGCAAAGCAACACACGGACAGACAGAGAGGACGGGATAGCGCCAGTCCCGTCCTCTCTGTCTGTCCGTGTGTTGCTTTGCGCTACAATTTTTTCCTTCAGAAGTCATGAACCAACTAGCCCAACAAAACGTATTGCTAAGGACAAGGGACGATCTGCTGAACACCTTCGCCGTTAAAATGCAATCAGATAGGCGGGCGAATGTACCTGGCACGGAGGCGTTCGGACCCTATCGCATATAACACCCTTTTCAGGGGAGACCATTCTTAGTCGGCTCTGAACATAGTGATAAATTGCAAAAGGCGCATGGGCAATTATCCGCTCGCGTACGACGAGTCGAAGGTGAAAGCCATCTTCTTCCGAGTCAACAGCATTGATTGCCTCCCCCTCCTCCCGACGACAAAAGCTTTCTGCTCCTCGCGCCGTCTCGCAGTGCCTTCGTGATCAGCCCACCTTTCACCACACGATGCTGTCGCGTCATGTCATCATGCGACGTCACGTGATGCGAATTTACGCGACAGGTGATGCCATGACATCGTGGGGTGACGTCTTCACATGATGGTAATATTTCCCATCACTCGTGTTGACGCCGGCGATGCCGGCGGTAACTTTCCGCATTTGATTTTCCTCGAGCACCAATACGTTGAAATACACTGGACAGCCATCTACTTACGCAGCTGCTTTGATTCTCGGTCATTCTTTCCAAACAAGCGATGGCATAGCGAAGACAACTCAATAATGTGGACAGTTTTTATTCAACATTGAGCCTTGGGAAGTCGCCTAGAAGACAATAAAAGGTCACCAGGACTTGACAGCGCATTCCTCAGAGTTCCGACCACTGACCTCCATTTAAAAGGCTGGACGGCGCATCCCCGCTCTGCGAGGCGGGCGCTTGTGAAGCCACCGGAAGGTCCCCTGTTTGTCCCGGAAGCTGGCGTCTTCTGTGCGTCTCAGTCGCGCAATTCAAATATTCTCGGGTGGCAGCTGTTGTTATGATCGTTTTTTATTTTTATTTTTTCAAACTCTGCGATTACGCCTCACTTTAGACGCCGACGAACGCTATACGAAAGATGACAGACGCCGTGCCGACACCGTCCGAATACAGCGGAGTGCTGCAACGTACAAAACGCGTAAAAAGTAATGCAGCTTTGAGGTACTTACGCATTAAATATCTTCCCTGACGACTTTTCCGGTTGATTCGTACAGTTTACTGCGCTACAGGCAGATATTTCTTTAAAAAAAGAAGAGAAAAGCTCTTTTCCGGGACAAAAACGGCGGCTTCCGGTGGCTTCACGCCCGCGTGCTCGATGCGCCATCCAGCTCCTCCTAGTGGAGATCAGTGGTTGCGACGCATTTAAGCCTGAAACCACTGCGGTGGCGGTCAGTCATTACCTGGGCCTTAAAAAAATAGAAACTTCACGTGCAGTCTCCATCACGTACAGGAATGTTTATAAATGCGTGCTGTTCACTGAAGAAGCGTGATGCTACATACAAACTGCCCACGAGGCATATCGTGCAATAATGCCATGCACAGGAATGTCCTTTCCGTACGTTGACACCAACGAGAAGCACGCGAGTGGGAAACCACCAACGCAGCCTTTATTAAGATCAATTTCAGCGGGTGATTCGTGAGCCGCCTCCCGGCCACTCAGCGATGACAATGTTCCTATATATTTAGGAATGAAGCACGTGCAACAACTTCACTGCGGCTCTTGTTACAGAAATCTTCACCCATCTGTAGTTAGCAAGCACACGTTTACCACTAGTCATTTTCTCACAGCGCTTCCTATTTCCATAGAGTGAAGTTTCTTCGTAGCCTCCACGACTAGCTCCGACAGTTCGCCGTTGCTACGGCGCGCTGCGGAAGCTAATCGCGGAGGCCATGGTTTCTTAGTAATCGTAGCGGCTGTCATTTACTGCCTGTCACGCTTTCTTTTTTCTGTTATGGCTAGCACGCAATCCACCCGTTTTTACTCCAGTCTGGCATCAATGATTACAAAGTGAATGGTTCAACATACAGCTCAATTATTATTGTAGACAAACGTGGTAACTAGTTAAGAATCATGCACGTCGAGGCGACATCACTTCTTCGCCCAGCTGTGACACAAACACTGTTGCATAACGTCACTGCTGGACCTCTTGTGCGGATCGTCGAAATGGCCCCCATCATCGAGGAAAATCGACGAGGAAACCTCTTCTGATCGCCTCGACGCGATCGAACGGGTCGTCCCTGTCAAGCGAGCGTGGGCACGGGAGGTCCGTTCTGAACTTGCCAAGGTGAGCGTTCAGCACCAAAATCGACATGCCGTACCGGAGTTTGCTTCTGCGTGTTATCAGAGGTATTGTCTGCGAGCGCGACCAGAAAGAGAAAGTTACGCAGGCCACCGGATTAATATACGCTACACGAATGCCTTCTAGGCCCTTTATAGCGTTTGGCATTCCAACCGACAAGATAGGCAACTCGCTTGCTTTTCAAGTCCCTTAGAGGTTTAGGCAGCCTTCTTGATTAGGATACACTGGACTGTCATCTTCTAATTCCTTCAGAGCGTTACGCAGCCGACCCGAAAACATTACCCTGCCAACACGAGTAAGATCCGCAGCTCGGTTGCCTTGTCAGTCATTTAGAGAGTTACGCAGCATCTCCTCCCCTCCCGATTAATACACAAAACGCGCTTGCCTTTAAGGGGGAATGCGGAGATCGTTTGTAACTTTCTTGTTTCATGGCCTAGGTTGATGAAATTCGGCACACACGCTGCAAATCATCTTGAAAAGGGAAATGTGTACTTTCATAAAGATATCTGTACTAGTCTTGATTTTATAAAAATTCAGAAATTCCCTGCTTGTGGAAAGTATGGCACAGTGATTAAACATGCTAGGAGGCTGGAACTACTTTGTATCATTGCTCACATACCGTTTCTACTTAAAGACACTTTCACATCTGTTTTACAGCCCTAATATTTTTATGATGAACAATACATGCAAATGCCCGTGTCTCAGCTAATCGTGTAATTCAGTAATTAGGAAATAAGAAAACATTGAAACCCTGAACGAAAAGTCCAAGATTGTGTTGAAGTACAGCAGAGCCTATAGATTTCAAAGAAAGAAACAGCATAAAAATCGGTCCAACCATCGTTGTGCTATGCTTTCCGCAAGCGAAGTGGCAGGCAAAAAACACGCTTTTGAGAAAATGGACAAAAAACGCCAGGCCTGCGCGGAAAGCGCAGCACAGTCACAGCGAAAGCTGGAAGAGCGGTATTTCTAGAGCCCGTTATAAACTCTTTTGTGACTACTAACAGAAGTCCATTAGCAACGTACCCACTACGCCACAAATCATGATTCATAACCACGACATTATTCGTTATTCTGCGGAGAAACGAGGTACCATCTGTAAGGCATTATGTGCACTTTGTTGATGCGAGGGTTGATGGGGATGAAGAATTATGGCTGAGTCCTTTGTAATGGGTTGGAAGCTTTAAACGACCCACTAGTTACGTAATTCATATTGTATGACTCCCGGTCCTTATTTAACTGTCCCACCAAACTTTATAACATACGTTAACCGGAGAAACGGAGCGCGAGAGAGAGAAAGAGAGAAAGAGAGAGAGGGAGTAACTTTATTGAGACCCTGAGTAAATTTGTCATGGAAGCCTCAAGGCATAGAGTTAATATACTGACTCTAGAGGAAAAGCTTGGCCGCGAGACCACTAACCACAAGAACGCTGACATCTTGGAACGTTGTCATTATTGCCATGACATATCAATCCTAAAGAAGCATTTGCACAATTAAAAACGCGCGGATGTTGTTTTGTGTTTATTTTAAATATTTTACGAAAGAATACGACGGCTATTTATGCAATTTACTGTGCGCGGAAAGGAGCATTTGCAGACTGGTTTACTAGATGGCGCCACCCTTTCAACCCTCAAGAGTGCACCGGTGTGCCTGCCGTGTTAAAAACTTCGTTTACGTCGTGTATCTCGTAGTTGTCATAGTGTGCCGTTGCGTGTGTTTCTGTTGCCACGTGCCACTCGACTTCATGTGACAGCCCTTTTTTCTTTCAAGCTGAAAACTTCAGTGCAAACCAGGACAGACGGTAAAGAAGAGATGAGGCAAGCACTGAAAGTTATGTACCAACTAGGCGCATCCGAAGTTTTTTTTAGTCTTTATAACGGTGATAAAATTTCGTGTGCCGTGTATCTTTAGTTTTGATTGAAGCTTTCGGGTGACGACGTGACGTCTCACATTCGCCGCTGCATGCTGCAATCGATATTTTTCTGCTTTATGGCTCTCTGCGCTGAAGTACGGCAGCAATGAGCTGAACAAGAACGTGGATACAGGTGTCTCGTCATTGCAAGCCGAAGCACCGCGCCACCACGGTCTACGCACTTTCCTTCGAGCTGCGAATCGGTCGAGTGACCCAATTGTGCCAGCGAACGGAGAAACCTTATTGGTTATGCATTATTGGTAGTGTGTGCCTAGTAAAAACCATGCACAAAGAGGTGGAAATGTTAACTGTTATCAATCGGGCCAGCTGCACAGACAACGCTACGCTAACACACGGCTTCACGCATCAAAACAGGGCTGATGTTCCCTGAACAGCGCGTCGCTGGCTTAGGTTGGTAGATTAAAACTGATTACTACCGTCAAATATAGCGACGTCTCAGGGTCTGGCAACGTTCATTTTCTTCCATCATGGCGGAACCCATGCGGTTATAGGTTTCGATGCATGGACCCTATGGCGAGCTTTTCCTCTAGAGTCAGTATATTAACTCTATGCCTCAAGGGCTTCCTTGGCAACCAATACAAGTGCACTTGCGAGGAACCCACTACGCTATAAATCATAATTTGTGAAATAGGGAAGCAGCCACTACGCAATTTTTCTTCATTCTGCGGAGAACCTTGGTACTCGCTAAACACCTGTAAGGCATTATGTGCACTTTGTTGATGCTGTGGCTTATGAGGATGAAGAATTATCGCGGAGGAATTTGTAAGGGTTGGAAGCATTCAACAACCCACTCGATGCGCAATTCGCATTGTGTGAGGTCCGGTTACAGAATTCGCGTTTGTGTGACGCGCGGTTATTTTACTCTTCGACCACGCTACATTACATATGACATGAAGCCTGTATAGGGCCTTTTTGCAGCGCAGTTTTCAAGCACCGGCATGGTTCCGAGGTAGAACACTGGGCTCCCACGCAGAGGGCCCAGGTTCGAACCTCGTTCCATCGTGGAAATTTTTTCTTATTTCCTTTTTTTTCACATTTCGTGCGATAGCGGTTACAGATACCGGCGGCGGCCGCTGCGGCGGACAACTAAGGCGCCCAAAACGGCCGTTGAAATGATCTCATAACAGCTTTCGCTGTAAAAACTTTGGTGGCAGTTGACCCTATGCCAAAGTGTGCCTGGACAGTAATAAGTGGTGTCCTTGCCAGGAGACAATCATTAGAGCACCTACTTCTAAATTGGCTTGATTTAGGAAGTTTGTTACCCTCTGTCATTTACCGGAAACGCTTTTGCGCAGCCCCCTGGAACGCAATTGCACCAGATTGCGTGTAAATATTAGGCATGTTGGACTGTAACGCTACTTTGCAGCCGCGGAACGTGTCGTCAGGCGCCCTAAGTAGTGGTGTAATAGTTTGATGAAGAGTCTTTGCGATCACCCATATCAACTAGTAACGCCTAAATATTCATTTCCTTGCACAATGAACCGCACACCGCACCCCAGATCCGACGCCTTCTCGACTGTCCCCACTAGCGGAAGAGCGTTCTCGTTTCATTAAACGGGACCGGCAACGCGCGCGCGCGAAGCTTGGTCTCAGCGGAGCCGCGCGAGAGCAAGCGTCGGCAGATCGTCACCGAAGTAAAGCCGGTAAAGCGGCACGTGCTCGCGCATCATATGATAAGTAGTAAGCGTTTTGATGATAGAGCGCTATGGCTTACATCGCTGTCGGTTTCTTACGGTCACGGAAAGGGATGACACGACGTGCCGACAACCCATTCATTACGCCCGAATACTGCTCGCCCAATCCGTGCGATACCGTACCGGCGTTTTCCTCGGTACGAAACTAAAGGGGCTTGCACTTTGCCTCGCTTACGCGTGTCACCATTCGAAGCAGCGATTCAGGTGCCTTACGGCCGCGCAGTGATCAAGCAACGAGCACTCCGCTCGTAATGACAGCGGCTGTCGCCGTGGCAACAACCAATAGAAAAGCGCCTCTCACAACGGTTGTCGCGCCGCTCCGCCAATAGGAGCGCAGCGTACATTGCAAGGTTCGTGAGAACGCCCTCCGATTTTTTTTTTTGCGTTTTTCTATGCGGTGATTGTAAGCGAGAAGCGCGGGGAACGCAAAGACGCAACTATTGAGCTTCGAAACAATGGCAAGATGGCGGCGCTTGATGGCAGGAAAGACGTGCTACGACGCCGTGAATGCGCCGTTTCAGCGCGATTTTGGGCTTCTTTTTCACGGACCTCACTTACAAAATTGTTTTCGGGCACAGAGTGCGTTTTCAGCGTAATCGTTTAGATACTGCTTAAATATGAGGTCACAGATGCCAAAGCGAGTGTTTTACAAAATTGTTTTTTCTTCGCTATTTTCATCCCCGCGTCTTCACTTAAGTCATTGAAAGTGTTACCGCAACCACCTTTTCAGATACACAATTTAAGTCATGTAGAGCGTTACACAGCTGAGTCGATGAGATAAAACGACTCGCTTGCCTTTCAAGTCATTTGATAACAAATTCTCACGCTTGATATGGCCGCCTTCCCATTGTTCGGACGCCCTAATATGTACGATTTCGGGGTAATACAGCGGCAGACAGGCAATTGCTAATCCCACAAAACACGACTCCCTGCAATTCAACGGTGCGATCGACTGCAGAGAGTATAGCATAACATCTGTAAATACGCATATACTGGCTTGAAGTAAAATACTAACTCCGGAGAAATACCGTAACGGCAGCCGATGTGTCTATTAGTAGATTGGTTGCTCTGTGCCACAAAATCTGCTGCAGCGGGCGCAATCGCGAGTCAAACAACGCAGGTATAACACGAAGTGTTTGTCCGAATAATGACTATGGGCGTAATTTTGAAGGGGCCTTCAGAATACAGACAGAGTTTTAAAGAAACAATTTTAAGGCCAATTAAAAACGACGTTTAAACATGCTGCGCCGTGTTTGGTTTAGTTCGCAAGATGACACGGGCTATGAAAGATGCCTTAGTGGACGGATCCAGTAATTTCGACCACGTGGGGTTCTACAACGGGGACAGACATTGCACAGTACACGGGCAACTATCATACGTCATGCATCGAAATGCGTATGCCGCGCAAAGGATCGAACCCGCGTCATTCGGGTCAGCAGACGAGCACCGTAACAACTGTACCGCCGAGGTGGACAGGCACATGCCGACCACTATAGGCACCGTTCAATGACCAGAGGGCCCGCCGTAGCTGTTATTTCACACCTCCGTTTCGCCAGCCTTGGTCACCGGGTATATTAGGAACATTAGACATTCGAAGAACACGTGGACGTGCTGAAGCATCTCTCCTCCTCAGTAAGGGCTGCTTGTATGCCACCATGTTTGCTATCCTGGGTGTTGTAAGAACGCGTGACCACTTGAAAAATGCACTACCGGGCTCAGTTTAGCTGCTCCTCTCAATAAGTGTGTATGGCGCTGCTGTCCTATATCCAAAAACTCCCTGGCACAAACTGGCAGCAAAAGCACACACTCCCGTGTCACTAAAATAGCGCGGATTTCGCATTTCGGCGGATGCCGTGGCGATGTACGAATTGCTCGTCCCACCGAAAAAAAAAAGGCGCGCTGCCCGCAAAAGTATAAATTCGAGCAGCACACATTCGACCTGCGAGCACTCACCTTGTCTATGAGAGTTTGACGGTCCTCAGCCAATAGGACGTCGTTGCTGTCATTGTAATGAGCGAGACGAATGCACAGTACATCAAGTGTGCTGCTGCAAGGCTAAAAGATAAAACAAAACTGCAGTCGTACTCCCTAAACCAGATACCAGAGCGAGAAACAAGAAAGAACAATGAAAAACATGTAGGGCGACGTTTATATTCCACTTAAGATCCTTTAACGGCGCCCACCCTTAGCGTTCGATGAACGTTTCGTTGACTTCGGTAGATGAAAGAAGACTGTTCCGTAGCGATTATCTGCCATCCTAATGGCACAAACGAGTGATGTGAGGGTAAGGCGTAGGTAAAGGAGGAGCGAGGTTATAGCACAGTGGAGAGGAGGGAAGTGGAGGAGGTAGGCGAGTTGCAAATTGGAGACACACGCCTTTGGTCAAGCGGATAGGACGTTGCTTCAGTGCTAAGCCAGGCCCATTGTCGCCTAGCTTTGGATCCCTTAGCATTTCAGCGGTGAGGCTTTCCCTAAGCTCCGATGTACAGTGGCCTTGAGGACGTTAAGTCACTTAAAAGCACGCATATTTTTTTTCTTCACATCTTCCTCTGGACCCACTCCTTTTTCTCCAGCGTCCTCAGGTGAGCCAGGACCCTGAAAATCAGCTAAGCTCTCAACTAAAATCAGCTAAGGGCTCAGATGGCGGCAGCGAGCCATTGGCTACCTGGACTGAGGACGCCACCAACCTTACGGCTGAATTACGAGGAGCTTGGTGAAGAAAATGTTCATATCTCTCGCTCTGTCGACACCAAACCTGATCACGTAGATACGCTCTTTCATTCCTTATCTCAAGTGAAATGAAATGGCGAAAGCGCAATGCGAACTGGGTTTTTCACCGGTAACCAGCACGTTTAAATCACTCGGCTTATAGGGGAGGAAAGCGTCGCATCAACTTACTAGTTCGTCGAAGCTGGTGAGGGACAACCGTTTGCAAGGTACGTTAACGATGTCGTCAACACGATTGCCGTGTTTCGTTAGCGTATATTTCAGTACGGCCAGCTCAAAGGAGAAACCCATCTTAACGCCGTAGTCATTGTACTTCCGCTCTCTCCACATCATTCTGGCAACATTTTTCTGCGCAAAGAAATAAAAAAAAACACTAAATTAACGTGTATACCGACGTTTGCCTTTGTGAACGCGCGTTGACAAATGGACATACGTGTGACGACAGTGAGCTAAGTTGAATAATTGTGAAGAGTGAGATAATTGCCGGATAAACGTGGCGCGATTCACCGAACAACACGAACACACAGTGCAACTATTTTCGATCTTTCGTCACTGAAATCGCTGAGACCGATTAAATAGGATGGGCAGCAAGCATCTATTTTACCTTCGACAATACAGCAAAATAAACGCCACATTTCACAACCTTCAGTAGAGCGTTCAGCGTGGGCACCTTACACGTAGGCACCTTAAACAGTGTCGCCCGCGCATGTATTGTTTTCTGGAATAGGGGCTGTAAACTTGCGGCCAATTTTTATTGACAATGAATCGAAGTCTGCAGAGCCAAATGGCGCGACCGCTAGAGCTAATGTTTGTAGTCGCACAATTGCGTCCGCATTGTCTACGTGAGACACAAAAAAGACGAAGTTTCGCCGCAACGGCGAAGCAATGAATTCGATAGCAACAAATTGGAATTTAACGCGAAGAACGGAAAGCTGCTCGAAATTTACAGCGCGTCGCACAAGCGCAAAGGACGCACGAAAATAACATACACAGGACGAGCGCGAACTATCAAGATTCACAGCTCGACACTTAAAGCGCGCTGCTCAAACAAACTAGACGCGCGAACCGAAAGCACAGGTATACAAAGGACGAGCGGGACCAAGAGGTGTCACCGTTGTTACTTCTTTCTGTTTGAACAGCGCGCTCCTTTCGCAAACGCGGCCACTGCAGCGATCGAAGTGACCTTTGTGCGCTCTGTAACTTTAGCGCGGACGTCGCGGTGAAAGCACAAGACGTACAAACCCCCGCCTCCCGAGATAAGCGCCTGTAAAGGCAACCATGCACTATTGGGCAAAGCGCGCTTCCCGTGGCAGGAAGCGCGCGCCCCTCGCGCCCTTCGCACCATCTCGCTGGTGACCAAAAAGACACGCTGAGGTAAATGGTGTATATAAATAGCTCGCCGTTAGCATGCCGAAATACGTACTCTTCGTGGCGTAGCCGTCTAACGCCGCCCGCTGAGAAGCGACACGTCGCCCGTTCGATTCCGCGCATCGGAAAGTATTTGCCTGAATTATTTTTTCGTGGCTTTTACAAACATACACGCACGTATACCTATACGGGACATGCCGGCGACGCCGACGGCAAAAACGAGCCGAGAGGGTCGATATTATTGCTATCGCAATAAGATAAGAACATAGTTTACCCGTCCGTCATAGGAATTGATATATCGCTAAAGTGAAACTTGTCTTCACAGAAGTAGTTGATGGTTTATTGTACAATGATATACGAGAACTTCCACAGTGACTATAGGTGTGTTTGGCAGCTGCAGAAGCGTTTGATGTGGATGCACCACCATTGTTGCGTGGTGGTACATCATCCTGACGACAAACGCCCATAATCATGATTAGACCTTTGTGGTAGCTGAGGACCTTCGAAACGCTCAATTGTCTTTTGTCTAATAGCGCGACTAACGCGCACGCACAAGAGGGGACGCGAGACATGGGATACGATGCGGGCTTCAGAATGTGCACGCACATAAATACCCCATAGGTCGACGGGGGGGGGGGGGGGGGGGGACGATCGCCACCATTGTCACAATACGCTTAAAACAGTCCCCGATACCTTCCTCGGCCTCATTACCTGTTGGTTTTCTATATCAACAGAAAGTAGCGTATGTGAAATAGCAAGACTTACGTAATAGTAATTGAACACATTTCTGCCCTCGGAAATGTGCATCCGAACTGTGGTTAGCACTGTTCGAATATCTGCGCTTGCCTTGATATGTCGCGATCTTTTTGCTTTGTTCAAAATCATTACGTGGCCGTGACTCGCGAGGTGAGTGGATAAGTGTACCCTGCTTTCAGAAAATAAAGCATTGTTGGAAGTTAGCGGCCCGTGTGTCCATTTGTGTGCCTGTATATGTCCTGTCTTTTATTTGTTTTACAAGGAAGCTACGAAGTCCACGCACATCGCTACTTCATCGTGGCTAACATTGCGACCAACGTGGACGAAGAAAAGTAATAATAATAATTGTTGGGGTTTCATGTCCAAAAACCACGATTTGATTATGAGTGACGCCATACTGGAGGGCTCCGAAAATTTCGACCACCTGGGGTTCTTCAAGGTGCACCTATATGAGAGTGCCCGGGCTTCAAGTATTTTCGTTTCTACCACAAAATGATGGCTGATCCCTCCGTCATAGGAATCGGTATAACACGAAATTGAATTATGTGGTCACAGAAGTACTCTATTGTTTATAGTGCATTGGTATACGAGAGCTTGTACGTCTACTGTTGTTTGGCAGATATAGCACCGCTTGATGTGGACGCATCTGACGTTGACGCCTAAAGGCAAATCTCTGTACCGATGACTAACGGCCGTGATGATGATTTAACCCTTCGGTAGCTGAAGTTCTTAACGTATACGTAGACACCGCATATGGTGAATCCCGCGCAAATATGGCATCAAGAAGCACATAATAAACACTGATACTCGATATGCACTCCTTCAAAGCGTCTTCAAATACGAAGAGAAATGCTACGCGCGTCGTGTCTTCCCTCTAGCCTGGCCGTCACTTCTCACAGGGTGAGCAGGGAACGCGGTGCGACAGCTAGGCGAGCGTCGGAGAGCTGTTGTTAGATATGGATGGATGCTATGAGCGAGGCTTGGGTTAAAACTGCCACCTCACGGGTGGTAAAACGTTGACGCAATTAAACTTGTATCGGACGCGCCGAAGGGGACGGTCGTAGCAACGGCGCGTTTATTTTTTTTCGAAGATGTCACTGCCCTGTTATAAAGGGGATGGTATAGCATCCATCCATGAATCCAAGAGCACTGTGAGATTAAAGTGTGAAATGTAAAAGGCGCGTTCATGTAGCCTGCGTAACGTACATGTTTGGCGGTAGCACAGTGGGCTAAACGCCCGCCAGCCAATGCCGCGGACCGAGAGGTCATGGGTTCCACTCCCGTCAACGGAACTTTTTCTTATAGTTTTTTTCTTTGCCATCTGATGGCTTTCATTTTGTGACGCACTTTTCGTGATGGAAATACATCATGAAAGTTGGTGACCCCGGCATAAAACACTTTCGTGTTAAAAGGCGCCCTTCGGATCATCAGGCAAGCTCCATAATCACTAGACCACCTTGGTGGTGACGAAAAAACAAGGGGCCTCAGGAGACGATGCAAAGATACCATCTCGCCTAGCGTTCCATAAAAGTTAAGAGTTTGTCAACAGGGTGACCCTCGGCTCAACAGCCAAGTTTATGCGACCTTATCTTGTTGGCCTTATATAACCATAGCCATGTGCGGATAAAGTTTTTTTAAGGCATACAGCTCAACAGGCGTAATGCGCCACAGACTATTTGGTAGACCTATCCTAATCAAAAGCGCCTCATCTCTGGCACGACAGTCTGAAAAGGGAAGTAGATCACATCACGTCACATTGCTGCCAGTTATAACACCTACGACCAAGTGCTGTCAAAACGTGCGGCAGCCTCCATAAAGGACCTCACCTTTGCTTGTAAAACATTTATTTGACAGTGCAATTGCGTGTGTTGCATCGCAGTTGCACTTTGTTTCGTAATTATCTTTTATTTCCTCAAAGACATTTGTGGTATTTTTGATAGAGCTCGTGATCGCGGTTTTCTATGATGCATGGTACTTACGAGATCTGGGGCACGGTCACCGTAGGATAGCTCGGATCTGTCAGAAGACCGGTGGTTGGGATATGCAGTCACGCTCACTCTCGATCCATCCCACCGAGCTGTAGGCGATGACAGTGTCCGCCACCTTATGACTGCGGTTGAGTGACACATCATACAAATCTTTCACAAATAATGGATAAAATAGAGCTTGGTTAACAAGGAGAAACAGATTTGGCAAGCGCAAGCGCAGCCAAAACGTTAAAAAGGGGACTCTTATGGACCTGGGCACCCGATACAGGAGCACACTGCATCGTGCAGGAGAACATTCACGCATTCACAGCTGACAGAAAACTGACGCGTATCAAGAAACCGTTTTTCGCCGATGATTACAATATCGCTCTTCGAGATACGACTGCTCCCTTCAATATCAAAAGCTTTTTATCGCTTAATGGTAAACTGAGAAACACCAGCTCATTTAATCGAACAAAACTCGGCACGCGACCATAATTATCTACATATACCGTCTCAGAAGCTTGTTTAAGCGCTGTGGAGGCTACGGGCCCCTTAGGTGAAAATGATTCACGTGTATTTATCCGCGTCGCGTCGTCTCCTCTTCGTTCCCCTGATCCCCTGGGGTTAGCGCGCTCGCGTTGGGCGCGAAAAGGCTGTTTCACGTGCTGCTATTGCAGCAGGAATGGAACTGAGGTAGCTACGCACTATTGCTGTGAAGACTGAGAAAACACCGCAGCTGGCCACCTTGCCTACGCATCTGCAACCTCCAACTTCTGCCCCCGACACTCGTTTCCTCTAAACTCTGCTGCCTCCCATCTACTCCCTCTCCCTTACCCTCACATCACTGCTCCTCACCTTTACCCTCTCGCATTCCTTGCTATACCATGATATACATCCCCTTTCCATCATCATCCCATCACTCCTGCTCAACCTCAACTCCTTTTTCCGCCTCTTGCTATGCTATGCTAAATATAACTATGCTATTTTTACCCTCTCCCCTACTGCTCTCTCGTCCTTACACTTATTTTCCTTTCCTGTACTATACCATACATGCCTATGCTGTACCCGATCTCCTCTGTCCCCTCCTGCTCGCCCTCACATAACTCCTCACCATCACTTAGAGCACTGCACGGGCGGTGGTTCTCAGCCCAGGCCAGGGCCGAACCCGGCACTCGTTCAAGTTTACCGCCGAACCCGGCCCGGAAACTGAAAGTGGGACCCGTTCCCGGCCCGAAACCGAGAAAAGATTTCACCTACGGGCCCGGGCACGCCCGACTCGAGATGGGGCCCGACAGGAGCCCGAGCCAATGATCTAGGTGGTGTTGCCCTACCATGGAATCGACAGGAAGGCGTTCTAAGTGGTAAATATCTACGATTTCTTGGTGCATCCTTCGCTAGCAATTATACGTTACCCTATGGTTTTTGTTTTCTTGTAGAAAGGCGCTCAGGGTAGAAACAGTTGAGCGGACATACTGTGTACAATGAATGTTTGTTCGGCAGCGGTATACTGTGCCTATTTTTTCTGCAAAACACTGGGAATAATCAAGAGCGTCTTGTAGCCGGTTTTGTAGCAAGGAAATTTATTCGCGGCACGAGTTCATTTTTAATATGGAGCGCAATAAATAGTGAGGAGACAGAACAGTATGAATCTTCACTTTGTTTTTATTGCGCTCTCCAGTGACGTTTAAATACGCTCTACCAACAAAGCCAATCGTGCACTCCTCTGGATATGTGGCGCCTGTCTTCTGTATAGTAGACGTTTGCCACAGCAAGAGATATAGAAAAATGCCAAATTCATTACTCTTCTTGTAAATACACTAACGTTGATAAAAATCAAAATGAACCGCGTGTACCACGAGTACTTTTCTAAACACGTGTTAACAGTCGAAAGGAAGAAAATCTATTTGTCAGAGCATTTTCATATATCACACCGCTGCTTCTGTAGACAGCGCCTAAACGACCAATGCGGAAGGAAACAATGCGGAGTATTCTAACGTTATAATCAGCCACATTTTTAAATAAAATTTGCGCTTACACTATTTCCATAGGCGTATTTACTTAGAGGGGCCGAAGAGTCCTCCGAGCATTGTTGTAAATACAAATACGATTAGTATATGTAATGTACTACGCCCTAATACCACAGATCCTTACTTAGAAAAAACATTTGGTTTAGCAGTTAACGATAACAGTAAATATTAATAGTATCAATAACAATGCGCTAGAAAGCCTATTTCTTCTAGGAGCAAACAAGACAAATTATAAGATACGCAAACATGAATATGTGTAAGAAAGTGTGGTACTAATTACGGAAAAGAAAAGGTGCACTCACAACTACCTACATTAAGGAACGCAATTATTATTCAGCAGCTTCTAGACGTTAAAGAAATTCCATTGAATGATACAAATTAATACGACTGGGGAGACCACCATGGACATAATTGTATTCATTCATAAAGTTGTGTGGTAACGTAGAAAAAGTGTTGCTTGTAATACCGTTACGTACATAACACGTATATGTATGGTTGCCCAGTGTATGTAGTTGGTACACCATTGATCACAGGCACCGCGATTTTAAGCACACCACTGCTGTGGTCATTTCGTTTGCCACCAAAAGTGCTACATTCAGTACTTTCTAGAAAACTCACGCAAAACACGTAAAAAGAATACCGCTTTTGGAACAGCGGAAGGCACTTTATTGCGCAGAAAGAAATTGATTTGTAAGGTCAGCAACCAATGCTTAAACTCAACAATTCGGTTCTTGAAGTGTTCACACCATGCACCCAAGCATTCAGCGTGGCAATCAGGTATTCTATAGCAGAGCCACGCCGGTCTGTAAACTGGATTGGATAAACAGCCAACGCAGGCGTAATGTCGGTGTAACGTCAATTATGGTTATGTTGTTGGCTATCTAATTTTACAAGAAAGCAATAAACACTACATACGTACTCCCACGATACAGGCGTTATATTACGTTAACGTCTGTGGTTCCATGTTGGCTCCACTTTGATAGCAGTCTAATACACATTACGTTTGTATTCCTGTGATTCAACGAGCTATCTTGAAGAATTGCTCGACCACGGTGGAATACATTTACGAAAGTCACGTATGATGGTCATATGACTGCACCATCAAGTGCACTTCGTTTCGATACGATAATACTGACGTATGTATTCTAACGTCAGGGCTGACGTTACGTGCACCATAATTTACCCCATAAACGCCACTCTTCTTACATCCTGGTAAGCCCACGATGCACAGAGCTATGCGCTTACAAAACAAGTCGATCCACCCTGTAACGATTGGCTCAGAGCCATTAAATACAACATAAAGTACTGGCAGACTGCTTCGCATGAAAGCGATTCCACAACGCGTGGGATCTGCTGAATTTTTTAATTATCCTGACAATCAATTCACTTTATTTCAAGTGATTTTCAATTCCATCCTCTGTTCTCGTCTGTATCCAATTAAAGTCTTAGCCTGAGCTATAACCCTGGATCTCTATTTTTTTACAAGATATTTTATGGATACTCGCGTCACAAAAGTACGCTTGACTGAGTATCGATGTCAGAATCCCGGACGACATTTACCAGGACTTAGTTTTCGATAAAAAACGACACAAAACTGTATTGTTTGGTGCAATTCAACCATCTGAAAACTATTATTGCTCGATGTAATGAAAATGAGCAATTGCTATTGGATCAATTTTTCGCAGTGACCAGAGAAAAATGAGTGGTGATAATGCATTTTTAGGGCGCTGGCACTGTCGGTTTTTCGAATAGGGAAGGGGGGTGGGTGGATAACGGAATTACAGGGCAACGCCATCATGATTGGGACAACGAACAACTTACCTCCTCATGCTACCCCCCCATTTCGTCACTTCCTTCAGAAGTATGACGCTTTTTATTATGGTTTTGTTCCATAGTGGCTCGAGAGCGTACAGTGTTATTGCAGTTGTCCAGCGTTTGTAAAAGTTATACTGACGCAACTTAAAATTATTTAGTGAATAAGCAACTCTAGCGCTTGATTGTACTGGTTCAATAAACTTTGATTCGGCGAATGGAGCATTTATGGAAATTCTGTTTGGGAGAGACAGTGACGGCTGTGGGGGCGTAATTGAGCTTCTAGTAGCTTGTAACACGATTATAGTCCCCAAGCACCACCACGCCGTCAGGTGGCGTCAGCCCAGGAATGCGGCTGTCCTCTCTCGAAATATAGCGCAACTAGGTCGACCTATGGGTGACCTCCGTGATCGGCTCTGCAGCGCGCCATTAGGGGGGTAATCGCGGAGGCCGTGATCTAGGCGAAGCATCACCCCAGGGAAGCCGGATGGAAGCAGACGCGAGAACCATGCGCCTGAGGCATACTTTAGGGTACACAAGACTGTCCAGCATAATCACAAATTCGAT